>NC_064628.1:336632729-336940229 GCF_023864275.1 Schistocerca cancellata
GAAATTTAGCAGATTCCTTTTAGTACTCACGTGGATGATTTCACACTTTTCTATATTTAGAGTCACCTGCCACATTTCGCTCCAAGCAGATATCTTGTCTAGACCGTTTCAAAATTGTTTTGACAATCCGTTGACTTTATAAGATCTATAAACAATCTAAGAGGGCTGCTCCGATTGTTTCCCAAATCGTTTATATAGATCAGGAACAGTAGAGAGCCTCTTAAACTTCCTCGGGGAACGCTAGATATTTCTTCAGCTTTACTCGATGACTTCCCGTCAGTTACCATAAACCGTGGTCTTTCTGAAGGGAAATCACGAATAAAGTCCTAGAACTGAGACTCTATAGCCAAGCAATTTGATTGGAAGTCTTTTATGAGGAGCGTTGTCAAAATTGTTCTGGAAATCTAAGAACATGAAACCAATCTGACATTCCTTGTGAGAGAAAAGACCTAGTTGTGTTCTATAAAAACGATATTTTATGGACCCGTTTAGAAGGTTTTTCAATAAATTGTTTCCTCAGCGATAATTCATATTTGTTCGAACACAGTATACGTTCTAAAATCCTGCTGGTAATCAACATTAATGATACGGATATATAATTCAGCGCATTACTATTATTTCCTTTCTTGGGTATTGGCGTGACTTGTGGAACTTTCCAATCTTGAAGTATAGACATATAGAACAGCGAATGGTTGTATATGATTCTTAAGTTTGGAGCTATTATACTCTGAAAGGAGCTTGTCTGATATACAGTTTAGACCAGAGTCCTTGCCTTTGTTGATTTCAGATGTTCGCTACCCCGAGGATATCTAATTATAAGTAATTCATGTTGGCGGTTAGACTATGAGTGTTCACAGCAATGTACGTAGGAGAAGTGGCGGAAGAAGAACCATGATAAATGGGAATTACTGCAGACAGGAGAAAAGCAAGTACTGTGACTGACATAGAAATGAAAATAGGAAGACGTGTAAGATGCAGAAGGTAGGGGAATTAACTTTATGATTTGACAGAGTGGAAAACTGGTCACGTACGTTATTTTTAAGAAAATCGTTATAATTCTAACAGAAGGAAGTGACTCAGCTGCGTCTTAGAAGCAACAGGGTCTGAATTTTTCGCAGCACAGGGTAGCTTGTTCTAGCGGCAGAGAGCAGCAGTAGACAAGAAGTTAGCGATGTTTTTGAGGATGATCACAGCTAGATAAATGAGATCTTGTGTTTAGATTATCATAACATGATAGGTGCTTTGTTTCTGACGCAAGGGGAGGTACAGCGGTGATGTGCGCTGAGGAGGTGAGGAAGTAGACAAAGAGTATTACAGTCACGTAACATATCTGCCCGCAAACTACCGAAGTGGGTATATAAGAACCAACATGATCGTGCAGAACTCTACGACAATGTTGTCAATATGGGTTGTGATTTTTCTCGATAAGAGCAGACGAAATCGGCTGTAGCACTAAGGTCGGCTGCCAGCGATTACGTTATGGCGAAACAATAAAAAAAATTTGAAAGGGCAGATGGCATTAGAAACGCATTAATTCTGAATGTTAGTCCACTTTTGATTAACAACACTTCGCCCAGTCGTGTCAACTTCAAGCCTGTTGAGAAATTGTCACGTAATGGGCGAGAGGACAGGTCGTCTTAAGCTACTGTGGACTCCAAAAGCGATTCTCCTTTGCAAGTAATGGTACCCACACCTAGTTGGTTCTTGAAGTAAAGACACGCCTACTTTAGATGTATCACATACTTTGAGTTATAGATTTGTAATCATTCTCTCACATTTTACATTGAATTAACCTTGATGTTGTTTGTTGACTGTTAATTTTTATGGTTACCAAGTCTAAAATTACTTTTAATTTACAAGTAAAGGAAGCAATGTGATATTGAAAGGTATATGTAGAATATTTAACTTATTTCATCATGTTCCGTGGAACCACGTGAAGCAAAAGTGGCGATGAAATTTATCCAAAGTGACGATAAAAATAACAAAATACAAGACTGTTTCCAATAGTTCATACTACAAATACTCCGAACTACGATGGGGAATTTCTGTTCACATTAAACAATTATCCGACAAGAGACAGTGGTGGTTATTTACATAGCAAAACTAGCGGCATTTCTTTTCCGCACAAGGTACAGGATGAGAAATTTCGCCGGCCAGAGTGGCGAGCGGTTCTAGACGCTACAGTCTGGAGCCGCGCGACCGCTACGGTCGCAGGTTCGAATCCTGCCTCGGGCATGGATGTGTGTGATGTCCTTAGGTTAGTTAGGTTTAAGTAGTTTTAAGTTCTAGGGGACTGATGACCTTAGAAGTTAAGTCCCATAGTGCTCAGAGCCATTTGAACCATTTGATAAATTGCGCAGTGAAATTTCTACGGGTCTTTGCTTTGAAATTTACGTTATTTTCCTTGACTCTGACAATAACACTTGTAGTATATACGAAAACGCGAATACACTATTTCTGTTTTAACGATTTTCAAACATACAGGGTGTGTCACAAGTAAACTCAGTTAGCTCAATTAAATTTACTTTCAGAAAATGTTGCCATCGATCAATATGTGAAGGTCTTGTGTATACACTGGTGTGCAAAACTTAACTTGCATCATGCATAGAAGGAAGTGCTGCAGTGAAGCACAGAACGCAAATTATTGCAGTATGCAACGAGACAAAGAGGAATGCCACTTTTATTCAAAGATAATAATTATTTATACTGAAGTCACCCATATTCACGATGGTCCCCTGGACGTTAGAAGGGCATGGTTCTTCATGAGGTGTGTGATCAAAGGCATGGTTCCTAATAAGGGGTGTGATAAACATGGTCGTCAGTGCATGTTCTGCAACGTGCTCCCACGCTGCTTGCAAGGGAGTTATTATCGTAGGCTTACCAGTACACCAACAGGGCGTTTGACAACAGATCGATAGCTGTAGGTGTGTATGGACGTACTGCAGTGGTTCTGCCTGACGTATTCCACACATGCGCAATGGGATTTAGGTCGGGGTAACGGGAAGGCCAGACCGTTCGCCCATATCGTCTCGTTCCAAGAATTCCTCCGCATGCGCTATTCGTTGCGGAAGCGCGATGTCATCCACAAAAATTAATTCGGAGCCGAATAGACCCTTGCACATGTTCTTGTCGAGATAGCGCATTTTAGATTCCGTTGACAGGAATTTTGGCAGTGCTGCAGAATGAATATAAGAGGCGCCTCCTGACAACGTTGGAAGAAATTTAAATTTTTACACACCATGTACAAAAGCCTCGTAACTCATTAAATCACGAGAGTTTTATTAACAGCCCTGTTTTTAAAATTGGATCCCTCTTTCAGTCGTCCTCCTCAACGCAGCGCACATGTAGGCAACATCCCCACTCACCGAAAAGAGACAGCATCGGCGAATCGGCTCGCAGGCCGGCGTACAGTATTCTGGCTTAGGAACATACTGCAGAACTGCCCGTCGTGCAACGCCACCAAGCAGAAGCAACTCCAATTGACGGTAACTGTCACATCCTGTGCACTGTAACTTTAGTTGCTGCACAGAGTTTCAACTTGAAAGTTCATTGTTTTGTACTTTTCGTAGTCTTGTACCTTTAATGTTTAAAATATTTAAATATAATTCGGTAGTAGGTACTGTACATAATTTTCTATTTTTATCTCCTTTACTATTTACACGTCGACTGTTCTCTGTTTTTTAATATTTTAATGAGAATTTTAAACACAACTCGAAGAAAGACAACTACTCAGCCAAGTTCGCATTTGTGAAACCTTTATTTACGATGACCGGTTTCGGTCAACAGGTTATCATGATCTGATCTATGAATAATGTACACGAAGTGTAAAGTATTGTGGAAACTAGCGTACAAATCAAAAATATAATACATATACTGAATTATTATTATGCACCTCAGGCTAGGTTAATACATGTGGCCAATTTGAGCTGAGGTTAGATACAATAGCATGTTAGAGTTAAAATCATTATCTGTAACATGTCCAAAGTTAAAACGAGTACTAGCAAAATGTTTCACCATGTACATCTGTCCCATTTTACATATCACAGAGTACATATTCATACGAGTGCACCGTTGGACTGACTCGCAACGAAAGTTACTACAGAACATGTTGACATTTATGTAAGAAAATCAAATACCTACAGCCATCTTCATGATGTCATCTATTGTATGGCTACCAGTTTCGGGGCTTTAGTGTACCATCTTCAGGCCATAGGAGATGTTCAAGGGATTAACACCATCCGCATACACGACGCATCAGTGGTCAACATAACTAGTTTACGCAGACTACCTGTAACTGTGATGTTGTCTCTCCAACCATTAATCATCAACCCCTCCCCTTCTTCCTGTCCATCTTCTCCTCATCCTCCAATCTATTTCTTCCCGTTTCCTTTCTCTGCGCACCTCATTCTCTCCTCTCCCTCTGTCGATCTTCCTTTCCCATTCTCTGTTCATCTGTCCCCCCACCCCTCAATATATCTGCTCCTTTGTCTATCTAATCTAATTCCCACTCATATTCTCCAACCCCCCCCTCCCCCATTCTGTGAGCATCTTCTAATCCCTCTTCTCTCCCCACGTTATTACATATTGCCTCATTAGGAGGCAGCTGGTTCTTACTCCCACAGTATTTCTTTCCAGAAAGTAAATACTACGTGCACCACGTTTGGCTGAAATCGATCCAGTGGTTTAGGAGGAGTTGTGGAACATGCATACATACTCACAACCAATTTTATGGATGTATTTCCAATATTTGCGGTCTGCAGACACCACTTGTTCAAGACAAGTAAATGTTTATATGAGCTTCCCGTTCCACAGCTGTAGTGCGAAAAAGTGGTTCCAATGGCACTGAGCACTATGGGACTTAACATCTGAGGTCATCAGTCCCCTAGAACTTAGAACTACTTCAATCTAACTAAACTAAGGGCATCACACACATCCATGCGCGAGGCAGGATTCGAACCTGCGACCGTAGGGGTGCGTGGTGGCAAACTGAAGCGCCTAGAACCACTCGGCCACAACGGCCTGCCGTTGTAGTGCACATTTTGGCTATTCACAATAGCTGCAACAAATGTGCCGGAATCTCAGTACACGACACTAGCACGCAGCCTGGTTTCTTACACCGAGCCGCAGATAATGGTTTATACTTCGCTACCTGCTGCGGAGTCGGCACAGCATGTGATATTTCGCAGACGCAGCAGGCAGCCGCCGCCTTCGCCGTCGCCGCCGCAGCCGCGATATTGATATCCGGAGTGCGGGCTGGCTGTGTCGCGTCTGAGATGATGTTGGTGCCAGCTGCCAGCGCCCAGCCGCGGCGCCAGGTAACGGAACTCAGCTTGTGGCGGTAAGTGCGTTCTCAACCCCTCACCCCCTCCCACCCGTCCCCCTCGACAACGCCACTTCGTTGCATGCCTCTGGCAAAAGAGAGGCATATTGTGTCGGCTGACAACTCTCTGTGCTGGAAACGAGAGATCTAGGTCATGTCAGACAAATGAAACGAAGATACACTACTGGCCATTAAAATTGCTACACCACGAAGATGATGTCTACAGACGCGAAATTTAACCGACAGGAAGAAGATGCTGTGATATGCAAATGATTCGCTTTTCAGAGCACACACACAAGGTTGGCGCCGGTGACGACACCTACAACGTGCTGACATCAGGAAAGTCTCCAACCGATTTCTCATATACAAACAGCAGTTGACCGGCGTTGCCTGGTGAAACGTTGTTGTGATGCCTCGTGTTAGGAGGACAAATGCGTACCATCACGTTTCCGATTTTGATGAAAGTCGGATTGTAGCCTATCACGATTGCGGTTTATCCTATCGCAACATTGCTGCTTGTGTTGGTCGAGATCCAATACTGTTAGCAGAATATGGAATCGGTGGGTTCAGGAGGATCATACGGAACGCCGAGCTGGATCCCAACGGCCTCGTATCACTAGCAGTCGAGATGACAGGCATCTTATCAGCATGGCTGTAATGGATTGTGCAGCCACGTCTCAATGCCCGAGACGGGGTCGTTTGAAGGCAAAAACCATCTGCACGAACAGTTCGACGACGTTTGCAGCAGTATGGACTATCAGCTTGGAGACCATGGCTGCGGTTACCTTTGATGCTGCATCACAGATAGGAGCGCCTGCGATGGTGTTTTCAACGACGATCCTGGGTGCACGAATAGCAAAACGTCATTTTTTCGGATGAATCCAGGTTCTGTTTACACCATCATGATGGTCGCATCCGTGTTTGGCGACATCGCGGCGAACGCACGCTGGAAGCGTGTATTCGTCATCTCCATACTGGCGTATCACCCGACGTGATGGTATGGGGTGCCATTGGTTACACGTCTGATGTCACCTCTTGTTCGCAGTGACGGCACTTTCAACAGTAGACGTTACATTTCAGATGTGTTACGACCCCTGGCTCTACCCTTAATTCTATCGCTGCGAAACCCTACATTGCCGGCCGCGGTGGTCTAGCGGTTCTGACGCTGCAGTCCGGAACCGCGGGACTGCTACGGTCGCAGGTTCGAATCCTGCCTCGGGCATGGGTGTGTGTGCTGTCCTTAGGTTAGTTAGGTTTAAGTAGTTCTAAGTTCTAGGGGACTTATGACCTAAGATGTTGAGTCCCATAGTGCTCAGAGCCATTTGAACCAAACCGTACATTTCAGCAGGATAATGCACGACTGCATTATGCAGCTCCTTTACTGCCCTTTCTGGATACAGAAAATGTTAGACTGCTGCCCTGGCCAGCACATTCTCCAGATTTCTCACCAATTGAAAACGTCTGGTCAATGATGGCCGAGCAGCTGGCTCGTCACAATACGCCAGTCACTACTCTTTATGAACTGTGGTAACGTGTTGAAACTGCATGGGCAGCTTTACCTATACACGCCATCCAAGCTCTGTTTGACTCAATGCCCAGGCGTATCAAAGCGGTTATTACGTCCAGAGGTGGTTGTTCTGGGTACTGATTTATCAGGATCTATGCACCCCAATTGAGTGCAAATTTAATCACATAGTTCAATATATTTGTCGAATGAATAACCGTTTATCATATGCATTTCTTCTTTGTGTAGCAGCTGTAATGGTCAATAGTTTATGTGGACTCATACATTAAAAGGCTACTGATGTAAAGAATATACGTATTATCTATTTGTGGGAACTTAGTTAAGAGGCCGTGTTGTTCCTGAGGCGTACTAATGATTATTACATCTAAAAAGAGTAGACAGCGCCACAAGAATCGTCACTTTCTTCGAAACTCCATTACGACCCACACGTGTGAAATTTAGCTCAAAGGGGCTTAAAGGCTACGCCTCTAATGTTCCAAAAGTGCGGCGCCATCCGATATAATTCTCAGGTCTGACGCCGGTTCGAACAGCAAGGCCACAGCTCAGATGCTCATATGAGGTGTAAGTAGAGTTGCTAATTTCACACTGACATCCAGCTTCTCCACAACCCCACAGCGCCACTGTGGATATGCCGCACGATGAAAAGATAGTCACATCCCCTCTATCCCACATTTCATGCCTGCTTTCGATGCCTCAGAACAGCGACACCCAGAGATAAAATCAAGCGATTCTCTTATTGGTGACTGACACAGAACTGACACGAAAAGTGAGTGATATGACGGGCGTGAATGAAACTTCTTGGGGCGTTGACTGGCACATATTTCGCAGTCGTAAACGTCAATTCGCAGTGCGATGAGGAGGAGAACGAAACTTGCGACAACGTGTGACGTTACTGACGGCCTCTGGACGATTCAACTATTATCTAAGGATATCGCGGGCACACCTTTGGAGTGTCGCATGAACACTGTTTCTGCTCTGGTGTACTGACCACTAGGGACCGTTGAAAATAATTCGACGCTACTTGAGCTAAGGATGGTGCAATGGTGTTCATGATTTTTCAGCCCGTCGTGTTTCGTGACTTCCTGTGGCTTGATCACGCCTGGCCTGGGGGGGGGGGGGGGGCGGGGGTGGTATCGCAGCATTAACACATACGGAAACAAAATAGCAAAGGGTTACTCTAAGGCCTTCAATTCAGCAACACCCTCGGTGTCACCTGTGTACCCTTGCTGGGCACTTTAAAAATATCCCCATACTGATAACTTGTCACCGGAGTCACGGGCTACCATTTCGACATCAACACTTGAGTGGCGGTACTCCCCTGAACAACCGCCTACTGGCCACATCCGAAAGCTAAGTTGTGTGGAAAGGGATGTCGTCACATTGGCACCTAAGAATAAGTGAATGGCTGTCCCTTTAGAGGAACATTGTTAGTGACCTACAATGATGCCTATGTGGCCCCAAGGACGTTGCCGAACTGCTGCTTTTCGAAGGAATCTCTGCTATTTTATGAATCAATACCACACCTCCTCGACGTCTGCACTGGACGTCTCAAAAACCATAAAGACCATTTGCTGCTTTGTATCATGTTCAGATTTCATTGAACCATTTTGAATTGTTCGCAGTGGTTCGACCCTGTAAACCAGAGTAAAAATTGTAGTCGCGCCGCATTCCAGATGGGTGCGATTGTGTGTAATGGTGTTGCAGGCCCACGATGTCCTTAGAGAAGCGTTTAATCATCCGGGGAGTTAATTAGTGTCAAAGGGTCTCAGGAGTCTCTCCTGTTACTCACTGCACTTCGAACTGTCGTCTTAGACCACGAATCAATGTACCATGAGAATGGGTGGTTCAATAGGCGCCATTTATACCAACGTCTGATGCCTTTCCATGTCGATTCTGAGCAGTAACTTGTCTGAAGCATTTTCCTCGGTCCAACGTAGGAGCGCCAGCATGATTTCAACTCTGAGTGTCGCGGTTCTCACCTCAAAAGTCCGCAGCTCGTGGTCGTGCGGTAGCGTTCTCGCTTCCCGCGCCCGGGTTCCGGGGTTCGATTCCCGGCGGGGTCAGGGATTTTCTCTGCCTCGTCATGACTGGGTGTTGTGTGGTGTCCTTAGGTTAGTTAGGTTTAAGTAGTCCTAAGTTCTAGGGGACTGATGACGATAGTTGTTAATTCCCATAGTGCTCAGACCCATTTGAACCATTTCACATCAAAACGACAGGTGAAAAGTTGGTAAGATTGGGTGTGACAACCTTCGTATCGTGTGACACGTTCACAGTGGTAATGGAAGAAATATGATGAAATTTACTGCCACCTTACATCTTACATGAACATCTGAGCACTGTCTTTTTATTCGGGTATTCGACACGTAGCTGTTTGAAGCAGCGTCGAACCCGAGAGTGATTCGAAAGGGTACCACGCTTTTGTATCATTACAAAGCGGTTTTGTACGCACCTTTGAGCCAAATTTAATACGTCTGGGTCGCAATGGGAGAAAATGACAGGGTTTAGTAAAAGCTACCTTTTGAGTTACGCAGTGTATTAAAATCTTGGTGAGGAAGAGATAATGAACACTTTTATAACCCACAAAAGTTAGGTACTATCACGTATGCTAATGAACTATTATGTTCATTTCAGTAACATGCGTCCTTTTTAACTATTCAGTGACGTTTCCCCGTTAGGTTGAGTTTACTAATAACATTACCTCATGAATAACGTATAGTACATCTCAGAGAGATTAATGTTATGAGCGACGGTGAGCAATCCATCTACCTCATGGACGGACGTATTTCCCTTCAGATTTCTTGGTTAATAATCAATTAATTAAATGAAAAACTTTCGATACTACTGTAATTTGTATGCCAAGCTACGAACGATGAAAAATAAAACGTGGTTGACATTAGTTTTGCCAACATAAAATCTACGTCACATCGACAGCGTCACATGTAGTTTAAGCGGCACACATCGTGTCTCGAACAGTAGATTCCACACTATGCTAACATTCAACGCGGTCCGCTTCTTTTCGACCAATCGCTCGTGATATCTTTGTTAGAGAGCCAAATGAAGCCCCGGCTCTTAATTCCAGTGATACCTGTATCTCATTAGACCCTAACAAAGGCTGAAGAGTTGGTTCAAATGGCTCTGAGCACTATGGGACTTAACTACTCATGTCATCAGTCTCCTAAACTTAGTACTACTTAAACCTAACTAACCTAAGGACATCACACACATCCATGCTCGAGGCAGGATTCGAACGTGCGACCGTAGCGGTCACACGGTTCCAGACTGTAGCGCGTAGAACCGCTTGGCCACACGGGCGGCGGCTGAAGAGTATTTAATGTTATTTCTAGGTAAAATAATAATAATAATAATAATAATAATAATAATAATAATAATATGATTCCCTTACAGAATGCTATTTCTGTAAGTATACCAGTCACGCTTCTCAGATGTAAGCAGAAAGATACTCGTGGGTGCTTGAAACAGAACCAAAATGAAATGAAAATCTGCAGTAATGTTACTCAAAAATTTATTGGAATTTTGCAACAAGACATTTAAAACAATCACATTTTATCTAGTCGATATGAATATCGATCTAATCACATTTTATTACGGCGTCTGCCTGGAGAGAACGTGATGTTTAGATATTGACGTTTTAATTAAATTTTAGAAATTGCAATGTCTTCATTGACAGCTGTCAGAATCAATATGTTCTCATCTCCCACTCTGATTTCGATTGTTCCGTTATTTCATGAGGCTGTTTCTAAGAACATGTCTAGAAGAAGTTGGTACAAAGCTTTCAGATCTTGTTTCCTGGGATTCGCTCATAGATGGTTAATCCCTTCCCCTTCAACCCGCACTGAAATATTTACTTCAACGGGTAAATGAGTAATACGAAAAGAAACGAAAATTTTAAGTAATTTTATGTTATAGCAGAAGATGTATGTTACGTTAAATATATACCAAATTATAACAAACGGAAAATTTATGCTATAGAATCAAAAATAGATTCTGTTGTAAGCAACAGAACAGCAACTGATTACGTTCTATCGAGGATTAAATGTTGTGTGCGGCGAATTCTTGAGAATATATCAGACGATTATCCATGCTATTTCTTACGGCCGAGTGACAATAAATTTTATCGATATTTTTTCAACATTAAAGGGAATGAATACGAATAGTTCATTACCATACAGGGAATTTATGAACCTACCAACATTACTATCTGTGTCGGTTCATCATCATTAAACATGCATAAAATGCACCCCTTAAGAAGACCCAAAAATGTCAATTTCCTACCGAAAATAAACCTCAAATTATCCTACGTATCACTACAAGCTACATTCCAAAACAAGTCTGGAAGGGAAAAAGGTAGCGTTCTGTTTCATCTCCATGAAATGATAACGTTTCCGAGACGGACTGTATCAGAAACTGCTTTTAACCAATCTGTCTAGCAATTTAACACATGACTACTTGCTTAACTTTTATGTATCTCCACCAAACGCTGGTTATCTTGCTAGTAAATCCTCATGCACATCAACTACTGCTTGAAATGGTGTCATAGGTTAAACTGACCCATTGTGAAAAACCAGTAACATTCCCGCCCTTGATTCTTCGATGAACTGAACTTCCTGCCGTACATTAAACAACTTCAAACCTTTTATTACACTAAATATAAGGTATTTTGGTAAATGTATGACGCGAAACGCGTATAACCTAGATTTCACACATTTAAATCCGATGCCATATCTGTGGACTACGTGTCGTATAATGACATAATTTAGCAGGTAAGTACAGTGGGATGTGTAAACACTGTCAGGAAAATGTGTAAGTTCTAAAGAAGTATTCGTAAGTAACAAAGAAATAATAAAATAAAACGTCATGACTGATGATGTTTTGTTGTGTGAAGAGCAAAAATGTACTTACTGACAACTTTTTTCCTTTCAAGATTCTTCACATTTTCAACTAGGAGATACGCGATCTGTTTTAAATTTGTTCTTTTTGTTAGGGACTGAAAATCTATGAAGGAAAGATATTCAGTACACGACCTTTTGCACCCTTCTGTGAGTATCGTATGACAGGATTTTCAATTTTTGATTTCTGTCCGATATTTACCAGGATATACTAAAAATCAAAATTTTTTTAGGCCTGTAAATCGTTAGATTTAGGTAAGCTATATCTGGGACCTGGCACCTGTTTAATAATACAGATAACAGCCCGCGGCTGTGACCGAGCGATTCTAGGCGCTTCAGTCCGGAACCGAGCTGCTGCTACGGTCGCAGGTTCGAATCCTGATGTTTGTGATGTCCTTAAGTTAGTTAGGTTTAAGTTGTTCTAAGTCAAGGGGACTGATGACCTCAGATATTAAGTCCCATAGTGAAACTTACTGGCAGGTTAAAACGGTGTGCCGGACCGAGACTGGAACTCGGGACTTTTGCCTTCCACGGGCAAGTGCTCTACCATCTGAGCTACCCAAGCACGACTCACGCCCCCTCCTCATAGCTCTACTTCCGTCAGTACCTTGTCTCCTACTTTCCAAACTTCACAGAAGCTCTCCTGCGAAACTTGCAGAACTAGCATTCCTCTAAGAAAGGTTATTGCGGAGACATGGCTTAGCCACAGTCTGGGGGATGTTTCCAGAATGAGATTTTCACTCTGCAGCGCAGTGTGCGCTGATATGACACTTCCTGGCAGATTAAAACTGTGTGACGGACCGAGTCTATAACTCGCGACCTTTCCCGGTCCGGCAAACAGTTTTAATCCGCCAGGAAGTTTCACATCAGCGCACACTCAGCTGCAGAGTGAAAATCTCATTCTGGAAGTTCCATACGGCTTGGAGCCATTTTTTCAATACAGATAATTACATTCGAGGACGGATACGTTCTCATTTTTGAAATTTTATGTGACTGTAGTAGCTCCCCGAAGGATAGTAATGATTTATTTATATTCGTGTAAGTATAAGGCCAAATACCACGAAACGATGAAGGATGAAAGACGGTTCTTGGAGGTTTACACCTTCCTAACACAGTGCACTATCTGGCCTCGTTATACAAAACTAAAAAGTTTTATTATGAGTCAGGACGCGCGAGCGCTGTCGACTGCACACATTACGGTGTTGGAAGCCGAGGGAGCTGAGTCAGTTACGCGGCCAAATTGACGCTTTTCGCAACAGACGGTGACCATGTTTCACGATACGGTAGAAGCGGCTTTATTCCCTGCTCGTCCCGCGTAAAGAACACCACAGACAACGGCTAATGATATTAGGCGAGTTAAAGAGAAACACTGGCGGTAATTAGATAAGGGAAGACTACCCGACTCGGCTCGCGTCGTGTTGCGGCGTTAATTCTCCAGCCGCCGGGGCCGGAGTCGCCTGCAGCCCATTCAAAGTCGCGGGCGGTCTGCTAGCCGCCAACCACCTTGCCACCAGACCGAACAGCCTGTCGGGCCCTCACCAGCAGCATCACGGCTCTGCTCATTAAAATTCCAGCCAGATGCCGGAGTAAACTGCGACACGGCACCGCCGCTACTGTTGCTTTACTATCTGTAATAACTGATGGACATTATAATTAATGAAGCACTGTTTGTATGATATTATCATTTACATTGATCTACGTGATGGTTTACAATACTTTCAAATGATTTTTAGACTAAAAATCCTCTTCAGTGGATATAAATCTTTCTAAACGTATTCCACAACGGCTTTCGAAGTTCAAAGCTCCAGATGCCACCAACTGCGAACAAGAGGAGGGGTTACTGACATACAAGTATTATGAGATTGACGTACTAAAATTAAAGCTATAGTTGTGATAACTGGAGCACTCAATTATTTTTCATCTCTTCTTCTTGTTAGTGTCTTCTATATATTCCTTTCCTCTCCGATTCTGTGCAGAACCGCCTCATCCCTTACCTTATCACTTCACCAAATTTTCGACATTCATCTGCAGCACCAAACCTCAGATGCTTCGACTCTCTTCTGATCTGGTGTTCCAACATTGCCGGCCAGGGTGGCCAAGCGGTTCTAGGCGGCACAGTCTGGAATCGCGTGACCGCTACGGTCGCAGGTTCGAATCCTGCCTCGGGCATGGATGTGTGTGATGTACTTAGGTTAGTTAGGTTTAAGTAGTTCTAAGTTCTACGGGACTGATGACCTTAGAAGTTAGGACCCATAGTGCTCAGAGCCATTTGAACCATTTTTTTCGAACATTCCATGTTCCACTACTAACACTCCAAACGTACATCCTCTGATATTCCTCCCTCAAATTAAGGCACATGTTTTATATTAGGAGAGCTCTCTTGGCGAGGAATGCCCTTTTTGCCAGTGCTAATGTACTTTTGATCTCCTCCTTGTTCCTGCCGTCGTTGGTTTCTTCCCTGCTAGGTAGCACAATTCCTTAACCTCACCTACTTCGTGATCACGAATCCTTAATATAAGTTTCTCGCTGTTCTCATTTTTGCTTCCTCTCACTACTTTCGTCTTTTCTCGATTTGCTCTCCATCCATATTTTTTACTCATTAGACTGTTTATTCCATTCAGCAGATCCTGTATTTCTTCTTCGCTTTCACTGAGGATAAGAATGTCATCAGCGAACTTTATCAAAGATATCACTTCTCCTTGTCATCAGACAGATCCTCAATTTCCTTTTCCATTCTTCTGTTTATTTTCCGTGCCAGCAACTTGGTTGCATGAGCTGTTAAGCTGATTCTGTGTTAATTGTCGTACTTTTCAGCTCTTGACGTCTTCGAAATTGTGTGTATGATACTTTTCCGTAATTCAGATGGTATATCGACAGTTTCATACATTCAGCGCTCCAACACAAATAATCTTTAGGTTCCCACTTCCCACCAGCGATTTTAGAACTTCTGATGTAGTGCTATCAGTCTCTTCTGTCTTATATGGCTTAAGTCTTCCAAGGCTCTTTTAAATTCTGATTCTAATACTGGATCCCGTATCTGTTCCCTGTCGACTCCTGCTTCTTCCTCAACTACGTCTGAGAGGTCTTATCACTCATAGAAGGCTTAAATGTACTTTTTCCATCTATCCACTCTCTCCTCAGCCTTTAATAGTGCTATTCCCATTGCACTCTTAAAGGTACCATTCTTGCTTTCATTGCACCGAAGTTTGTTTTGCCTTTTTCTGTCTGCTAAGTTGGTTCTTCCGACAATCATCCCTTTTGAGAATTCCTGACATTTTTCAAACAGCCATTTGTTCTTAGGTTTCTAGCACCTCCTATTTGTTTCACTTCTAAGAGACTGAATTTCCATGAACATTTTTGTACTTCCTTCTTTCATCGACCACCTGAAGTATTTCTTTCGTTATTCATGGTTCGCCACGCGGGATATCCGTGCGGACACCTTGTCACGGTTCGCACGGCACCCCCGTCGGAGGTTCGAGTGCTCCCTCGGGCATGGGTGTGTGTGTTGTCCTTAGCGTAAGTTATTTTATGTTAGATTAAGTAGTGTGTAAGCTTAAGGGCCGATGATCTCCGCAGTTTGATCCCATAGTCCTTACCACAAATTTCCATTTTTTTTTTATCCATGCTTTCGTCGGAGTTACCTTCTTTGCACGTACGTTTTTTTTTCTAACCTCTGTGATTGCCCTTTTTAGAGAGGCCAATTCCCCTTGAAGGAAACTGCCTACTGCGCTATTCCTTGCCGCTATTGCTGTGTCTATAGCCTAAGGTGACTTTAAGAGCATTTCTTCATTTGTTAGTACTTCTGAATCCCACTTCTTTGTGTATTGATTCTTCCTGATCAGTCTCTTAAACTTGAGCATACTCTTCATCAACACTAAATTGTGATCTGAGTGTATATCCGATCCTGAGTACGCTTTATAATCCAGTATCTGATTCCGGTATCTCTGTTCGACCATGATGTAATCCAACTGAAAACTTCCCGTACCTCCCGGTCTACTCCTAGTTTACCTCCTACTCTTGTGATTCTGGAACAGAGTATTCGCTATTACTAGTTGATATTTATTGCAGAATTCAATTAGTCTTTCTCCTCTCTCATTCCTAACATATGCCCATATTCTCTTGTAGCCCCTTTCTTCTACTCCTTCCCCAGCAACTGCATTATGAAGATATAAGTGTGTGGCGCTTGGGCCAAGCAGTCACTGGGTATCACATCCGTGTCAAACAAACGCATGAGACTGAAACAAAAATGCTAATTTTTGGAGAGTTTCGGACAGGAATGAAGTGAACACTACTGTAAATAAATAAGTAACTGAACTCAAGCATAGGACCAGGAACCATAGATGAGAGGTGCGGTTTGGTGAGAGAATGACGCAGATTGTTAGGATCGGTACCCATGCATAGACTCGTCCTTACAGAGGAAAATTATCTCAGTATAGAAAGCATGATGAGGCTTAAGATGATGTATTCAACAGGAATAACAATGTACACATATAAGACAGCACTTCGCATCAACACAGTACCAACTGTAATAAAAACATGCGTGGAGTAGTAGGACTATACATCAGGACTGGGGAAAGCGTATAAAGAAATTAAGCCAATGTGTAGCAGATGAGATCTCTGTGGTTGGGGTAAACAGCATTAAAGCAACGACAGAATAACGTGAACTACGTTAGGTACATTAGAACGTCATCTTTAAGAGATATCACGTAATAATACAGAAACATAAGTGTACGGCGAAATGCCTAAAAGTTATCGTGACAAAATGCATGACAGTAAAAAGGGTAAAATATAAAAGAAAGTACAAAACTGAAACATAATATCAAGTATGCCGGTCCTCTACCCAATCCAAGCGTCAGGCAACATGAGTGTGAATACTGTGCGAGTTCATTTGTCCGAAAGCAATTTTGGACTGATTTCTCATCTCCAACCCCGAAAAACAACATACAAAGAGGTAATTTTACAGCTACACAGACAATAAAATCTTTATCTTTCACATTTAAGGTGTAATTGATATTTCTCTTTGCGGCCGGAATTAAAACTGAACTGAGATCTCAGCCCAAGAAGGACTAGGAATTGGTTTCGATTACCGTCACAACATAAAGATTTTCAAGGCGGATAGCTTTCAGTAACCTTGTATGCAAGAATTTCAGTTGACTTGAAACAACAGCCAACCAGTTACAAATTACTGTTTCATTAAACCGTGTCCATGGTTTCGCCGGTTTTAAATTATTGTACCTGTCAACAAATATTACGATATTGTGTTTAAAAGAGAGATGGTATCATTACAATAAGCCTAAGTACAGGAAACGTTTAAAAATAATTTTAGTGAAGCACATTCACGTAGAAACACATAATATCTATACCAGATGTAGGATTCGTTAACTGTGTCTAGTACATGGGCGCGTCATCCACTTACTGATTTAAAAGTAGTAGCTCTCCACTATAGTGTTTTCTCTTAGAACTCTTTAAAATGTCACACATTTGACTATGTGTAGTGTGGGTACCCGTGGTCTAGGGGTAGCGTCTTTGATTATATATCAAAATTTTGATAAATAGATGCATTGGCGGCCGAAGACTTCCGGCATAAGAAGTCAGCCTCATTCTGCCAACGGCCTTGTCAGAGAGGGCGGAGGGTGGAATAGAGGTTCTGGGCACTCTCTTGCCCTAGGGGTGGGAAATTTCCCCTAAAGGCGGAAGAATCAGCAATGATCAACGACATGAGGATGCAGAAAGCAATGGAAACCACTGCATTAAAGACACGTAACATGTATCCACAGGACATGTGGCCTGTAATTTAAGAAGTGTCATGATGATCTCTCCATTGGCAAAAGATTCCGGAATAGTCCCCCATTCGGATCTCCGGGAGGGGACTGCCAAGGGGGAGGTTACCATGAGAAAAAGATTGAATAATCAATGAAAGGATAACTTTGTACGAGTCGGGGCGTGGAATGTCAGAAGCTTGAACGTGGTAGGGAAACTAGAAAATCTGAAAAGGGAAATGCAAAGGCTCAATCTAGATATAGTAGGGGTCAGTGAAGTGATGTGGAAGGAAGACAAGGATTTCTGGTCAGATGAGTATCGGGTGTTATCAAGAACAGCAGAAAATGGTATAACAGGTGTAGGATTCGTTATGAATAGGAAGGTAGGGCAGAGGGTGTGTTACTGTGAACAGTTCAGTGACCGGGTTGTTCTAATCAGAATCGACAGCAGACCAACACCGACAACGATAGTTCAGGTATACATGCCGACGTCGCAAGCTGAAGATGAACAGATAGAGAAAGTGTATTAGGATATCGAAAGGGTAATGCAGTATGCAAAGGGGGACGAAAATCTAATAGTCATGGGCGACTGGAATGCAGTAGTAGGGGAAGGAGTGGAAGAAAATGGTACAGGAGAATATGGGCTTGGGACAAGGAATGAAAGAGGAGAAAGACTAATTGAGTTCTGTAACAAGTTTCAGCTAGTAATAGCGAATACCCTGTTCAAGAAACACAAGGGGAGGAGGTATACTAGGAAAATGCCCGGAGATACGGGAAGATTTCAGTTAGATTACATCATGGTCAGACAGAGATTCCGAAATCAGATACTGGATTGTAAGGCGTACCCAGGAGCAGATACAGACTCAGATCACAATATAGTAGTGATGAAGAGTAGGCTGAAGTTCTAGAGATTAGTCAGGAAGAATCAATACGCAAAGAAGTGGGATACGGAAGTACTAAGGAATGACGAGATACGTTTGAAGTTCTCTAACGCTATAGATACAGCAATAAGGAATAGCGAAGTAGGCAGTAGAGTTGAAGAGGAATGGACATCTCTAAAAAGGGCCATCACAGAAGTTGGGAAGAAAAACATAGGTACAAAGAAGGTAGCTGCGAAGAAAGCATGGGGAACAGAGGAAGTACAAACATGTTCCGGGAAAATCAGCAATACAGAAATACAAGTCGCTGAGGAATGAAATAAATAGGAAGTGCAGGGAAGCTAAGACGAAATGGCTGCAGGAAAAATGTGAAGACATCGAAAAAGAAGATTGTCGGAAGGACAGACTCAGCATACAGGAAAGTCAAAACAACCTTTGGTGACATTAAATGCAATAGTGGTAACATTAAGAGTGCAACGGAAATTCCACTGTTAAATGCAGAGGAGAGAGCAGATAGGTGGAAAGAATACATTGAAAGCCTCTATGAGGGTGAAGATTTGTCTGATGTGATAGAAGAAGAAACAGGAGTGGATTTAGAAGAGATAGGGGATCCAGTATTAGAATTGGAATTTAAAAGAACTTTGGAGGACTTACGGTCAAATAAGGCAGAAGGGATAGATAACATCCCATCAGAATTTCTAAAATCGTTGGGGGAAGTGGCAACAAAACGACTATTCACGTTGGTGTGTAGATTATATGAGTCTGGCGATATACCATCTGAATTTCGGAAAAGCATCATCCACACAATTCCGAAGACGGCAAGAGCTGACAAGTGCGAGAATTATCGCACAATCAGCTTAACAGCTCATGCATCGAAGCTGCTTACAAGAATAATATACAGAAGAATGGAAAAGAAAATTAAGAATGCGCTAGGTGACGATCAGTTTGGCTTTAGGAAAAGTAAAGGGACGAGAGAGGCAATTCTGACGTTACGGCTAATAATGGAAGCAAGGCTAAAGGAAAATCAAGACACTTTCATAGGATTTGTCTACCTGGAAAAAGCGTTCGACAACATTAAATGGTTCAAGCTGTTTGAGATTCTGAAAAAAGTAGGGGTAAGCTATTGGGAGAGAGAGGTCATATACAATATGTACAACAACCAAGAGGGAATAATAAGAGTGGACGATCAAGAACGAAGTGCTCGTATTAATAAGGGTGTAAGACAAGGCTGTAGCCTTCGCCCCTACTCTTCAATCTGTACATCGAGGAAGCAATGATGGAAATAAAAGAAAGGTTCAGGAGTAGAATTAAAATACAAGGTGAAAGGATATCAATGATACGATTCGCTGATGACATTGCTATCCTGAGTGATAGTGAAGAAGAATTAAATGATCTGCTGAACGGAATGGTCTAATGAGTACACAGTATGGTTTGAGAGTAAATCGGAGAAAGACGAAGGTAATGAGAAGTAGTAGAAATGTGAACAGCGTGAAACTTAACATCAGGATTGATGGTCACGAAGTCAATGAAGTTAAGGAATTCTGCTATCTAGGCAGTAAAATAACCAATGACGGACGGAGCAAGGAGGACATCAAAAGCAGACTCGCTATGGCAAAAAAGGCATTTCTGGCCAAGAGAAGTCTACTAATATCAAATACCGGCCTTAATTTGAGGAAGAAATTTCTGAGGATGTGCGTCTGGAGTACAGCATTGTATGGTAGTGAAACATGGACTGTGGGAAAACCGGAACAGTAGAGAATCGAAGAATTTGAGATGTGGTGCTATAGACGAATGTTGAAAATTAGGCGGACTGATAAGGTAAGGAATGAGGAGGTTCTACGCAGAATCGGAGAGGAAAGGAATATGTGGAAAACACTGATAAGGAGAAGGGACAGGATGATAGGACATCTGCTAAGACATGAGGGAATGACTTACATGGTACTAGAGGGAGCAGTAGAGGGCAAAAACTGTAGAGGAAGACAGAGATTGGAATACGCCAAGCAAATAATTGAGGACGTAGGTTGCAAGTGCTACTCTGAGATGAAGAGGTTAGCACAGGAAAGGAATTCGTGGCGGGCCGCATCAAACCAGGCAGTAGACTGATGACCAAAAAAAAAAAAAAAAAAAAAGTGTGCTACATGAATATATGTACCTATGTGACAGTGAAATATAAAACGTGGCATTAGATGCTACAGAGCGTAAGTGCGCTAAGTACAGAGGCAGCGCCGTGCGCCGACTGGCTGAAGAGTTAGTGCACAGGGCTTACGTCGCCTCTGGCAGGTAACGCTCCTGCGCGTCCCGTGGGCACGTGAATGCGATAAGCAGCGTGCGTGATTTCACACGTACCTTTGTATTAATAGAATTAACATATTAACTAACAAGTGGAAAAGATGGAAAAGGGATGGTGAAAGAAAAGTTCCCATCAAAAGTATTAAGGCTTATAAAGTGCTCACGTGAACAGCAGCAAACTCTTTGTAACATGTGCATAAACACAGGAGAAGCACTCGTACGTGAATACGCAACTGTAACTAGCATTAGTGTCAAAGCAAAAACGCTTCAAAGAAATATTATCAATGTATAAGAGGTCCATCGAAATGCAGTTCGTAGTAAAATATCATATATCCCATCTGTCTGTTATTCATGTAGAATATGCACTTTTGTTTAGGGACCTCAGTCTGACTGGTATGATGCAGGCCGTCAAGATTTCGTTTCCTGGGTCAATTTCAACATATCAGAAGAGCACTAACCTTAACCAGCTCAATAATACAATGTGCCCATTCTAATCTCTGTCCTATCCTGCAATTCTTCCTGTAATGACATACAAATTCTACCTTCATGTAAGTAAATATAATTATTGCTTCCGATTTCCGAAAGTCAAGTGTTTTACTGGTTTTGCGGAAAATCTCTTGGTTCCTAAACTTATGCGTTAAATGAATTTTAAGCTCCCTAGTTCAAAGACTTCGAATTTCTTCCTTTTCATCTTCCAAACATTGTGTAATTAAATACCACACAAAGTTGTGTTTCAGTAGAACCGCTCGGCCACAGCGGCCGCCTGCAACGTTACTGACTGTGCAGTCCTCCAGGTATTCCTATTCCAGATTAATCTTCTGCTCTACCCATATTAATTGAACATAAATCCCTCATTTCAAATATTCTATGTTTTCGTCGGACAGTTTTCGCCCTACTGTCATTTAAAAATTATGTGATTTGTCATATGCTCCACTGTCCAGTATGCGTTTAGAATACTTTTCTTTTCTCACTTTTTTCCCCAGCAACATTTCTTCTTATTCGTCTTCTGCCATGGAGCATGGTAGAACGGTGGACTCGCGTATGTGAGGGTTGGTTAAAATCCCCCTCCCTCACCAGCCTCCACCCCTAGCCAACAAGATTTAGAATTTCCGTGGTTTCTCAAATTACTTTCTCCCACTGCATTGTAGAACTGCATTATTGCGGTTTTTCGACTACGTTTTTCAACGTGCTTGTAACTGTTCCGTACTGACACTTGGAAGAATTCACCGTATTCTCTGTACTGTGATACCGCTGTATTCTATCTAATTTCTTACATCGTTCTCTAGCATTTCTTTCTTAATGTTCCATTTTTATTAATTGTAGCTGGAATATTCACACATCAATTCCTCTGGAGATAGAGTTTAACAAACTCCTACAATTTGAAGGCTTCATATAGTAAAGTTCACATCGACTCATCCTTCAGGTACTGATTTCTATATTCCATTGGTCATATTGTTTCATTGGTGGCGGATATATTTCTCTCTTTTCATTGAGTTGTGTTTAATTTTGATGGCCAGTCAGTTTCTACTAGTCTTAATCACAGTTATTGTTTCATTTACCTGTGATCCAATCTATTTGCATGCAGGCTATCTATTCGACTGTAGGATGCATCTCCACGTTACACTCAGGAGCATGAAAGGCCAAAATTATCATTCGTGTAATTTTCCTCCCTCTTCGTCTGATTCAGTACATGTATCGAATAAAATGTTCTCGGGTTTCCAACCGCGTGAAAGGCCAAAATTATCATTCGTGTAATTTTCCTCCCTCTTCCTCTGATTCAGTACATGTATCGAATACGTTTGAAACAATATTGCATATGAGTTCAATTCTGTTTTGCAATGTATGTTTAAAAGCAACATTTGGATCTGCGTTAGCTGAGCATGCGTTAGAAAACGGTCACCACATAAAATTTGACGATACCTCTGTCGTGGCTCGCACTAACGGCTTCTGGGACAGTTTAATACAGGAAGCTATTAAAATAAAAATTACCACAAACACCCTGAATAGAGACGGTGGCTTACAGCTCAGCGCTGCGTGGAATCGAGCGATCGCGCGGTTGAAAAGGGCACATCGGACGCCGACTCAAAACATGCCCATATGGCAATGTCACGGGCACCAGTGACATCACAGCCGGCAGCTAGCGTATATAAGGGCGCACCAACAGCCCACTGGCAGTCATAACACTTGACAATTGCCAAGGAGTGCTTGGCCGAAAGCTCGTATAGTTTTAACCAATTGACGCGGTTGTAAACCCGAGAACATTTTATTCAATATTATCGCCGCGAGACTCTGCATTCATACAGTACATGTACCGCCTCTTCCACATATTGGTTAAATGGTACCTGTAGTGTATAAGCGACAGAGGAACCATTTAGCACCAAAATCGCTCTTTAACACGTCTCCATATTGTATAATATCCAGCTTCATCAGTTCCACCCTGTTACACACATGTAGCACCTGTATAAAGGAATGTAATAAACTATAAAATTTGGGTTGCATTCAAAAAGTATTGATATAATCAATCAAATTTTTCATAGCATTACATTTGCCGTTAAGGTATCCTTTGTTGTTGTTGTTGTCTTCAGTCCTGAGACTGGTTTGATGCAGCTCTCCATGCTACTCTATCCTGTGCAAGCTTCTTCATCTCCCAGTACCTACTGCAACCTACATCCTTCAGAATCTGCTTAGTGTATTCATCTCTTGGTCTCCCTCTACGATTTTTACCCTCCACGCTGCCTTGGTGATCCCTTGATGCCTCAGAACATGTCCTACCAACCGATCCCTTCTTCTGGTCAAGTTATGCCACAAACTTCTCTTCTCCCCAATCCTATTCAATACTTCCTCATTAGTTATGTGATCTACCCATCTAATCTTCAGCATTCTTCTGTAGCAGCACATTACAAAAGCTTCTATTCTCTTCTTGTCCAAACTATTTACCGTCCATGTTTCACTTCCACACATGGCTACACTCCATACAAATACTTTCAGAAATGACTTCCTGACACTTAAATCTATACTCGATGTTAACAAATTTCTCTTCTTCAGAATCGCTTTCCTTGCCATTGCCAGTCTACATTTTATATCCTCTCTACTTCGACCATCATCAGTTATTTTGCTCCCCAAATAGCAAAACTCATTTACTACTTTAAGTATCTCATTTCCTAATCTAATACCCTCAGCATCACCCGACTTAATTCGACTACATTCCATTATCCTCGTTTTGCTTTTGTTGATGTTCATCTTATATCCTCCCTTCAAGACACCATCCATTCCGTTCAACTGCTCTTCCAAGTCCTTTGCTGTCTCTGACAGAATTACAATGTCATCGGCGAACCTCAAAGTTTTTATTTCTTCTCCATGGATTTTAATACCTACTCCAAATTTTTCTTTTGTTTCCTTTACTGCTTGCTCAATATACAGATTGAATAACATTGGGGAGAGGCTGCAACCCTGTCTCACTCCCTTCCCAACCGCTGCTTCCCTCTCATACCCCTCGACTCTTATAACTGCCATCTGGTTTCTGTACAAATTGTAAATAGCCTTTCGCTCCCTGTATTTTACCCCTGCCACCTTTAGAATTTGAAAGAGAGTATTCCAGTCAACATTGTCAAAAGCTTTCTCTAAGTCTACAAATGCTAGAAACGTAGGTTTGCCTTTCCTTAATCTTTCTTCTAAGATAAGTCGTAAGGTCAGTATTGCCTCACGTGTTCCAGTATTTCTACGGAATCCAAACTGATCTTCCCCGAGGTCGGCTTCTACTAGTTTTTCCATTCGTCTGTAAAGAATTCGTGTTAGTTTTTTTGCAACTGTGGCTTATTAAACTGATTGTTCGGTAATTTTCACATCTGTCAACACCTGCTTTCTTTGGGATTGGAATGATTATATTCTTCTTGAAGTCTGAGGGTATTTCGCCTGTTTCATACATCTTGCTCACCAGATGGTAGAGTTTTGTCAGAACTGGCTCTCCCAAGGCCGTTAGTAGTTCTACTGGAATGTTGTCTACTCCGGGGGCCTTGTTTCGACTCAGGTCTTTCAGTGCTCTGTCAAACTCTTCACGCAGTATCGTATCTCCCATTTCATCTTCATCTACATCCTCTTCCATTTCCATAATATTGTCCTCAAGTACATCGCCCTTCTATAGACGCTCTATATACTCCTTCCACCTTTCTGTTTTCCCTTCTTTGCCTAGAACTGGGTTTCCATCTGAGCTCTTGATGTTCATACACGTGGTTCTCTTATCTCCAAAGGTCTCTTTAATTTTCCTGTAGGCAGTATCTATCTTACCCCTAGTGAGATAAGCCTCTACATCCTTACATTTGTCCTCTAGCCATCCCTGCTTAGCCATTCTGCACTTCCTGTCAATCTCATTTTTGAGACGTTTGTATTCCTTTTTGCCTGCTTCATTTACTGCATTTTTATATTTTCTCCTTTCATCAATTAAATTCATTATTTCTTCTGTTACCCAAGGATTTCTACTAGCCCTCGTCTTTTTACCTACTTGATCCTCTGCTGCCTTCATTACTTCATCCCTCAAAGCTACCCATTCGTCTTCTACTGTATTTCTTTCCCCCATTCCTGTCAATTGTTCCCTTATGCTCTCCCTGAAACTCTGTACAACCTCTGGTTGTTTCAGTTTATCCAGGTCCCATCTCCTTAAATTCCCACCTTTTTGCAGTTTCTTCAGTTTTAATCTACAGGTCATAACCAATAGATTGTGGTCAGAGTCCACATCTGCCCCTGGAAATGTCTTACAATTTAAAACCTGGTTCCTAAATCTCTGTCTTACCATTATATAATCTATCTGATACCTTTTAGTATCTCCAGGATTCTTCCATGTATACAACCTTCTATCATGATTCTTAAACCAAGTGTTAGCTATGATTAAGTTGTTCTCTGTGCAAAATTCTACCAGGCGGCTTCCTCTTTCATTTCTTAGCCCCAATCCATATTCACCTACTACGTTTCCTTCTCTCCCTTTTCCTACACTCGAATTCCAGTCACCCATGACTATTAAATTTTCGTCTCCCTTCACTATCTGAATAATTTCTTTTATTTCATCATACATTTCTTCAATTTCTTCGTCATCTGCAGAGCTAGTTGGCATATAAACTTGTACTACTGTAGTAGGTGTGGGCTTCGTATCTATCTTGGCCACAATAATGCGTTCACTATGCTGTTTGTAGTAGCTTACCCGCATTCCTATTTTCCTATTCATTATTAAACCTACTCCTGCATTACCCCTATTTGACTTTGTGTTTATAACCCTGTAGTCACCTGACCAGAAGTCTTGTTCCTCCTGCCACCGAACTTCACTAATTCCCACTATATCTAACTTTAACCTATCCATTTCCCTTTTTACATTTTATAACCTACCTGCCCGATTAAGGGATCTGACATTCCACGCTCCGATCCGTAGAACGCCAGTTTTCTTTCTCCTGATAACGACATCCTCTTGTGTAGTCCCCGCCCGGAGGTCCGAATGGGGGACTTTTTTACCTCCGGAATATTTTACCCAAGAAGACGCCGACCCAAAATGGAGCTGGAAGAACGAGCCCTGAAATTACTCTGACTAATCTTTTCATCACGACCTCTATCGGGACGAACTGCGAGGAAGGGCGGGGGGGGGGGGGGGGACGAGGTATAAATATTACAGTGAGTACCAAAATAAAAAGTCTATGGATTTTCCAGTTGGTTAATAGAGCCATAGGTATCCTTTATCTAATTTATTTATTATTTCACTACTATCAGTAAGGTAAGTACTGCTTGTCTATTAGATTTACTTTTTCTGAAACGAAGATTCTTCAATTTTTCTTTCGAATCTTCTGTAGTTTATTTTGCAAGAAGTCTAAAAGCACCACATGCGCAGAGTGATTTACCGTAGATATTTATGATATGCTGTCTAGAGGCTACACTAGCATATAATTCAATGTTACAGTAGAACAACTATAATTTTCATTTAAGTTTTTGGTAACTTTGTCACTTACAGTTCCTCTTGTTTTATAGCTTTGTGACTTGCTTACGGAACTACATACATACTCAGCCAACTACTGTGAAGCTGGCGCACAGAGCATTTTGAATGGTTGCTGATGTTAGGGTTTCCTCCCACTCCGACCCAAAATGGAGCTGGAAGAACGAGCCCTGAAATTACTCTGACTAATCTTGTCATCACGACCTCTATCGGGACGAACTGCGAGGAAGGGAGGGGGGGGCGAGGTATAAATATTACAGTGAATACCAAAATAAAAAGTCTATGGATTTTCCAGTTGGTTAATAGAGCCATAGGTATAGACACAACGAACTATTGTTGGTTACTGACTGTCAAGGGGTGACCACACACTATTGTGTTACAGTTTGTTATTCACAGTATCCTAAGGTGTAATTACATGATAGAAATGTAGAATCATTGTTCGATAAATTTAGGTGACAGTTGGCAAAACACAACTGCGGACTACTATTGATGTGTGTTTAACACGAACCAATAGTAATAATATCAACCGCTTGGTAGCTGATAAGTTATATTCCCAAAATTTGTTCAGAAATTCATACGTTTGAAGGTAAATTTCAATCTGACAAACATTTCACCTCACTACAACACTATCAACGTCTGAAACAGTTTCGCGCAGTCCAAATTTGATCCCAGGAACCACGAAGAAATATTAAGCTCTCAGTTACAGCGTCCACATATCAATAAGTGGGGAAAACTGTTGTAAGCTACACCACGAGCTGGCTCTCCCACGAGAGCCTATTAGATCTTCACCATCGTCTGGAATACTGCGAACCATTTTCGTGAAAACGGCTTTACTGACCACCACAACCCCTTCTAGTTTCCCATAGCGTCCTCTTCACACACTTGGTCAGCTTCCACACCACCGATATTAGGACGTACTCTGACTGTGAGCTGCACCTGTGGACTAAGGATAGCGTCGCCGATGTCAGTCCCGCGTTGAAAACTGGCCAGCGCCTAAATTTTGAGTAATAATCAGCATTATCGGCCGAAGACTTTCTGCGTAAGAAGTCACCCTTATTCAGCCGACGGCCTTGTCAAAGAGGACGAAAGAGCAGACAGAGATTCAGAGCATCCTCTCATCCTTGGGGTGCGATATTGCCCCAAAAGGTGGAAGAATGAGCAATCATCGACGGCATGGGATGAAGAAGGCAATACAAACCACTGCATTAAAGACAACGTGTATCCACAGGACAGTGCCTGCAATGGAAAAAGTGTCATGACGACCTCTCCTTTGGTAAAAGATTCCGAAATAGCGTCCCATTCCGACATCGGGAGGCGACTGCCAATGGGAAGATGATCATGAGAAAAGATTGAATAATCAAGGAAAGGATAGCGTTCTACCAGTCAGTGCTTGGAATGTCTGAAGCCTGAATGTGATAGCGAAGCTAGAAATTCTGAAAAAGAAAATCCAAAGGCTCAGTCTAGATATACTAGTGGTCAGTAAAATTAAATGGAAAGCAGACAAGGATTTCTGGTCAGCTAAATATAGGGTAATGTCAACAGCAGAAGAAATTATGAACAGGAAGGTAAGGATGAGAGTGTGTTACTGTCCACAGTTCAGTGGTAGAGTAGTTCATATCAGAATCGACAGCAAACCAAAACCCACGACGAATGTTCAGTTATACATGCCATTATCACAAACTGCAGGTGAAGAGATATAGACAGTATATGGGGATACTGAAAGGGTAATGAAGTACATCAAGCGAGATGAAAATCTAATGGCCATGTGGGACTGGAATGTAGTTGTAGGGGAAAGCGTAGAAGGGTTACAGGAGAATGGAGTTAGGACAAGGAATGGGAGGGGAGAAAATTAATTGAGATCTGTTATAAATTTCAGCTAGTAATAGCGAATAATCTGTTCGGGAACGACAAGAGATGGCGGCCTACTTAGAAAAGGCCGGAAGATACGGCCACTGTCAGATGGAGATTCCGAAATCAGATGCAAGTTTTAAAGCATACCCAGGAAAAATTTGGACTCAGATCGCAATGCAGTAGTAGGCTGAGGTTTCAGATATCAGTCTGGAAGAATCAATACACAAAACGTGGGATACAGAATTACTAAGGAATGACGACATACGCTTGAAGTTCTCGAAAGCTATACTTGTAGCACAGGAATAACATAGGTACAAAGAAGGTAAATGAGAACGAACTACGGGTATCAGGAAAAATATTTCTGCTGAGTGCTGAAAAAAGGAAGTACAAACATGTTCAGGGAAATTCAGGAGTAGACATATACAAGTCGCTGAGGAATGAAATAAAAAGCAAATGTATAGAAGCTAAGACAAAATGGCAGCACGAAAAATGTGAAGAAATCGAAAAAAATTATTGGCCAAAGAATTGGCGGAAGGACTGATTCACCATATAGGAAAGTGAAAACAACTTTCAGTGAAATTAAAAGCTAGTGAGGTAACATTAAAAGTGCAACGGGAATTCCAAAGTAAAATGCAGAGGAGAGAGCAGATAGGTGGAAAGTGTACACTGAAGGCCTCTATGAGGAGAAAGATTAGTCTGTTGTGATAGAAGAAGAAACAGGAGTCGATATAAAAGAGACAGGGAATCCAGTAAAAGAATCAAAGTTTAAGAGAGCTTTGGGAAGCTTAAGATCAAGTAAGGAAGAAGGACTGGATAATATTCGATCAGAAATTTCTCAAGTCTTTGGGGGAAATAGCAACAAATCGGCTGTTGACATTGCTGAGTAGAATGTATGAATATGGCGACATACCAACTGACTTTGAGATAAATATGATCCACACAATTCCGAAGGCAGCATGAGCTGACAAATGAGGCAATTACCAGTGTAACAGCGTAGCGGCTCCCGCATCCAAGTTGCTTTTCTTGTTTTGAGTCATCATTCTACTGTTCGGTTTGATGTCGCCTGCCACGAATTCCTCTCTTTGACAACCACTTCATCTCAGAGTAGCACTTGCAACCTACGTCCTCATTATTTGCTGGATGTATTCCAATCTCTTCTTCTTCTACAGGTTTTGCCCTCTACAGCTCCCTCTAGTACCATGGAAGTCATTCCCTCATGTCTTAATAGATGTCCTATCACCCTGCCCCTTCTCCTTATCAGTGTTTTCCACATATTCCTTTCCTCTCCGATTCTGGGCAGAACCTCCTCATTCCTTACCTCATCAGTCCACCTAATTTTCAATATTCGTCTTTAGCACCACATCGCAAATACTTCGATTATCTTCTGTTTCGGTTTTCCCACTCTCCATCCTTCACTGTCTTACAATGCTTTGCTAGAAACGTACAGTATCCGAAATTTCTTCCTCAGGTCAAAGCCTATATCTGCCTAGGAATGAACTTTTGTCCATTGCTAGGCCGCTATTTATGTCCTCCTTGCTCCATCAGTTATTGGTTATTTTATTGCCTAGGTAGCACAATTCATTAACTTCATTTAATTCGAGACCATCAACCCTAACGTAAAGTTCTCGCTATTCTCATTTCTGCTACTTTTCTTTCGTTTTTACCCTCAGTACACATTCTGTATTCATTAGATTGTTTATTTCATTCAGCAGACTATATAATTCTTCTTCACTTTCGCTCAGGATAGCAATGTCATCAGCCAATCGTATCATTGATTCCCTTCTTCCTAAAATTTTAATTCCACTCCTGAACCTTTCTTTTATTTCCATCATTGCTCTTTCGATGTAAAGATAGAACATTTGGGGCGAATGACTACATCCTTGTATTAGCCCTTTTAAATCAGAGCACATCATTCTTGTTCGTCCACTCTTATAATTAACGTGTATTGATTTTTCTTTAGTCTTGCTTCCATCATCAACACCAAGATTAGAATTGCCTCTCTCGTGGCCTTACCTTTTCTAAAGCCAAACTGATCGTCAGCAAGCTCATCCTCGATTTTCTTTTCCATTCTTCTTTATATTAATCTTGTGAGCAACATTCATGCGTGAGCTGTTAAGCTGCTTGTTCGATAATTCTCGCACTTTTTAGCTCTTGCAATCTTCGGAATTGTGTGGATGATATTTCTCTAAGTCAGATGGTAAGTCGCTATACTCATACATTCTACACACCAAAGCGAATAATAGTTCTGTTACCACTTCCCACAATGATTTTAGTACTCAGATGGTGTGATATAGATCCCTACTGTCTTATCTTGATCTTAAGTCCATCAAAGCTCTTTTAAAATCCGATTCTAATACTGGATCCCCTATTTCTTCTAAATCGCCTTCTTCCTTATTCTATCACATCAGGCAAATCTTCCCCGTCATAGAGGCTTTCAGAGTACTATTTCTACCTATCCGTTCTCTCCTATGCATGTAACAGGCGAATTCCTGTTGCGCTCTTAATGTTGCCACCCTTGCTTTTAATTTCACCCAAGGTTGTTGTGACTTTCCTGTATAGTGAGTCCTTCTGACAATCATTTCTTCTTCGATTTTTTCATGTCTTTCAAGCTACCATTTCGACTTAGCTTCTCTGCACTTCCTGTTATTTCATTCTTCAGTGACTTGTATTTCTGTATTCCTGAGTTCCCCGGAACATTTTTGTACTTCCCCCTTTCATCGATCAATAAGAAGTATATCTTCTGGTACTCCTGGTTTCTTCGCAGTTGCCTTCGATGTACCTATGTTTTTCTTTCCAACTTCAGTGATGGCCCTTTTCAGAGATATGCGTTCCTCTTCAACTGTACTGCCTACTGCGCTATTCCTTATTGCTGTATCTACGAGGTGCATTCAAGTTCTAAGGCATCCGATTTTTTTTTCTAATTAAGTACTCACTCGAAATTGATGAAACTGGTGTTACTTCTCGACGTAATCGCCCTGCAGACGTACAAATTTTTCACAACGCTGACGCTATGATTCCATGGCAGCGGCGAAGGCTTCTTTAGGAGTCTGTTTTGACCACTGGAAAGTCGCTGAGGCAATAGCAGCACGGCTGGTGAATGTGCGGTCACGGAGAGTGACTTTCATTGTTGGAAAAAGCCAAAAGTCACTACGAGCCAGGTCAGGTGAATAGGGAACATGAGGAATCACTTCAAAGTTGTTATCACGAAGAAACTGTTGCGTAACGTTAGCTCGATGTGCGGGTGCGTTGTCTTGGTGAAACAGCACACGCGCAGCCCTTCCCGGACGTTTTTGTTGCAGTGCAGGAAGGAATTTGTTCTTCAAAACATTTTCGTAGGATGCACCTGTTACCGTAGTGCCCTTTGGAACGCAAAGGGGAAGGATTACGCCCTCGCTGTCCCAGAACATGGGCACCATCATTTTTTCAGCACTGGCGGTTACCAGAAATTTTTTTGGTGGCGGTGAATCTGTGTGCTTCCATTGAGCTGACTGGCCTTTGTTTCCGGATTGAAAAATGGCATCCACGTCTCATCCATTGTCACAACCGACGAAAAGAAAGTCCCATTCATGCTGTCGTTGCGCGTCAACATTGCTTGGCAACATGCCACACGGGCAGCCGTGTGGTCGTCCGTCAGCATTCGTGGCACCCACCTGGATGACACTTTTCGCATTTTCAGGTCGTCATGCAGGATTGCCAACTCTGGAGGCGATCTGTTCAACAGTCATTCGGCGATCCCCCAAAACAATTCTCTCCACTTTCTCGATCATGTCATCAGATCGGCTTGTGCGAGCCAGAGGTTGTTTCGGTTTGTTGTCACACGATGTACTGCCTTCATTAAACTGTCACACCCACGAACGCACTTTCGACACATCCATAACTCCATCACCACATGTATCCTTCAACTGTCGATGAATTTCAACTGGTTTCACACCACGCAAATTCAGAAAAGGAATGATTGCACGCTGTTCAAGTAAGGAAAACGTCGCCATTTTAAGTATTTAAAACAGTTCTCATTCTCGCCGCTGGCGGTAAAATTCCATCTGCCGTATGGTGATGTCATCTCTGGGACGTATTGACAATGAACGCGGCCTCATTTTAAAACAATGCGCATGATTCTATCTCTTTCCAGTCCGGAGAAGAAAAATCGGAGGCCTTAGAACTTGAATGCACCTCGTATAGCCTTAGAGAACTTGATGCGTGTCCCGTCATTATTTGGTTCTTCCGTATCCTGCGTTTTTGCGTGTTGATCCTTCATGACCAGTTTGTTAAGTTTCAGCCTACTCTGCACCATTAGTATATCGTGATCTGAGTGTCTACCTGCTCTTAGGTACGACTTACAATCCATATCTGATTTCGGAATCTCTATCTGACTATGATGTAATCCAACTGAAATCTTCCCGTATCACCCGGCCTTTTCCAAGTACATATCCTCCTCATGTGATTCTTGAACAGAGGATTCGCTGTTATTGGGTAAATATTGTTGCAGAACTCAGTTAGTCTTTCGCCACTCTCAGTTCTTGTCCCAAGCCCACATTCTCCTTTAACATTTTCGTCTACTCCTTTCCCTACAGCTGCATTCCAGTTCCCCTCTACCATTAGATTTTCATCTACCTTTACGTACTGTATTACGCTTTCAGTATCCTCATATACTTGCTCTATCTCATTTACAGTTTGCGACGTCGGTACGTATACCTTAACTATCGTTGTCGGTGTTGATTTGCTTTCGATTATGATAAGAACAACCCTGACACTGCTGTTCACAGTAACACACTCTCCGCCCTACTTTCCTATTCATAACGACTCTTAATCCCATTATATTGTTTTTTGCTGCTGCTGATATTGCCCTATACTCATCTGACCAGAAATCCTTATTTCCATTTCACTTCCCTGACACCTACTGTATCTAGATTGAGCCTTTGCATTTCCCTTTTCAGATTTTCTAGTTTCGCTACCAAGTTAAAGCTTCTGACATTCTACGCCCCGAAACGTAGAACGTTATCCTTTCGTTGATTATTCAGTCTTTTTCTCGTGGGCAGCTCCCTCTTTTCACTCCCCTCCCATAGATCCAAATGGGAGACTATTTCGGAAACTTTTTCCAGTGGAGAGATATCGTCATGACACTTTTTCAAATACAGGCCACTGTCTTATGGACATACGTTACTTTTCTTCACTGCAATGGTTTCCATTGCCTTCTGCATCCTCATTCCGTCCATTATGTCTAATTCTTCCACTTTTAGGGACAGTTTTACGCCCTAAGGAGAACATAGGCCCCTGATTCTCCGTCCACTACTCCGCAATCTTTGACAAAGCCGTTGGAAGAATGAGGGTGAGTTTTTATGCCGGAAGACTTCGGTCACCAATGCTGATTCTTAATCAGAATTTAAGCACTGGCAGGTTTCGAATCCGCGACCGAAGAAGTTTCTCTACTAATCAACGACGCTACCCCTAGACAGCGGGTGCTCATATACGATAATGGTGATTTACATAAGGGTGGAAAAGGAAATTGAGGGTGTATTAGATGACGATGAGGTTGTCACTAGGAAAAGTAAGGCCAGCAGAGAGGCAATTCTAACGATAGTGGAAGCAACACTAAGGGAAACTCAAGACACGTTCATAGGATTTATCCATCTGGAAAAAGGAAACGACAATGTACAATGGTGCAAGATGTTCGAAATTCTCAGAGAAGTCGGGGTAACCTCTAGGGAGAGACTAGTAATATACAACACGTATAAGAGCCAAGAGGGAATTTAATACAGTAGACGACTAAGAACGAAGCGCTCGGATTAAAAAGAGCGTAAGGCAAGGATGTAGTCTTTCGCCCCCAAATGTCAGTCTGTACACCGTGGAAGCAAGGATGGAAACAAAAGAAAGCTTCAGGACTGGAATTAAAATTCAATGTGAAAGAACATCAGTGATATGATTCGCTGATGACATTTACATCCTGAGTGAAAGTGAAGAAGAATCAGGTGATCTGCTGAATGGAATGAACAGTCGAATGAGTGCAGATTACGGATTGATAGTAAATCGAAGAAAAACGAAAGTAATGATAAGTAGCAGAAATAAGAACAGTGAGTAACTTAACCGTAGGATTGATGCTCATGAAGTAAATGAAATTACGGAATTCAGCTATGTGAACATTAAAAAACAAAACCTGACGGACGGAGCAAGTAGGACTCAAATAGCAGCCTAGCACTGGCAAAAAGGGCATTTCTGGCGAAGAGAAGCCTACTAATATAGAAATAGAAATTTCGGAGAATGTACGTTTGGAGCAAAGCATTGTATGGTAGTGAAAGATGAATGGAGGGAAAACCGAAACAGAAGATAATGGAGCCGTTTGAGATGTGGTGCTACAGACGAATTTTGAAAAGTAGGTGGAATGATAAGGTAAGGAATGAGGAGGTTCTGCGCAGAATCGGAAAGGAAAGTAATATGTGAAAATCTCTGACAAGGAGAAGGGACAGGATGATGAGACATCTGTTAAGAATGGCTTCCATGGTGCAAGATGGAGGAGTAGAGTTCAAAACGTGTAGAGGAAGACAGAGACTAGAATACATCCAGAAGATAACTGAAGACACAAGTTGAAAGTTCTCATCTGAGGCGAAGAGCCTGGCACAGGAGAGGAATTCTTGGTGGGTGCATCAGACTACTCAGAAAACTGTTGACCAAAAAATACAATCTTCTATAACCGTGTTCAATAGGGAGTCTGTTTAAAAGCCATGTTCATACATCCAGTTGATGAGGATAGTCGGATTAGTACTTCGAAAAGCATGGCTGTTTTTGAAGTTCTCGTGGTCAACGAAGCAATAAACGATAATCTTCCTTTCTTTTTTCTATCTTATCCCTAAAGCATAAACGATTTTGTTTACAACATATGAAATTGGGTGTAGACTAACATAGAATACAAAATTAGAAAACGATTTCTCATTACCTCTCATCTCAGAATTTACCTTCAGCACATCGTAATTAAGATAATTTACTTTCATAATGCTTGAGTGTTCAGTAGTTATAACAAATTCCGTATTGTAGTTCTTCAGTGTTCTGACTGTTTTGATGCTTCCCTCCACAAATCCACTCTTGTGTTAACCTGTACTACTTTGGGTAGCTCTTGCATACTGCATCTTCCGTTGTTTGTTGCATGTACTCGTATACCAATTTTTGTCTTACTGCAAAGTTTTCAATTTTTGTAGTTCTCTCTAGTACCATGGAAGATATTCCCTGCTGTCTTAAATGATTTTCTATTATCCTTCTCCATCTTCGTGCCAATGTTTTCCATATGTTCCTACTCTCGCTGATTCTGCGTGGAACCTCGACATATTTTATGAGTCCACTTAATTTTCAACAGTGTTCTGTGACTTCACATCGCAAACGCTTCTATTTCTTTGCCGGTTTTCCCACAGTTGAAGACTTACTACCAAACGATGCCACGTACAGAAATTCCTTCCTCAAGTTAAGGTCTTGGTTTGACACTAGCACTAGTAGCCGTCTGATAGCCAGGAATACCATCTTTACTTGCACTAGGTTTTTTAAAAAAATTCTAATTTTTCAAACAGTCAAATGTTATTTTGGTTCTAAGGTAGAAGCATTTCCTCACTTCTACTTCATAAGCACCGAAATTGATGGTTAGCTCATTGCTTCTCTCATTTCTACTGTTCCTTATTTCTTTCGTCTTTCTCCAGTTTCCACTTAATGTTTAGTCTGCATTCGTTAGATTGTTCACTCTGGAATCTTTCTCCTCTTTCCGTCATTGCTTCTTCGGTCTACACGTGGAACAATACGGCAGACAGACTGCAATTTTTGACTAATACACATTTTAATGCGATCACTTAGTTCTTCTTCTTCTGTACTTAGTGTTCCCTCTTGCTTGCAAATACTCCAAGGGAATGACCACTCTGGTGTCTACTTTTTCGAAAACCAAAATGATCGTCGTTTAACATCTTATCGACATTCTTTCCTATAGTTCTACATAAAATTCTTGTCAGAAACCCTCATGACGTATGACCTGTTAAGTTAGTTCTGCCTTTGTTCTCTCCTTACCCGCCCCTTCTAAATACGAGTTTGTGTTGATAAAGCTTTTCCGAATGTCTGACGGCATGTCTCCGTCTCACAGATTCTAAATAAAAACTCGAATAGTCGTTGCGTTACTGCTTTCCCCATTGATTTTAGAAATTTCTATGCACTCTATTTATTTCTGCCTTATTTTTGTGTAAGAGTTGTTCTGTGAAACTGTAATGCTGGATTCCCTATAGCTTCCGTACCGACTCCCATTCCTACTTCTATCATGAAAATAGTCTCCTACCTAGATTCCTAAAATTTCTTCTTTCCACCTAACCACTCTCTCCCACGCGATTAACAGCAGAATTCTCATGTCACCCTTAATGTTATCGCCCCGCTTTTAATTACACCGAAGGTTGATCTGTGTTTTGTATGTGGTAAATCAGTCCAAGTTATTGTCAAATCTTTTTCCATTTATTCACAGTCTTCTTCCAGCCTTGGATTTCCTGCATTCCCTACTTATTTTATTGCTAACTGACATATCGCTTTTCCTATGTTTCTCTGAACATTTTTCTTTCGTCAATAAACTGAAGTATTTCTTCTGTTACAGAAGATTTCTTTCTTTTCAACATACCTATGTTTGTATCTCCAATTTATGATGATTTGCCTTTTACAGGAGTGGCCGTTCCTTTTCAGTTGAACGAGTAGATTGTTATTTATTATCACGGTATCTGCTCTATTAGAGAGCTTCAAACGTTTCTCATCATTTTTCATTACTTCATAATCATACTGATTCTTCCGAAAAATTGCCTTAAATTTCATTTTACTCTTCATCGTTACTAAATTTCGATGCATGTCTATATCCTTCCATGAATACAGCTTACAATCAAATTTCTTATTTTGGAATCTCTGCCCCACATGATGTAATCCAGTTAGACCCTCTCATTGTCTGTGGCCTTTTTCAAGTATACCTCTTCCTCTTGCGTGTTTTGACAGGTGCCTTCGCCATAATTAGTGGTAATTTATTGCAGACCTTAGCAACACTTTCACCTCTTATTTTTTGCTACAAACCCTACGGCCTACTGTGTGATCTATGCGTTCTCTTCTACGGGGTGCCAATCCCCCATAATTATTGCATTACCACCTCCCTTTACTTATTGAACTACATGGTCAGTAGTCAGTTATATTTCCTCAGTCTCCCATCTTTTGCTTGTGACGTCGGCATGTTCACTTGAACTATTGTTGTTGGCGTAAGTTTACTGTCGATTCAGTTGAGGTCAATCGTTCACTTAACTGTTGACTTTCCTACCACTTCATGTCGAATCCGCTTTACACCATTTTCCCCTAATATTAGTATTACGCTCTATTCACCCGGCCAGAAATCCTTTCCATTTCACACCACTGACTCGCAATAAATCTAGATTGAGCCTTTGCGTTTCCATTCCCACCATTTCCACCAAAATCATAACTTTAATATTCAACACATGTTATCCTATTCAGTCTTTTTCTCATTGTCACTACCCCTTGGCAATGCCATCCTAAACACCCACTTTGGGAGTGATGGGGGGACGGGGAGGGCTAATTCAGGATATTTTTCCACTGGAGAGATCGTCATAACAGTTTTCCAATTACAGGCCACATGTACTGTGTGTGGCGAAACAAGCGCTACGTCATTTGAGAGATACAAATGAGAACGAGTGTGCCGGGACTTATCCCAGCTCACTGCTAGTAACGCCACGTCACCATAACGCATCTGTGCGTGACACACAAGTATTACACCATAATTTAAGACTGAAATTCAAAGTTAAAGTTGCTTTCCCAGACTTTGTCAGCATGTGCTTTAGTATCTTAATATTTGAACTGTCAAATCTTAGAGTGATCGGATGAATATCTTTCCTAAATATATCGTTTTAAGAAAAGAATAAGTGGCGCTTAATAATAAAGCTAGGACGCCAAAAATTTGTCATAATGTCCAGATGTATGTCAAAATAACTGATACAAGTCTCAACGTGATTAAAGAATGCGCTGAATGTGAGACTTAGAAACAGGAAAATTTGTATGAAGCTTCAGTTTCGTATTAAAAAAAATTAACTTTGTAACCCTATTGAGCTACCGCTAATAAATTTCGAGTAATTTACTGAAAACTAAATTGGGAACAAAAAGTTCTTATTTGTAATAGATAAAGTTTATTATTTTTATCTACACGTCAAGTTCCGTAGGACCTAATTGAGGAGCAAATCTCCAAGGTCATGAAACGTGTCAATACATGAAATTACAACATAAAAGTAATAACAGATAAAAATAAATGTTCCTGAACCCGCAAAAAGTCAGTCCAAAGTTTAAGTAAACACAGTCAAAAAGACAACAAGAATCAGCTTAATTTTTCAAGGAACTCCTCGACAGAACAGAAAAAGTGACCCATGAGGGAACTCTTCACTTTCGATATGAAAGCGCGTAGATTACTGCTAAGATTTCTGAAGTCGAGTGGTAGCTTATTGAAAATGGATACAGCAGTATACTGCACACCTTTTTGCACAAGACTTATGGAAGTCAGATCCAAATACAGGTTTGATTTCTGCCGTATATTTACCGTGTGAAAGCTGCTTATTCTTGGGAATAAGCTAACAATGTAAGAAATATATATACTGAGTAAGAAATATATATACTGAGAGGCCAATGTCAAAATACCCAGACTCGTGAACCAGGGTAGACAAGAGGGTCGTGAACTTACACCACTTATTGCCCGAACCTCCCGTTTCTGAGCCAAAAGTATCCTTCTAGAATGGGAAGACTTACCCCAGAATATAATACCATACGACACAAGCGAACAAAAATAAGCAAAGTAGACTAATTTTCGTGGGGAACGATCACTTACTTCTGATACCGTTCGAATAGCAAAAATGGCAGTATTAAGTCTTTGAACAAGAGCCTGAACGTGAGCTTTCCACAGCTTACTATCTATCTGAACACCTAGAAATATAAACTGTTCAGTTTCACTTATAATTTGCCCGTTCTGTGAAATTAAAACGTGAGGTTTTTTTTTGAGTTGTGTGTGACAAACTGTAAGAACTTAAGATTACTGTGTTTTAGCGTTAGTTTATTTTCTACAAGCCATGAACTTAGGTCATGTACTGCATTATTTGAAACCGAGCCAATGTTTCGCACAACATCCTTTACTACCAAGCTAGTGTCATCAGCAAACAGAAATATTTTATAGTTACCCATAATACTAGAGAGCATACCATTTATATGAATAAGGAACAGGAATGGCCCCAACACTGATCCCTGGGGCACCCCCCACTTGACAGTACCCCACTCAGACCCCTCATCACAATCGTTATCAACATTGTGCCTTTGTCTGCCTGTTGCTAAAGTAAGAGGTGAACCAATTGCGAGCTACTCCCCGTATTCCGTAATGGTCCAACTTCTGGAACAATATTTTGTGATCAACGCAATCAAATGCCTTAGTTAAATCAAAAAAAAATCTGCCTAGCGTTCGAAACCTTTTGTTTATCCCATCCAGTACCTCACAGAGAAAAGAGAAAATAGCAAAAAATGGTTCAAATGGCTCTGAGCACTATGGGACTTAACATCTATGGTCATCAGTCCCCTAGAACTTAGAACTATTTAAACTTAACTAACCTAAGGACAGCACACAACACCCAGCCATCACGAGGCAGAGAAAATCCCTGACCCCGCCGGGAATCGAACCCGGGAACCCGGGCGTGGGAAGCGAGAACGCTACCGCACGACCACGAGATGCGGGCAGAAAATAGCATACTCAGTTGTTAAACAACTGGTAAAGACGCTCTGTACATTTGATATAAAATGATCAATTATCCTTGCATACACAGCCTTTTCAATAACTTTGTACAAACACTGATGATACAGAAATGGCTCTAAAATTAAGTATCTGTTTTATTAATGATAAAAAGTTCTGATTACAGCAAGTGATGAAACCTATTAAATAACGGATCTATAACAAGCTTCAAGACCATGATATCAATAACAAACAAAACAAGGTCTATTAAAATTGTAGCTGAGAGGTCATGTTCTACTGTCAGTTAAGTTCTAAAACGGCAATGTTTATATGTAGACGTACTAAATCATTTTCTGTGAATATACCCATCTTAACTACATTCATACTAAAAATACGAAAATTCGAAATTAAAACACAACATTGTTATAAAATGTTATGGTTCCGAGAAAGCGGCTGTTTAGAGGCTACTACCGGGGCATAGAGCGGATGACAGCACGAGTTCCTTCGGCCGTCCGCTGCGCCCGAGAGGCAACACTTCATTTCACTTCACTTTGCACCCAGCTACCGTACCATCCGCGTCAGTCAAACGCCAGAGGACGCGCTGCCTCGAGGCCTACGAGAAAGGTAGGCCGTGGAGCGTACGTTACGAAGGTAGTCCTCCACTCGCTCGCTCGCTCGCTCAAATCAGCAGACAAACTTCGTTTCTACACCTGTTAACTCGTAACTAGGCGTTTCCATACAAACAAAAACTGAAGCTTCTACTGGAATCCGCTATTATGGATTCTTACTGTTATTAGTCCTATAATGATGGGAAGTCCATGGAGCTACATATAATTTGTTACGGCTGTACTGGCGTACAATGAAACAAAATCATGCTAAAATGATTATCAGTTGGATAAGACATCACTTACAGCATTTAATGAGTACTGTTAAGCAGAACAGATTAAATTATATAAAAACGCCGTTACTTACTGTGTTACTGTTAATCAGTAAGACTTCATAATAGCAGACTCCAGTGGAAGACGCAATTCTCGTTAGTACACTGCTGGCCACCGTAAATGCAACACCAAGAAAGACAAGAGGTAGCACAACAAATTTTATTTTGTAGATAACATGGTGAGCAAGTATCAAATGATTACGTTTACAGACGTCTGTGACATGTGGTTCCTGCCAGAATCTGTAGCCAGAGTAGCCGCCATTGTTGGAGATCACCGCTGCCACACGACTCGGCATTGAGTCAAAGAGACGTTGGATGTGTTCCTGGGGTACAGCAGCCCAAGCAGCTTCCACACGTTGCCAAAGATCATCTGGTGTGGCAGCTGGGGATGTAATCTGGGTCACTCGTTGAGCAACCATGGACCACATGTTTTCAATCGGCGAAAGATCCGGAGAGCAAGCCGGCCAGGGAAGCAATTCAAACTGGTTATTGACGAAGAACCTTTGGACAATGCGTGCCACGTGTGGTCGAGCATTATCCTGTTGAAATATGGCTGTGGCCGAGCCCTGAAGGTAAGGAAGGTCAACTGGCTCCAGCACCTCGGATATGTAGCGCCGGCTATTTAAAGTACCGGCAATGCGTACTAGAGGCGTGCGATAGTAATATCCAATACCGCCCCATACCATAATACCCGGTGCAAGACCAGTGTGGCGGTGCATAATGCAGCTGTCCAGCATCCTCTCTCGACGGTGTCTCCACACTCGAATCCGACCATCGTGATGCTGCAGAGAGAAGCGTGCCTCGTCAGTAAAGACAACGTCATTCCATTCTGCCGTCCACATCCGTCTGTCATCACACCATTGGCGACGGAGACGTATGTGGTTCTGCGTCAATCGTAGACGAAGCAATGGACGTCTTGCGGACATACCACCCTGCTGTAAACGCCGTCGAATGGTACGCGCAGACACTGGATGATGCGTTACAGACGCAATGTGCTGTGCTATGGTTCGGGATGTCACTGAGCGATCCGTCACTACCATGCGCACAATTTGCCTATCAGCACGTGCAGTGGTGCACCGAGGTGAATGCGATCGACCACGTCGGTCCGTCGTACCCTCCTGCATCCAACGGTCACATATCCGCATTACAGTTGTTTGGTTTCGTCCAACACGACTAACGATTTCTCTGTATGATAATCCACAATCTCGGTAAGCCACTATCCTTCCTCTGTCGAACTCGGATACTTGATCAAAAGAAGTTCGCTGTTTTCTACGAGACATAACGGATCGTCTTGTGAAACAACCACAAGGTAAACACACGTGCCGAACGTACACTCGTCGAAATCGCCAAGCCTTAAATGGCGCTATGAGGTGGCGCCACAGGCGCGCGTGATGTGCGTCTGCGCTGAAATTCTAACCAGTTGCATATCTCATCGCTGCAAACTCATGGTGTAAATTTCACTTGATTCGGATGCTTCCTTCAGGGTGTTGCATTTACGGTGGCCAGCAGTGTACTTACATGCCCAGCTGCGAGATAACAGGTCTAGAAATACATTTTATCTGCTGAGATGAGCGAGCTAATGAGTTCAGGACTAACTTTCCCGCCCGAAGTGGCCGTGCGGTTCTAGGCGCTGCAGTCTGAAACTGCGAGACCGTTACGGTCGTAGGTTCGAATCCTGCCTCGGGCATCGATGTGTGTGATGTCCTTAGGTTAGTTAGGTTTAACTAGTTCTAAGTTCTAGGGGACTAATGACCTCAGAAGTTGAGTCCCATAGTGCTCAGAGCCATTTGAACCATTTGAACTACCTTCATGACATACGCCCCGCGGCCTGTGTTTTTTTTCTTTTTTTTTTTAAATCTTTATTCTCAATATTTTATATGATACAAAACAACCCACCACCTTATACAATTAGTGGGTCCTATTTTTATACATTTTTTATGTTTTATATTAGTACTACAGCTAACATAATTTATTACTTTTCTGTTGCTCGCACTATGGGCACTTCTATCTATTTTTCTACATTGTTTTATTCTACTTATGCTAAGCTACTTCTACCTGCAGCGTTTACATTTGTGCCAGCATAGTATAAACCTACAATGTTGGCCCTGTTCACCGAGCTAATCCCGGTGAACGTGCCCCTGGCACCGGGCTGGCCAGAGTTATGGTACGCTGCAGCACTATACTAAGATTTCTATCCTAGCTTATCCTACGTCTACTCTATCTTAACCTAGTGTCAAAGTTAGTGAGTGTCTCAGATCGGTAGTTGGGCGCATCCCACCCCCTAATCCTAGGCATGGCGGATTCCAGCCGTGAAGCGGCTGGCCAAGTCCTCGCCTCGGCGGAACAGGTCAGGTGCGCGGAGTCTAATTTAGGAATAGTTAGGTCTTAGTTGTTGTTCCTTAAGTAGTCCCTTATCACTTTGAGTGATATTTCATTGGCTAATTTATTCAGGGTTGTAAAGTGGTCCTCATGCCTGAGCAGGTGATACGTGTCATGGTTTGGTAATTGCTGACGAAATTGCGCGGCTACGTCGTCGAAGAGGCGGCACTCATACACCACGTGTTTCGGGGTGCCAGGTGTGGCCCCACAGTCACACGCTGGTGTCGCCTGTTTCCCGAACCGGCATAGGTATGCCGGGTAGGGCCCATGACCTGTAAGGAAGTGCAGCAGTCCTCGTGATGGCGTGAAGTGTTTTAATTGTAACCTTTCCCTAATATTGGGCAGCAGTTCATGTGTTCGCCGACCGGTTTCCTCATTATCCCATTGTTCTTGCCAAAGTTCTTCCCCCCTTCGTTTAATTTCAATTTTGTTCCCCACGTATATCCCCATCAATTCAACTACTTTGTCCCTGTTTCCCTTTTTTATCCAGTACCATGCTGCCTGTTCCCGAATTTTAATGTCGAGCGGGCAGAGCCCCATCAGTACTGTTAGGGCTCCTCCAGGTGTAGTTCTGTATGCTCCCACTGATCTAAGTAACATGCTCCGCTGCACTCTTCTCACAGCCATGGCAGGCGTAACCCTCGTGAGTCTGTGGGCCCAGATTCCTGATGCATATCCTACAATTGACGTCAATATACTATTATGGTATAATTTGATTAGTTCTGGTGGTAGGTGGAATCGCTTATGACCAATTGCAATGAGATGATTTAATGTTTCTAAGGATTTTTGTGTGACAGTGTCTATGTGTGATGCATAAGTCCACCTCTCATCGACGACTACGCCCAGGTATCGCGCTTCATGGCGTCGAAGAACTGGTGAGCCGTCTATCCTCACAGTTGGATTCCTAACTAGTTGTCCTTTTAAGAGTAGATATGTAGATTTTGTTGGATAAATCTTCATTTTGGACAGGTGGCACCATGTACTTAGGATTGTTATGGCCCTTTCGATTTTCGGCTCTAAGTCTTCGCGGCTGCGGCCACCAACCAGCAGGAGGAGGTCGTCCGCGTAGGCTATGCCCTCTAGCACATCATCGCTGTTTTGAAGGTTGTCCAAAAGAGGTTCCATATTAACATCCCAAAAGAGTGGCCCCAGGACTGACCCCTGTGGACACCCCTTGGTGATCTTTTTACTTACTCTTCCGCTAGGGGACGATAGCCAGACCTCCCTATTCTCACAATAGCTCCTGAGACAGCCATATTGCGACCCTGGGCACTCCTTCTCTCGCAGTCGAGAGAAGAGCGTGGGCCACCACAGGCTGTCAAAGGCGCCACTGATATCCACCATGATGCCGACCACGTATTTGTGCGGGGTAGAGGCGCAGACCTCCGCAGCCAGGGCGATGGCGTCAGACGCCGATCTCCCGGTCCTGAAGCCGAATTGTCTGTCACTTATCCCACACAAAACTCGATGTGCTGCCAGTCTGTCTGCCAGCAACCTCTCAAAAAGTTTCCCCAGTGTGTCTAATAGACAAATGGGCCTGTAGGATTTGGGTTCTCGTGGATCCTTGTCTGGACTTTTCTTAATTATTACAACTGTAGCCCTTTTCCATATTTGGGGGAATTTCCCGAGCCGCAAACACTCGTTGTACAACTTTGTGAGAGGTGCCACCAATTGGGGAGCCAGGAATTGCACCACCTCTGCAGTGATGCCGTCTGGGCCTGGAGCCTTGCCTCTTTTAAGGGCTTTTATTTGTGTAGCTACTTCTTCCTCGGAGAAGGGATATACCATATTGTTGTTTCGGTATTCCTCTAGATCTTGTCTCCGAATCTGTTGTTGTGCTTCAGAGTCATCGTTTTCGCCATCGTCAGGCAGCAGGGCACGGAGGAGGACCTCAGCAGTCTCCTGCCAGGTTTCCGTCATCCTGCCCTGATCCCTGACGGTGGACAACACCATGGGTGACCTAATCTTTTCCCGTACTAACTTGTATGGTACGCCCCATGGGTCTGTAGCTAGTTGCGTTTGTACATATTTTTCCCAGCTCTGTAGCCTCACTGCCTTAAGCTCTTGCTGGAAGTGTTCCTTAGCCTCTCTGTATCTCAGCAACCAACGTTGCTTTTCTTCCCAGACGACACTCCGCTGGTAGTACCTCCTCGCTCTCCTGACCGACTGGCGCATCTGTCCCAGTTCGGTTGACCATGGTGACGGAGAGGCCGCTACGGCTCTCCTCCTGGTTGGTACGGCGGCCTTTACCGCCCTTACAACTGCTTTCACCAGCTCCTCTGCGTATTCTTCGACATTTTCGTCACCGTCGGGCAATGTTGGTATTTCACACTCCCTCGCCAGGCGATCCCAGTCAGCTCTGTTGTAGTTTAGCTGTGTCTCCCACCCCATGTCCCAGCGGTATTCCTCGTCTCCCAATGAGAATGTGATGAGATTGTGATCACTGGTTGTTACCTGATCCCAGACCATCCAGTTTGTTACTCTGGTGGCGAGATTGGGCGTGACCAATGTAACGTCAATATTAGTGCCCTCGCCCCCACCTCCTGCGTAGGTGGGCGGGTTTCCTTGCTTGTTGGCGACCATTAGCTGTAGCGCCATGATGGTCTCTTCGGCCTTTTCTCCTCGGTCGTCTCGTGTGCCGCTGAACCACAGGGGGGACTTGGCATTTATGTCTGCTGTAATAACACACCAACGTCCTCGCAACGCCGTGGTTACTTGTGTAAGCTTGTCTACGAATTCATCTATTGTCCGGCTGTACTGGAAGTACATGTTAATGATGTATAGTACTCCAGCTGGTGTTTGTAGTTCCACGACGTTGCAGTGATCGTCGGTGAACTGGGAGAGAACTGTGGCTCTTAATGCCTTATTGATTATCATTATAGCTGCTCTGGGTTCTGCTCCGCTGTGAATGACTTGCCAGCTTGCTGCCGCAAATGGGATTCGCCCAGCCAGGGAGTATGGTTCCTGCAAACAGAGCACATCCAGACTCCTCTCCTCCACGACTCTGCGGAGTTCCTGCATGACTAATTTGCTGTTGTGTGAGTTAATCTGTCCTACGTTTAAATGGGTCTCGTGCATAATATGTTCTAATATGCGATTCGGGCCAGTTCTTGCTCCAGTCGTGAGCTATTCTTCCATTTGTTATGACAGATTGACTGTAAAGTTCATCTAGATCGAATTTCTCATTTCGTCTTTCAAATACTTTTTTGATTAGGTCACGCAGGGCTCCAAAGTCAGTGGGGAGATTCATTGTCTTCAGCTGTATTCTGTCGACAGCCTCCATCACCGAGAAGGTGACGTCTCTGCCGTATTCGTGACCGACACGTACCACGTGCCTCAGGGCTGTGGTGAGGACCGCCGGCTCCTCCAGGCGTGCTAGTTGTAGTGCGTGTTCTAGGTTGGGGTATACCCTATTGGGATCTACGCCCAAACCTTTTTGTATACCAGAGTTGGTAGAGGAAGATGTGCTGTTTATTATGTTTACTTGTATGTCTTGTTTCTCTGGTACTTTCGTTTGTTGTTTTGGTCGTTCTGGCTCTTTAAGCGACCCTAGTCCCCGTCTTAGGGGAGAGGAAGCACCAATGTAACCACAGGGGTCCGTTTGTACACCAGCATCTTTTGTATCTACTTTTGTGATTCGGATATTGGTAGCTCCTTGTAAGAACTCCCTAAATTTGCTGGCCCTTAGTGCATCCCTCACCCTTTTACTCGGAGACTTTCTCTTAGGCTTCCTGCCGCCTGATATGGATTCAGCCATAATCAGTTCTCGAAATTAGTCTTTGTTCTAATAACCTGTATGTAGGGCAGTTTCTTCCCGTGGCATTACAGTTCTTTTTTCCTCTTCTTGTACAAGGGATACATATCCCTGTTTTGCCACAGGTTTTCCTGGTGTGATCTTCTGCGCCACACCTGGAGCAAGCCGGCTTTCGCTCACAGTGTTTGTGAACGTGATCGAGGTCTCCACAATTATGACACCGGGGAACTACAAGGTAGTCCCTAACGTTTATCGAGTGGAACCCCATATAGATTCTGCCCATAGTGGTGAGCTTTCGCCACATATTTCCCGAAACTTCAGCTACATGATGTACAACATCGCGCTCTCTGGGTCCAGTTCTAAAGCGTAATTTAAATTCTTTTTTGAAATTGTCCAAGCTCATGTTCTCAAAATTCTGTTGATTTATTGTCTCATAGATGTCGTTCTCGTTTATTGCAGTGGGTACGTCGTATAGGATTACTAAGGGATTCCGCTTTTTGGGCGGTTCACACTTAACAACCTTTTTAAGTTTGTCATGATTTAGTATTTTGTCCCGGTCTTCTTCAGTGGCAACATCTACTATAACAACGTTTTTTGTTGCCTTTACCTTGTTTATTTTTATTTTGTCTGCTGCCGAGTCTATAGTAGTTGTAAATAATTCCTGTACTCTTTTGATATCCTGGCCTGGCAGGGGTCTTAAGAAGACAGCCGTGTCAGGCCTTTTGGACACCTTTTCAATGGTCTCTTTTGTGGTTTTTGTTTTGGTGGCCGCTTGTGCGACCACTCCTGCCCACGTTTTGGTGGGCTGTTTCCGCAATCGCTCATTTTCCTTTTCCAATTCCTCGAGTCGCCCCTCGAGCTTCGCGCTAGCGATAGCCCAGGCGGCGAGCTCCTTCTTAATTGAGAGTACTGCTGTGTTACTTATTTTACCATTTTTGATGCTATTGTCTAATAATTGATTTATTCTGGTATGCCATTCAGTCACGTTTTCTGCGTTCTGCCCCAGGCCCTCTTCAGGGGTGGGAACAGTAATTGCCGAACACCTCGAAATAACACTCGACTCACTCGTCTCTTGGTCGGCCATGATTTGTTGACGAGTGAAAAAAGTTGGGAGCCCGTCTCTTACCCCGGACCGGCTCCTCTGGCATGGGGGGGGGGGGGGACTATTGCAGCTCGCCCACCGACCTCGCCCCTAGGTCAAGGGCACTCCAGAGCTGCAGGGTTCAACGCGCCGTTGCCAGCGCACTGGTCCCCATCGAAGGCCTCGTCGTCGACGATTTCACACGACGCTCCTCGGCAAGTGCACCCCGCACTCCGGAGAGGCGGATGCACCCCTCGCCCTTCGCCGCCTACTAGCCCGAGCTTCCACCTGAAGGCCAAGGACCCACTCCTACTCAGGTGGTGGGTCGGCCCCCAGTCGTTCGGCGGTCTGGGCCCATATAACCTAGCCCAGGCGATTTCACCACCTCCTGGGTTTGGCAGAACACGCCCCGGTTACCCAGGGGCGCGGCGAAGCACCCTTGCCGACTCGCGCCGTGATCCCACGCCGACAAACGAAGTCGCCGGCATGCAGAGCACCTGCTGGTCTGTACCCTGCGAACAGAAAGGGACTGGTGTTCGGTCCCTCGACACAGCTCCCCCTGTGCCACGCACCCTTCGCTTTCGCATCGGGTTGGGTCGCAGCTCTCCCTTTTGACGCAAGGCAGAATGCCAAGCTTGACGTCTGGCACCACGGGAAGGCGGAAAGAGCCACTTGGGAAGGAGAGGCTGTAAGAGACGCATCACTTCCCCGAGTGAGGACTGCCGCGGCACGCTCGACGTAAAGCGATACGCTCCAGTGCGAGCTTCCGTGCCTTACGGCGCGCCGGCAACGGGCGGGCCCGCACCGAAACGCGCCGTCAAGCGACTGACCTCACGCCAGACCGCGGCCTGTGTTTGTCTTGGGCCTCTTCGCTGCCTCGTATGACGTCAGAGACAGGCTGTTACTAAAGCATATTTTCAGTAATAACAGAAAGTGAACTCGCGAAGACTGTACACCGTCCTGGATCGATTAGATTTTTGAATAGACTTCACTTCGCACCTAGCTACCTTACGATCCGCGTCAGTCAAACGCCTGAGTACGCGCTGATTCGGCTGATGTCACAGCCAGACTGCAACTAAATCCATGTTTGTAGTAATAATGGAATGTGAACACGCTACGACTGTACACCGTCCCGGATCGCTTAGATTTAACGGAAGTAACTGTTCGTGTGCCGGCCGTAATGTTAACATATCTGCTTGACAAGTGGTGAAATAATTTTCCACTTTTGTGGCGAGGAATTATATTGATTATCAGAGGTCAGGGCGAAAGACCATTTACTGAAAACACGCCGTAGAGGTGGCCTCTGAACTGCTCATAGTGCTGTTTAGGATAGGTACATTTATTATTAGTCTTATCATCAAGAATATTACTATATCGTACGTATGATAGTTGATCAAAAAGATCTGTCACTTAGAACTCAAAATCTTCGTTTATAATCAGAGTATCACATCCTGCTGAGTAAATAGAGTGGGCTGGACAAGAATGTAGACTTGCAGACTGGAAACTATGGTCAGTATATTCTCCATCACTTTCTCGCTGACCACAGAAATAGTTTCCAGGCTCTCATAAAAGATGGTGAACGGTATTCTAACATTTCATATAATAATAATTACAATTAATAACTCGCCATCCCACATGTGGATACACATTATGCCGTTTTAATTCAGAGGTTATGTTGACTTCTGCACCATCATGCCGTTGATCATGACAATAATTCCACTTTTAGGTGCAATAGACATAATTGCAGTAAAATTATAAACAAACGCTGTTCTCCAGCGATGTGCTTCAGTTTCATAGCATGTTGAGTACCATATGACAACGCTAGCTATTTAGCTGTGGCGTTGCTATGACCAATAAAGATGGCAAACTACACTATTGCTCAAAATTCTTTCGAGTCACATCATTTTCTATTCTTTATTGTGTTCCAACGAACACTTGTATCGCTAGAACGAATCATATCTCTCCGAATATGAATAATAATCATGATAATCGTAGGAGTATATTCGCGCAGAAACATAATAGAGGTATAATAATGAATGGTGATGAAATGAACCATTTGTTATGGACACACTGAAATGTCTCTATCAGCGAAGTAATAATGTGCTATTCCTGCTTTCAATAGGTACACTGTAGTTTCAGTAGGTGCAGGTATGTATCGATAAATGTTGTTGTTGTTGTTGTTGTGGTCTTCAGTCCTGAGACTGGTTTGATGCAGCTCTACATGCTACTCTATCCTGCGCAAGCTTCTTCATTTCCCAGTACCTACTGCAACCTACATCCTTCTGCATCTACTTAGTGTATTCATCTCTTGGTCTCCCCCTACGATTTTTACCCTCCACGCTGCCCTCCAATACTACATTGGTGTTACCTTGATGCCTCAGAACATGTCCTACCAACCGATCCCTTCTTCTGGTCAAGTTGTGCCACAAACTTCTCTTCTCCCCAATACTATCCAATACATTCTCATTATTTATGTGATCTACCCATCTAATCTTCAGCATTCTTCTGTAGCACCACATTTCGAAAGCTTCTATTCTCTTCTTGTACAAACTATTTACCGTCCATGTTTCACTTCCATACATGGCTACACTCCATACAAATACTTTCAGAAATGACTTCCTGACACTTAAATCTATACTCGATGTTAACAAATTTATTTCCTTCAGAAACGCTTTCCTTGCCATTGCCAGTCTACATTTTATATCCTCTCTACTTCGACCATCATCAGTTATTTTGCTCCCCAAATAGCAAAACTCCTTTACTGCTTGAAGTGTCTCATTTCCTAATCTAATACCTTCAACATCACCCGACTTAATTCGACTACATTCCATTATCCTCGTATTGCTTTTGTTGATGTTCATCTTATATCCTCCCTTCAAGACACCATCCATTCCGTTCAACTGCTCTTCCAAGTCATTTGCTGTCTCTGAAAGTATTACAATGTCATCGGCGAACCTCAAAGTGTTTATATCTTCTCCATGGATATTTATACCTACTGGGAATTTTTCTTTTGTTTCCTTTACTGCTTGCTCAATATACAGATTGAATAACATCGGGGAAAGCCTACAACCCTGTCTTACTCCATTCCCAACCACTGCTTCCCTTTCATGTCCTTCGACTCTTATAACTGCCATCTGGTTTCTGTACAAATTGTAAATAGCCTTTCGCTCCCTGTATTTTACCCCTGCGACCTTTAGAATTTGAAAGAGAGTATTCCAGTCAACATTTCTCTAAGTCTACAAATGATAGAATCGTAGGTTTGCCTTTCCTTAATCTTTCCTCTAAGGTAAGTCGTAAGGTCAGTATTGCCTCACGTGTTCCAGTATTTCTACGGGACACAAACTGATCTTCCCCGAGGTCGGCTTCTACTAGTTTTTCCATTCGTCTGTAAAGAATACGTGTCAGTATTTTGCAGCTGTGGCTTATTAAACTGATTGTTCGGTAATTTTCACATCTGTCAACATCTGCTTTCTTTGGGATTGGAATTATTATATTCTTCTTGAAGTCTGAGGGTATTTCGCCTGCTTCATACATCTTGCTCACCAGATGGTTTTTGTCAGGACTGGCTCTCCCAAGGCCGTCAGTAGTTCCAATGGAATGTTGTCTACTCTGGGGGCCTTGTTTCGACTCAGGTCTTTCAGTGCTCTGTCAAACTCTTCACGCAGTATCGTATCTCCCATTTTATCTTCATCTACATCCTCTTCCATTTCCATAATATTGTCCTCTAGTACATCGCCCTTGTGTAGACCCTCTATATACTCCTTCCACCTTTCGGCTGTCCCTTCTTTGCTTAGAACTGGGTTTCCATCTGAGCTCTTGATGTTCATACAAGTGGTTCTCTTATCTCCAAAGGTCTCTTTAATTTTCCTGTAGGCAGTATCTATCTTACCCCTAGTGAGATAAGCCTCTACATCCTTACATTTGTCCTCTAGCCATCCCTGCCTAGCCATTTTGCACTTCCTGTCGATCTCATTTTTGAGACGTTTGTATTCCTTTTTGCCTGCTTCATTTACTGCATTTTTATATTTTCTCCTTTCATCAATTAAATTCAATATTTCTTCTGTTACCCAAGGAATTCTACTAGCCCTCGTCTTTTTACCAACTTGATCCTCTGCTGCCTTCACTACTTCATCCCTCAAAGCTACCCATTCTTCTTCTACTGTATTTCTTTCCCTCATTCCTGTCAATTGTTCCCTTATGCTCTCCCTGAAACTCTGTACAACCTCTGGGTCTTTCAGTTTATCCAGGTCCCATCTCCTTAAATTCCCACCTTTTTGTAGTTTCTTCAGTTTTAATCTACAGGTCATAACCAATAGATTGTGGTCAGAGTCCACATCTGCCCCTGGAAATGTCTTACAATTTAAAACCTGGTTCCTAAATCTCTGTCTTACCATTATATAATCTATGTGATACCTTTTAGTATCTCCAGGGTTCTTCCATGTATACAACTTTCTATCATGATCCTTATACCAAGTGTTAGCAATGATTAAGTTGTGCTCTGTGCAAAATTCTACCAGGCGGCTTCCTCTTTCATTTCTTAGCCCCAATCCATATTCACCTACTACGTTTCCTTCTCTCCCTTTTCCTACACTCGAATTCCAGTCACCCATGACTATTAAATTTTCATCTCCCTTCACTATCTGAATAATTTCTTTTATTTCATCATACAATTCTTCAATTTCTTCGTCATCTGCAGAGCTAGTTGGCATATAAACTTGTACTACTGTAGTAGGTGTGGGCTTCGTATCCATCTTGGCCACAATATTGCGTTCACTATGCTGTTTGTAGTAGCTTACCCGCATTCCTATTTTCCTATTCATTATTAAACCTACTCCTGCATTACCCCTATTTGACTGTGTGTTTATAACCCTGTAGTCACCTGACCAAAAGTCTTGTTCCTCCTGCCACCGAACTTCACTAATTCCCACTATATCTAACTTTAACCTATCCATTTCCCTTTTTAAATTTTCCAACCTACCTGCCCGATTAAGGGATCTGACATTCCACGCTCCGATCCGTAGAGCGCCAGTTCTCTTTCTCCTGATAACGACATCCTCTTGAGTAGTCCCCGCCCGGAAATCCGAATGGGGGACTATTTTACCTCCGGAATATTTTACCCAAGAGGACGCCATCATCATTTAATCATACAGTAAAGCTGCATGTCCTCGGGAAAAATTACGGCCGCAGTTTCCCCTTGCTTTCAGCCGTTCGCAGTACCAGCACAGCAAGGCCGTTTTAGTTATTGTTACAAGGCCAGATCAGTCAATCATCTAGACTGTTGCACTTGCAACTACTGAAAAGGCTGCTGCCCCTCTTCAGGAACCACACGTTTGTCTGGCCTCTCAACAGATACCCCTCTGTTGTGGTTGTACCTACGGTACGGCCATCTGTATCGCTGAGGCACGCAAGCCTCCCCACCAACGGCAAGGTCCATGGTTCATGGGGGGGGGGGGTATTGAATGTATCACAACTGTTAGCGTCATTATATTTACTGTTGTTATCTTTCCCTCCAATGAAACACGATTTGAATTATAAATGCAAGTATTTGGTTGAAGATTGGCAAGAGAAGTAGAAAGTTAAGAAACTCGAATGCCGTACAACAGTTTATCGCCTCAGTAGCTCGCACTAACAAAGGTGCTTGACGGCCTGCATTGTGGTGTGATTCGCAAAATGTAACTTACTTTGCTTTCTTCTGTTAATTTATTAAGATTATGAGTGCCCGGAATGAGACCAGAAATGGTTATAAACTTCAGAAACTATTCACATATGAAAATTTGTACATCGGTGACAAGCAATGTCTACAAAAGTACTTCTGCAACTTAGGATAAAACGAACTGTCTCTAACTATACGCCGAGGAATAGGCGATAAATAAGTCTAACTTTTTGCTCTGTGAGCTTGAAATACAGCCACACGTCCGCTGCCTTAGACTTAATAGGGGAGCAATTACAAACGGAAAACCTTAAGGTTACATTTAAAAAAATACTCTCACAGTAACATTAATAAAACACTGGACAGCAAAAAGACGCAAGAGGAAGACAGGGGCCACCTGCCCAAAATCAACTTGCGGCATCACCCACCACGCTATTCAGCGTTTTGCCAAATTTGTGAGGGAACTCTAGATTCTCGCAGGACGCGCACGGTGTCCAAGTTAATGCAACAGAAACCTCCAGAAATGAGGTGAGCTGATTCGATGGAATGCACTAGAAGAACACCTTTCCAAACACCGAGCTTCCTATGTTATCTGTAGATCAACCGTACACCTTAACGGGTCCCAAAATGGTGGAGAAGCATGTCATAACAGAATAAATTTAATTTGAACTGCATGTTACTGCAGAATTTGAGTAAAATTGGTGATTTGTTGGGTTTATACTTCCCTTGTTAATGTGACGATCGGCGTTTAACTTCTCTAAACCCAAGAGAAATGGTCGACAAAGAGTGTCTCAGTTTCAACAACTGTTTATACCACAACAAATAGACTTCAACGGACGTTTACTTTCTGTTTCTATATCGTGGTAATGGTCAAGTAAGCGGCAATCAAGATGTGCATTGTTAGTCTTGCGGATTGCAGTTAGACGTGTATTGAATTTTTACTACATAACAAGGTAGTAATAAAACATAGATGGAAACCCTGCCATTTATTTCTGAGAATTGGTACTCGTTGTTGTGCACATAGGACCCACGTGTTGAGACCGTCTTACACTTTTTACCCATTTAGGTCCAACCTTCCAATGATAAAGGGCCAGCGACTTGTATCTACAATAATTTGCAAGTTACTGCACACATTAGTATATTTTCTTTCGTTCCACACCAGTGTGTTAGCGTATCTTCATATCGCTGGCTTCGATGTGGAGTATCTTTGCGGGCAGCCGCGTCTGTAGAGAGTCGAGCGCGGGACACGGTACTGTTATGTTATGTAGTGTGTAGCTCCGCATGTGAGAGGCTTTTTTAGTATTCAGGCTGAAGTGCTGCTACAAGTGCTTTTACAGTAAAGTGATGCAATATGGAAGTGATTCAGAGGAAAGAGCGTCAAGAAGTAATGAAAAAATGAGCAGTGCCGTCGATAACGTATGTATGTTTCCTATCGTTGCGTGTCGCACAGCATCGATCATCCGCGCCGTGTTCGGTCTCCCAGAATGAACCAATGTGACTCAGTAAAAATTAGTTACCATAAAACAGTCCAGTCAAGTGCCAGTGTCTTGTAGCGACCGTGAGAACGTGTGTTAGATAATCGCGTTTCCGCATTATCAACAATCAGCCGCGCCTCGACGGTTACGCGCACGCTCGTACAAGTGAGAACTGAGAACTGAAATATTAACTTTACGAACAGTGCTATATTATTACTAGTGTCAAGGAGGACTAGTACCAAACATCTGTGTATGCGTGACGAGCGTAAGAACTTTCGTTCGATCATTCGGCTTCCGCATCATCAACAATCACCCGTGTCGTGTCGGCTACGCGTACGCTCGTCTAAATGATATTTTGTGGACGGTTAATCATCTATTAATTGGTATAATACTTCTGAATTAGAATGTAAACAGTGCAACCGGCGATTTTCCTTTAATTGTCTCAGAATATAATTGTTCATACGAGACGTGGAACAGTGTTGTGTTTTGACGTTGAGTGGCTCCCCTAAACCCGCTTGCATATTTCGATAAATAATTTCAGGCAAGCCAGCAGCAGTGTGGAGCAGAACAGTACGACAGCCGCGGGATTATCAGGTACGTGGTGTGGACAGGGCGCACGGTCAAGAAAAACAACGGTCACGAAACGACAAACAGTTTAAAGTACCCCGCCCATTCGTACTTCCGGGTGTTTTCCAAGTGTTCAAATATTGATTGGAGGCTGATTTAACATTACATGCACAATCGTGCAAGCGGGCTTGAGTGTGTGTATGTGTGTGTGTGTGTGTGTGTGTGTGTGTGTGTGTGTGTGTGTTTGTGTACGCGCGTTCTTCGGTTCTTCTGACTTCTTCCTTTTCCTAGATAATCTTGTCGCATTTGGTCCATCACCTTTTTTTTTTTTGGTACTTCACTATTTTCATGACTATTTCTCTTTTTTATGTTTCGTTAATACAGACATTCAAGTAGTCTCACATGGTGTTAATGTCAGTGATTATAAAACATACTTTTAGTATACACATAGCTTCAGTCAATAGATCTCTAGTTCATTTGAGACCACAAAATACTTTCGTTTTCAGCAAGAGCTAAAGATGTTAACAGAATCTTCTTGGTAGAACAACATTATAACAAATGTAAAGCACCAGTTTGCTTTTGTTCTACAATATTACTTTTACTGTTAACCGGTTTTCGGCTTACAAGGCCATCTTCAACTAAAGATGTGATTTTATTTACAGTGTGCATCGCATGCAACCGAAACATCATTTTTGCTTCGGCTGAGTCTACTTGTGTAGCAGACAAACAAAAATTAAAAATAATAAAATACGTATAAATGACGCATGACAATTCATACCGTTAAAGAACTATATGTGCAAAAATAGAGTATTTTGAGCCGGTCAAAAGAAACACTTTTTTGCTGCGCCAAAAATGTCGAAGGTACACCGTTTCTCACCTAGGGGTTCATGAACGTTTCAACACTTGTCATGATCAGAGATTATGATCAAACTATACTGCGCCGAATATTGTTTAAAGATACTGCTGAAAATGCTGTCCGATTTATTAATGCTCCTCTGCCATCTGCGAACTAACGACTGTCCAACATGATGAAAACAAACATGTGCTTTACTTAAAATGGCTGCAGCTACAGCCAAATGGGCAACCAGTTCCTCGGGAGCACCTCTCGGTCTCTCACACACCAGTAGTTCCATCATACGCCACCAACAAACCCATAGGGAGTCAGCAACATTTCTGTATCTATTCAACGAATGACGGGGTTTCAACACCATCTCTGAACATCAATAAAGCCAAAGTCTTCATCTACTCATAAGGAGCAAACTGTGCAGCTGTAAACATTCTTCAGGCTGCGCGGAAAACGACATAGTGCATCTGGAACGACACTCGACACACTCGAAATATAATGGATTTCAAAGCCGAATTATTGTAGTGCCAGTGCCCCAGTGGTGACACTGTTGCCCATGACTTGGTGTTCCTACGCAAAAGCTGACACTTCATCACCTATCCTGACAATTCTCTGTTTCCCTAGCAGTAAAGAAAAAGGGATCTTCGAAATCACAAGTGACTGCTAACACTTTTGTCTTGGTCACACTATACTTCCTTTCTCAAGAATACATAACCCAGCTTGTAAAAGCGATTGTATGCCGTTCATATTTTCCACTGTCTATGACCAACTGAAACAAATGAGCTCAGACACCATAGTCTCTCGAGTAAATTACAAACCATGTGCTAGTCCACATATGAATGTTGTAATAAATATGCTTTTAATAGTCAAATGGTTTTTGCTGAGGGATCTGCAAGTGGAATTCCCTTAAGAGTTGTAATAGTGTTAGTGACAGTGAACTTTGACATATCGACGAGAATCCAATAAGTGATTGTAGTTGTTTTCGGCAATTGGATACTGGAAAATCTTTTAATAACATCTGTTTCTTTCGGATCCGAGTCGATTCTTGATGTTTATATTATGTTTTTGAATCTCCTGCTCCCAGAAAATGATTTTTCCTATTAATGTTTCTTCAAGATTTTCTCAGAGATATCAAGATGCTCTTCCCACGGTTTCAATGCTGTTGAAGTTCACATAATACCTCATGTGTTGTAACTTCTAAGGCGTGCAGAGAAGAAGCAGAGAAAATAATGAATTAAAAATGCATGTTCTTGAAGTAATAACATTCTATATCACCCCCTCCATCGCCCCCCCATCTCCCCCCCCCCTCCCATGAACCATGGACCTTGCCGTTGGTGGGGAGGCTTGCGTGCCTCAGCCACAACGGAGGGGTATCTGTTGAGAGGCCACACAAACGTGTGGTTCCTGAAGAGGGGCAGCAGCCTTTTCAGTAGTTGTAGGGGCAACAATCTGGATGATTGACTGATATGGCCTTGTAACACTAACCAAAACGGCCTTGGTGTGCTGGTACCGCGAACGGCTGAAAGAAAGGGGAAACTACAGCTGTAACTTTTCCCGAGTGCATGCAGCTTTACTACATGGTTAAATGATGATGGCGTCCTCTTGGGTAAAATATTCCGGAGGTAAAATAGTCCCCCATCCGGAACTCCTGGCAGGGACTACTCAAGAGGACGTCGTAATCAGGAGAAAGAAAACTGGCGTTCTACGTATCGGAGCGTGGAATGTCAGATCCCTTAATCGGGCAGGTAGGTTAGAAAATTAAAAAAGGGAAATGGATAGGTTAAAGTTAGATATAGAGGGAATTAGTGAAGTTCGGTGGCAGGAGGAACAAGTCCTCTGGTCAGGGGAATACAGGGTTATAAATACAAAATCAAATACAGGTAATGCAGGAGTAGGTTTAATAATGAATAAAAAAAATTGGAGTGCGGGTAAGCTACTACAAACAGCATAGTGACTGCCTTATTGTGGCCAAGATAGACACAAAGCCCACGCCTACTACAGTGGCACAAGTTTATATGCCAACTAGCTCTGCAGATGACAAAGAAATTAAAGAAATGTATGATGAGATAAAAGAAATTATTCAGATAGTGAAGGGAGACGAAAATTTAGTAGTGATGGGTGACTGGAATTCGATAGTGGGAAAAGGAAGAGTAGAAAACGTAGTGGGTGAATAAGGATTGGGGGTAAGAAATGAAAGAGGAAGCCACCTGGTAGAATTTTGCAAAGAGCATAACTTAATCATAGCTAACAATTGGTTCAAGAATCATAAAAGAAGGTTGTATACATGGAAGAAGCCAGGAGATACTGACAGGTTTCAGATAGATGATATAATAGTAAGACAGAGATTTAGGAACCAGGTTTTAAATTGTAAGACATTTCTAGGGGCAGATGTGCACCCTGACCACAATCTATTGGTTATGAACTGTAGATTCAACCTTAAGAAACTGCAAAAAGTTGGTAATTTAAGGAGATGGGACCTGGATAAACTGACTAAACCAGAGGTTCTACAGAGTTTCAGGGAGGGAGTAATGGAAAAATTGACAGGAATGGTGGAAAGAAATACAGTAGAAGAAGAATGGGTAGCTTTGAGGGATGAAGTAGTGAAGGCAGCAGAGGATGAAGTGGGTAAAAAGACGAGAGCTAGTAGAAATCCTTGGGTAACAGAAGAAATATTGAATTTCATTGATGAAAGGAGAAAATATAAAAATGCAGTAAACGAAGCAGGCAAAAAGGAATATAAACGTCTCTGAAATGAGATCGACAGGAAGTGCAAAATCGATAAGCAAAATGTAAGGCTGTAGAGACTTATCTCATTAGGGGTTGAAACACGTATGTATGCAAGGTATTCAGTAGCAGCGATGGCGAGGCATGACAGAATCTCTGACCAGAGAGTTATTTATCGTTGCTAGTCTGCGCTTGACCGCGCGAGAGTTCAGTTGCATGTACGGAGTCGCGAGTAGTTGTTGCGAGCGGATGGTTGTACTGAGCGGACGTCGACATGGGTCGGCGGCGTACTCTGCATCCATCTCTGGTCACGATTCAGGACGAGGTATATTGTTAAATAAGGTAATGAAGCAGCGTTGCGCTCAGCTAATAATGTATGGGAATTGTAATTAATTTGTTCAAGATAAGCCCCAATAATAATTTCGTTTTCAAAGCAATCGTTTTTAAGAAAAGAATCATTACAATTGAAACACTATTTCCTATGCTTTTCCTCCATGAATCAATTTATCAGATTAAATATTGCACAGGGCCTAAGGTCAGCGCAGCTGGCCTTATAAAATTTGTCAGGTTCACCTTAACGTTAATTTTGTGGGGACTTAACATTTTTGCACATTTTTATTATCATTGACTTTTATTATTGTGGCGAGTTTACATTTGGGCCATTATTATTCTTTAATTTTGCAAGGAGGTTACGATTGGCTCATTTATTATTATGTACTTTTGTGGGAATATAACATTTCACGTAACACTTACTTTCATACTCTTACTGGGAGGTTACAATTTCATTAACAATTGCCTTTTAATTTCACACGGGGAGGTTACACTTGGCGACATCCGGACCAGGATCGTATTTCTTTGAGAATCTTCTGATAAGTAGATAGATATCTGCTCTTTTTTACTCAAATATAATTAGCATTTGGCGCAACGCTTTTACTAATTTCGTCAGTTTCTTTCACAGATCATCGGCAATTCGTTGCTCTTTGTTGTAATTGTATTTGTTGAATTTTGCATTGCCTTTGTTTCATTTGTGAATAATTGTGATTTGTGTTAAGATGCCGCGAAAAACTATTTATACTACATCGCGAGGTGTAATGAATGAAATTACCGACTTAAACAACTTCACCGATAGTACTTGTGTCACGCAGTGTAATGATGACAATCCTGCGGTCACTGACAATCAGTGCGTTCCAACCACTAATGATGATTTATATTTTAATGATGAACAGACAAATTCAATTGTGTGCTCCGTCAATCTAACGACAATTGATGACGCGGGGCGCTCTGTTGCAATGAGCACTGCCCAGCTTAACACACCCGGTTTGCAGGATTTACGTGACGAACGTACAGATATTTTTAATGAAAACGAACAGTGTAATCAGAATGCGTCGGATTTATTTAATTCCGTGGTAGGGACTAACAGTGCACATCCGATCAGCAAACCTTTTCAATCATCACAGAATATCCAGATGGATACACAAAACACGACAATTTTAGATACACCATCACACAGCAAACAGAATAGAAATTTTAATTCTGGCTCGGATCAAATTATGGCACTATTGCTACAACGAGTTAATGAAATTAATGAATAATTAGACAACAATGATGAAAATCACAAACAACTTAATGAAAAACTAGACAACACTTCCAAACAGTTGAATGAAAAAATAGACATCAATTCAAAACTGTCGGATGAAAGACAGGACAATAATCTCAAACAACTTAGTGAAAACCTCAAACAACAGCTTCATGAAAATAACGAAAATCTCAAACAACAGCTTAATGAAAAATTAGACAACAATTCCAGACAGCTTATTGAGCAGATTAGAGCCGTTGCCGCGCAGTGTCATGATACTAAGGAACAATTACGCGAGGAAATTGAAGTTTGTGCTAGGAGAAGTAGCGAAGAAATTAGATCTGTTGCTCAAGAATTAAGGGATATGCAAACAGCTGCAACAGAAACACTTAGAGACGAAATTAGTGCAGTCGGCAAACAATGCTCTGAAAAAGCAACACAGTTACGCGACGAGTTTAAAGTAATGACAGCAGAACTTTCGCGCACAATGGATGCAAAGATAGACGCGAAATTGAAGTCAAACTGACGAACGTTTTAATCTTCACTTACAAAACAGTGATACGCGTTTCCGTAAATTTATACAGGATCAGAATAAAGTAAAACGACAAGTCATGGAAACAATCACAGCACAGAGACAAGAAGACAAACGTAAATTGTTCGCGAAAGCAAAAACGTACGTAGACAACAATATTGCTATAGTATCCGACGAAATTAATTCCATCAAACAGTTGAACACAGAATTACGCGATGAAATTTCCGATCTTAAGTCGAAAACAAACACACACACAGCAGACTTTCAGACAGTGACCTACAGACTCGAACAATTAGAACTAACACAGGATTTCGATGTCGTCAAAGCTGACGTTAAAAAACTGAACGACACCACACGTAAATTACAAAAACAGATTAATGCTTCTGACACTAAAATCGATGATCAGGTAAAAATACTGACTGAAAAATGTGATGAATTGGCCAGTCGTATTGATGCTATTGAAAGTAAATGACAGTAAATCAGACGATACTTCACCGATTTCGATTAACCAAACACCTGAATTCCAAAATCTACAACAGACAATCAGTGAGATAGATTCGTCTAATAATGTATTACGTAGAAAATTGTCAAGTTTACAGCAAGAGGTAACAGAGATAAAAAATATTTCAGTTAATATTAAATCACAGCAGACGCCACTTTGCGAACATTTGTCAGATTCACGCAGCGTATATAATTTAGGTAATCTACAAAGAGTATGTGAATTAGATTCCGAACAGTCACAGACAAACAGATTCCCATACAATCCGGAACCTGTTCCGACATACAGAGACGATAATTTTGATTACAAACATTTTCTATCAGTGAGAGAAATTAAAGTATTTAAAGGTGACAGAACACAGATTCACCCCCTGGATTGGATACAACAATTCAGCTTTGCTTTTCCACCGACTTGGCCCGTAACACATAAACTTGAATTTATTTGTAGTTTTTTAGAAAGCGAACCGGCAACTCGTATGAGACCGATCGCGAGACAATGTTATTCGGTAGAAGAGTTTCAGAATGCTTTTCTGTCGGCGTACTGGTCGAAGACGACACAGCGCGGAATTAAGGATCAACTAATTAGTTTACCGAATTATGAGAATTCAAATTTTTCCACTATCACGCAATTTTTTGAACACATGGTCCAACAAAACCAGTACCTAAGTGAACCATACAGTGAATCTGCACTTATACAACTATGCGTTTCTAAATTACCACGGTCATTAAGAGTGTCACTTTTAACGGGTCAGCAAAAAGAAAATATCTCGGCATTCAGGGATCTGTTACATCTTTTGGAAGTGCAGCAATCGGATTATTCCTTTGTAAACAAAAATTTTTCATATAATAACCAAGGCCAACAAACTTACAGTAATTAACGATCAACCATGCAATTTCAATAGCAAAGCTAATAGACGCTTTAGGAACGACAACCACCAGAACTTTAATAGCAGACAAAATTTTGCTTATCAGTATCGACAAAATTATCAGCGGGAACATGAACCACATTTTAGTAACAATAGAGGTTTTTCACAACAACAGCAACAAAACCAGTCGATTAGAATACCTAACCAACAATGTAATGCACAAGGTCAACCTAACTTTAATGTTTCGCCACGTGGACGTATAGTCCCTGGGACAACAAATAGTAACGCACGGCAGCAAAGGAACAACCACGTACAGAAAACACAGTATTTCTATTCCTATCGCAATGCACCGTATAGGAATGACTATTATGACAGACGTAAAAATAATGAGGACAATTTTCAGCGTACGTTTAATAACAGTCGGTCTTACCAGCAGCAAAATGATCAGGAACAACATATTCTCATGAATGAACCCGACAGTAGGTATCATCCAGAGCGTAATACATCTGGAAGAAATAACAGAACAGTTCAAATAGTGGAAATGCCACAGAATCCTCCTGAAAATAATAACACGTCAGATAGAATCTGACTATATACAGTACAGGTCGCATCTTCCAGTAACACAAATACTACTTTAGACACGCAGAATGTTGTTCACGAAAATGTAATTACTTTTGACGACATACGAGACACTCTTTTGCAGGAAAGACCAGTTGTTCAAAAAATCATTTCACATCCTGTCATCGAAATTGAAATTGGTTCATCGAAGTTTTCAGCAGTAATCGATTCCGGATCACCAATGTCAGTAATAAATGAAGAAAATTTTAACGAGTGTAAGAAAGAGAATACCTTTCCTACATTACCATTAGGCAAAACGAAAGTGAAAGGAGCAGTGTCGAGTAAAGGAGTAGATGTTAAATTACAGACACATTTATCATTTTGTATTGCAGGTCACACATTTCACTCAAATTTTTGGATTGTTCCTTTATTGACAACAGACGTTATTTTAGGTACTAATTTTCTGGTACAACACGACGCAGTTATTGACTTTCAAAATTCCTATTTAATGTTGAAGGACGAGAATGTACAATTGGCTTTGGAATTTCACCACTCATTTTCTGCAGAATAACAGACAATTAATCGCACAGAGGTCATTTCCGTATCACGTAGCATAGACTGTAATTCCACATTGTTCACGGATACGTACGTACATAACTATAACACTCCAGACGAAGCTGACTACGACGTAATGCAGATGATTTCTGATAAAGTTAAACAAAGCAGTGCAAATACAGACGACGAACGAATGCAACTACACAAAATTCTTTTACAGCAAGCTCCAGTTTTCGACAACATTTCTGGTACTATGTCCGATTTTATGTATGAATTTCAAGTCAAACAGCATGATACATTTAAAGCCAAGCATTATCCCATTCCATATATTCACAGAGAACAGGTTAAGAAAGAATTGCAGGATATGCTTGACCAAGAAATTATTGAACCAGCAGTTAGTCCGTACATAAACCCGCTACATATTGTTAAGAAAAAGATGGCTCACTTCGTCTTGTACTTGATTCGCGTCACATTAATGACATTATTATTAATGAAACAGATCGACCACAAACATTAGAGGAACTTCTACAGAAATTTCACGGTACTGATATTTATTCTACATTAGATCTGAAATCGGGATTTTGGCAAATTCAGCTCCATCCGAATTGCAGAAAGTACACAGCATTTCTCTGTTTTGGCGACTGTTATCAGTTTTGTAAATTACCATTCGGTTTAACTATTTCTTCTGCAGCTTTTATTCGCGGTTTGAACACAATACTTCCGACAGAACTTAAAGGCAGAATTACAACGTACGTAGACGACATTCTTATTGCAGAAGCTTACTGGTCTGAACACAATATGATTCTTGAACGACTGTTGCAAACTTTTCATACACAAGGACTCACAGTTAATCTCAGTAAATCGCACTTTGGCAAAACTTCTATAAAATTTCATGGACACGTAATTTCAGCCGAAGGCATTGCGCCTGACCCGGAAAAACTACAAGCTTTACATGACATTACTGTTACTACGACAAAAAAACAACTACGCAGCTTTTTGGGTTTATTTAACTATTTTCGTAAATTTATTTATTATTCTGCTTTAGACACACCTAGATTATGTCAATTGACAGGTGAAAACCCTATTTGGTCTTGGGATAGGCAAGCACATTCTGAGTTTGTGAACCAGAAAGAAGCCTTGTTGAATGCTCCACCCAGATCTTACCAGAAATTTTTCCATTGATACCGACAGTTCTAACACCGCTTTAGGCGTACATATTTTCCAGGAAATTGAAGAAGATGGCTCTACAGTAATTAAAAGCATCGCATTTGCAAGTCGCATTCTGTCACCTGCTGAACGAAATTATTCCGTTACAGAACTGGAAACATTGTGTGTTGTTTGGGCTTTTACAAGATTTAGGCATTTTCTTTATGAAAGACATACCACCGTTTACACAGACCACAGAGCGATACAATTTTTACTATCAGCTAAATTTTCACACGACAGACTAAGTAAATGGAAGCTTTATTTACAGGAATTTAATTTTACAATTGTTCACATTCCCGGCACACAAAATGTTGTAGCAGACGCACTATTTCGTTCTCTCGGCAACAATCAGCAAGACATCGCAACAAACTTTTGTAACGCAAATTCCAGCGTCATGTACATTCAACAAGTTGCATCTGAAAATTTTATTTCGTCGTCATTACAGGACATAGCAAAGGAGCAAAATAAAGACAACGTGTGGAAAGAAATTAAACACCTTTGGCAAGATAAGAATAATGTTACGATTAGAAACCCTTACACTGTACGCAATGACATCCTGTTTCGCCGCTCTCACCCTGACAGCAACAGTTGGTTATTATCCATTCCTGACGAACTGGTTAACAAATTAATCTGGTATACTCATTTAAGTTACGCACATTACGGAGCTACAAAATGTTTTCTTATACTGAGACAGAACTGTTATTTTGCCAACATGGAGAAACGTATACGACGAGTTTTAGCGTCATGTAAAATTTGCCAGAAAGCAAAGTCAGACACAACGTCACATATTCCTCCATTATATCCCATTGTACCTGTTAAATTAAGACATATGGCCGCTGTAGACATTTTTGGTCCGATTCCCAGAACTAATAGAGGTTTTTGCTACATCTTTGTCGCTGTTGAACTCACTTCAAAATTTGTTACCTTCACTCCGTTACGCAAAGCTACTGCTGAAACTGTTTCGAAAGCATTTGTGAAACATTTTTTATTTCATGTAGGGCATGTGATGAAAGTAATTTCCGGAAATGAATCACAATTTCGATCTGCTATATGGACACGTATGTTACGAGCTAGAAACATTTCTCCGATATATATATCCAGGTATCATGCTTCTTCGAACCCTTGTGAACGCTTAATGAAAGAAATTGGTAAAATGTGTAGAATATACTGCCACAAAAGACATATTGATTGGGACACACACATATTCTCATACCAAGATGTAATTAATTCCATACCAAATGAATCTACTATGCTATCTCCGTCTGTTATACTGAAAAATGTTGAACCACCTAACAAAGTTAAAGAATTAGTAAACTTTCCTACATCTCGTCGACTACGACACCATGAAATAATTGACATTGCGCTGAACAACATCCAACGTGCCGCAGAGCGCCGCAGAAGACAACAAAAACAGGTTTGTACACGCCGTGACTTTCACGTTGGACAGACTATTTATCCACACTATTTATCCAACAAAATAAAAGGTAGGTGCAGTAAATTTGAACTTCTATACCCAGGTCCATATTGGATTCGCAGCATTCCTCACCCCAATGTTGTACACGTCGAAACTTTGAGAACCAGAAAATCCAAAGGAAACCACCACTTATCCAACATTAAACCCTTTATTGAATGAAGATACTTTGTGATTTGACATGCTGTAATGCCATTTGATAAATTTATGATCACTTATGCAATTATATTCACATGACTACTTACTGATGATTATCGTATTTTTTCTTGGCAAGTGCCTGGCAAGGTAAGGCTAGCAGGTCGCTTTTCTTGTCGTTACACATCAGACCGTGCATATTTTTCCAGATGAACTTACACATTTTATGACCACTTATGCAATTATATTTATGTGACTACTTACTGATGATTGTCGTGTTTTTTCTTGGCAAGTGCCCAGCAAGGTAAGGTTAGCAGGTCGCTCTTCTTCTCGTTACACATCAGACCGTGCACATTTTTCCAGATAAACTTACGTATCTTATGAATAATTATGCAATTTTATTTAGTGACATATTAATTTTATTAAATTCTCTCTCTATTAAAGTCTTCAATTCTCGCCTCTATAAACTACACAACATACAAGCTGAACACAAAGAAGGTCACATTTCTTGTCATAATTTTTTATGTATGTATGATTGTTTTCCTGTTTTGTTTGTATGCACTATGAAATATTTAAGATATAGCAAACACCAGTTGACTTTGACATTTTTGCCCTATGATATCTCAACATCGTGACTATTTTTACATTTTTTTTGCTGCTGCATTATGATATTCTGTGTACATTTTTGCCTCTGAACACTGTATATATTTTTTTTACATAATACGTTTTCTGTCATGCTATGCTGTATGCTTAATTATATCACTATAAACCAGTTTTTATTTAATGGGTATATGATTTAAATGCAAGACATTAATCTTTGTTCATCAATTTCAGAAACAAATGATGCATGAAAGAAATAAATTAAACAGAAATGGGAATTTCACCTTCGGAATAAACGAAAGAGAATGCAATACTTTGTAATGAAGAGTAAATGGATCAGGATTAACAAGCATTAACAAGAATATACTATACACATCGTAGAATAGCAGTCTTAACTAATTTTTTCTTTCAGAATACGAGGCGATTGATGCAGGTTGTCAGACAGAACTACACATCTTAGTTTTAGTGATGAAATATGATAGAAATAAGGAATAATTGTATAATGAATAATGAGGTGATTTTCTTTTTGCAGATGATAATGAATGCTGATGAATAATGATGAAGAATATGCTACTATGAATAATGAAGTTTTTCTTTACAGGTGATGATAATAATGACGTTATGATAATATAGATAATGAAGTGATGGATAATGAAGTTTTTTCTTTACAGATGAGGATAATGTGGAAGTTATGTATTCATGCTATGTAGTTATTTAAGTATTTGTTGCAGTTCGTTTTGACAGTATGTATTATATTGCATAGTAGGATGAATGAAGGTTTTGGAAGGGACAGCTATGGAACACTTCTTTATACATGTTTCACTACCTGTCAATTCGAAGTTCACTACTTTTCAGCATAGTATGCGTTTCTTCTTTCAGCTCAATAATCCATTTTGTATTTTTTCCAGGAGAAGCTTTTCATGATACTTACTAAACCTGTTACTTATTAAACCTGTACTAGTACTTGCATTTTTTTTACCCAGTTGTGTCTATCATTTATAAATGTGATTACATATACTGCCTTGTTTCATAACCTTGCTACAGCTGACTCATGACGAATGACGTAACACATCTTCATTTGCAGCAATAACTCAAAAGCAAACAAAGTAATTACCAGTCCCAAATAATGCTAGTAGTTTAAGAGAATTCTGAATAATACTGATCAGCTCTGAATAGTATGTCACTTCAGTAATGACTTCTGAACAATACAAAAGGAAAAATGCTTTGTAACTGGCCAATGAATGCCACTGTTTATTGTAATAAGATTAATTATGATGCCCATGATTATTAATTATGTATAAATGCTATGCCAGTAATTAACTGATTTTCAATAATGACTTCTCAATAATACAAAAAAAATGATGCTTTGTAACTGGCCAATGAATGCCACTGTTTATTGTAATAAGATTACCTATGTTGCCAATAATTACTATATTCAGTTAATTTTATGAACATTATTCTGTAATACTACATACATGGTACAGAAACTTTCAATAACTGGGCAATGAATGCCGCAAACCACTAATGTAATTCTCAGTGAAGACTAGTATGTAACTTAATGTCCTTCACCTTCTGGCCTGACTACCCTGAATTACTGCAATATCCGTTTGTCCTGTATATCCTCATGCTCATGGAGCACTATATTTGGTTCTTGCACTAATTCTATGTTGGTGTACCTTACAAGGACGTGGTGTTGACCGTATGCTGTCCACCACATTGAACGATGGAGATGTTATTATGTTCCCACTGTTTGGTGTACCTAATATACTACCAAAATGACAACATGAATATTTCTACGACAGATCAGTGTCTTGGATACACTGATTAATGCTTCAAGGAAAAGAACTGCAGATTGTTTCACTTGGTGTTGTACTTCTGTGGAAAGATATGGACTTCCAGTGCAGCTGTGTGCAACCTAAAGTGTTACAACCATGATGCAATCCTTCCCTTTCCTATCCTAATTCTTGTAACATAGTGAAAATCATTTTTTGATAACATCATTTATATTCATGGCCTATACATTTTTTCGATTTGCTGAAATATTCTGAATTTCAGTGCGTGTGCACTTTTGTCATTTTTCTAACATGATTTCTACTTATTGTATATACATTTGTGATTTGCTGAAATATTCTGAATTTCAGTGCGTGTGCACTTTTGTCATTTTCTAACATGATTTCTACATATTGTATATACATTTGTGATTTGCTGATATATTCTGAATTTCAATGCGTGTGCACTTTTGTCATTTTCTAACATGATTACTACTCATTGTATGTACATTTTGATTTGCTTATATATTCTGAACTACAGTGCATGTGCAATTACGTCACTTGTCAACGTGATTTTATGCCATTATGATTTGCTTATATATTCTGAACTACAGTGCATGTGCAATTATGTCACTTGTCAACGTGATTTTATGCCATTATGTTTTTCAGTGCGTGTGCACCTTATGTCATTTGTTTTGTACTCATTGTATATAAATATTTTGTACTCGGTGCATGTGCACCACATTTACTTCATGATCTACATTTGAATATTCTCTAATTGTAAAGTCAATTAGTTAAGAAAAAATTTGTTGCTCATGGCAAGTCCAAATGACTCAACATCGCTGCCAAATTATTGCCCCCACAGTGGAGGGTTATGAAACACGTATGTGTGCAGGGTATTCAGTAGCAGCGATGGTGAGGCATGACAGAATCTCTGACCAGAGAGTTATTTATCGTTGCTAGTCTGCGCTTGACCGCGCGAGAGTTCAGTTGCATGTACGGTGTCGCGAGTAGTTGTTGCGAGCGGACGGTTGTACTGAGCGGACGTCGACATGGGTCGGCGGCGTACTCTGCATCCATCTCTGGTCACGATTCAGGACGAGGTATATTGTTAAATAAGGTAATGAAGCAGCGTTGCGCTCAGCTAATAATGTATGGGAATTGTAATTAATTTGTTCAAGTAATGCCCCAATAATAATTTCATTTTCAAAGCAATCGTTTTTAAGAAAAGAATCATTACAATTGAAACAATATTTCCTATGCTTTTCCTCCATGAATCAATTTATCAGATTAAATATTGCACAGGGCCTAAGGTCAGCGCAGCTGGCCTTATAAAATTTATCAGGTTCACCTTAACGTTAATTTTGTGGGGACTTAATATTTTTGCACATTTTTATTTTCATTGAATTTTATTACTGTGGCGAGTTTACATTTGGGCCATTATTATTCATTAATTTTGCAAGGAGGTGACGATTGGCTCATTTATTGTTATGTACTTTTGTGGGAATATAACATTTCACGTAACATTGACTTTCATACTCTTGCTGGGAGGTTACAATTTCATTAACAATTGTCTTTTAATTTCACACAGGGAGGTTACAGGGTATGATAGATACTGCCTACAGGAAAATTAAAGAGACCTTTGGAGAAAAGAGAACCACTTGCATGAATATCAAGAGCTCAGATGGAAACCCAGTCCTGAGCAAAGAAGGGGAAGCAGAAAGGTGGAAGGAGTATATAGAGGGTCTATACAAGGGCAATGTACTTGAGGGCAATATAATGGATAGGGAAGAGTATGTAGATGAAGATGAAATGGGAGATACGATACTGCGTGGAGACTTTGACAGAGCACTGAAAGACCTAAGCCAAAACAAGTCCCGGAAGTAGACAACATTCCATTAGAATTCCTGACAGTCTTAGGGGAGCCAGTCCTCACAAATCTGTACCATCTGGTGAACAAAATGTATGAGACAGGCGAAATACCCTCAGACTTCAAGAAGAATATAATAATTCCAATCCCAAAGAAATCAGGTTTTGACAGATGTGAAAATTACCTAACTATCAGTTTAATAAGCCACAGCTGCAAAATACAAACACGTATTCTTTACAGACGAATGGAAAAACTAGTAGAAGCCGATCTCGGGGAAGATCAGCTTGTGTCCCGTAGAAATACTGGAACACGTGAGGCAATACTGACCTTACGACTTACCTTAGAGGAAAGATTAAGGAAAGGCAAACCTACGATTCTAGCATTTGTAGACTTAGAGAAAGCTTTTGACAATGTTGACTGGAATACTCTCTTTCAAATTCTAAAGGTGGCAGGGGTAAAATACAGGGAGCGAAAGGCTATTTACAATTTGTACAGAAACCAGATGGCAGTTATAAGAGTCGAAGGACATGAAAGGGAAGCAGTGGTAGGGAATGGAGTGAGACAGGGTTGTAGCCTTTCCCCGATGTTATTCAATCTGTATATTGAGCAAGCAGTAAAGGAAACAAAAGAAAAATTCGCAGTAGGTATAAATATCCATGGAGAAGAAATAAAAACTTTGAGGTTCGCCGATGACATTGTAATTCTGTCAGAGACAGCAAATGACTTGGAAGAGCTGTTGAACGGAATGGATGGTGTCTTGAAGGGAGGATATAAGATGAACATAAACAAAAGCAAAACGAGGATAATGGAATGTAGTCGAATTAAGTCGAGTGATGTTGAAGGTATTAGATTAGGAAATGAGACACTTCAAGTAGTAAAGGAGTTTTGCTATTTGGGGAGCAAAATAACTGATGATGGTCGAAGTAGAGAGGATATAAAATGTAGACTGGCAATGGCAAGGAAAGCGTTTCTGAAGAAGAGAAATTTGTTAACTTCGAGTATAGATTTAATTGTCAGGAAGTCGTTTCTGAATTTATTTGTATGTAGTGTAGCCATGTATGGAAGTGAAACATGGACGATAAATAGTTTGGGCAAGAAGAGAATAGAAGCCTTCGAAATGTGGTGCCACAGAAGAATGCTGAATATTAGATGGGTAGATCACATAACTAATGAGGAGGTATTGAATAGAATTGGTGAGATGAGAAGTTTGTGGCACAACTTGACCAGAAGAAGGGATCGGTTGGTAGGACATGTTCTGAGGCATCAAGGGATCACCAATTTAGGATTGGACGGAAGCGTGGAGGAGAAAAATCGTAGAGGGAGACAAAGAGATGAATACACAAAGCAGATTCAGAAGTATGTAGGCTGCAGTAGGTACTGGGAGATGAAGAAGCTTGCACGGGGTAGAGTAGCATGGAGAGCTGCATCAAACCAGTCTCCAGACTAAAGACCACAACAATAACAACATCATCGACGTTTCGAAAAGACTGCTTAATGTAGCTATCATTTAGCTCCCAGAGTCGTTAAGGCTGGGATGTTTCTTGCGATAAATATTAGCTGCAGCCATTCTGGTAGTATTTCACCTACAAGTTGTGTACCTTAACGCAGCAAATCTTCTCCAACTTCCTCAGAGAATCTGCGACCTTAATTTAAGTGTTGAAAAGGTGACTCTTCATTTTCGCTCTTCTCAGTCTGCTTTTTCCTATAATGCTTTTACAATCATTATGTTGTGAGTCAACATATTTCATAATATTGTGGACGGCAATCCATACTCTGAACGTCATGGGGTGTTGTGACTTGAAAAATAAAGGCCTACTAATCGTGTGAACTATCGCAACCTCTTCTCTCCCTATCTAATTATTTCAAATGATCCACAAATAGCAGAAATTCAACAAAGTTTTCCCAAGAAACTTTTTGGAAAAAACTTAGGTAAAATTGCAATCAAATCAGCATCATTGTTGAGGTTATCAAAGTACATATCCCTGCTTCACCATCCTTGAAAAAAATATAGCATGGAGCGTTCGATTCGATCGTAATTCTTGAGCGCAAATTTCTCTCTCCTACTTCTCTGTTTCTCCCCACACCCACATTTTCCAAAATTACAGTTTGAAAATCAACAAAAATATATATTTCAAGAAAACAGTTTCACATAGTTTGCTAAGTAGCACCTGTGTGTGACACACTATTATCTGTCTTGTCTGCCACACTGGGAATATGTGAGAATATATATTTAAGTTGCTCATAAAAATCAGTTGTGTGATGGCGTTCATTTGGTTTATACTCTTTAAACTGTCCGCTACTAGCAACATTGTAGAATGGATGTTGTACCATCAGGTAGAACATCAATATTCTTATACCGTGTGGCAGAGGGTACGTCTAGTACCGCTAAGTGAACCCCCTGTTCCACTCACGAATGGCTCTTGGGGAGAAGATGGCCGGTGGGCCTCTGTAATCCACTTTTTCACAATATCTCATTTGGAAAGATCTGTAAGAAAACTCTCCTTGATGCACAACGCTTCTCTTGCTGTATCTTACACTGGAGTTTGTCGAGCTTGTTTGTAACGCTATCCCGTTACTAAACGATCCCGCTGCAAAAAGTGACTTTGTGGATATATCTAGCTTTTCTAAAATCTAACTTGGTAAGGATCCCAGACTGACGAAAAATACAAAAGAATCTGTAAAACAAGCAATTTTTTAGCCGTTTCTCTCGTGAATGGGTTACATTTCCCTACGGTTCTTCGGTTCTTTATACGATTCTCAGTTTGGCATCTGCTTTTCCTACAATTAATTTAATGTGGTCATTCCTCTTCGTCATCAACAGTAGGTGTTCAGCGGTAGATTTCTTTTCATATCTATGCGCTTTTAGTTACCTCCATTTGCGTTCAGGGTCAACCGCCAGAGCTTCCACCGTTCATCAATCCTCTGTAGATCATTCTGGAAATGGAGATTGTCTTCTGGAGTTGATACTTTCTTATAGACCACCGCACCATTTGCGAACCGTCTTAAAGAACTTCCGATGCTTTTTACTCTGTGAGTTATATGTACTGTTCACAGTAATAGTCCTATCACACTACCTGGGGGTACTTCGGAAATTACCTTTACATCTGTCGATTTTGTTCCATAAAGAGCAACGTGTAATGTTACGTCTGCAAGGAATTTTTGAATCCTTTCGTAAATGTGGTCCGATACTAGGCGAACTCTTATTTTTTTTCACTAAACGGCAGTGCGGGACCGTGTGAAATGCCTATCTGAACTCAAACAACACGGCACAACCTAAGTTCCCTTGCCTCTTGGAGGAACAGAGCGAGCTGAGTTTCGCAAGATCTTCGTTTGCGAAACCCATCACTGTTTTTGTAGACGAGATTTTCGTTCTCAAATAACGTCAATTCTAGAGTATAAAACATGTTCCATAGTTGTACAATAGATTGACGTCCACGATATAGCCCTGTAGTAATCTGCATCTGTCCAATGACTCTTTCTGTAAACCGGAACTGCCTGCGCTTATTTCCCATTGCTAGGTACCCTTCGTTGTTCTAGCGAACTGAAACAAATGGCAGCTAGGATGAGAGCAAGTTCTTTCGCATAATCTCATCTGACCCTGATACCTTACAGGTATCTCATCTGGTCGTGATGCCATTCGAAAATTAAACCCTTGTTGTTACTTTTATATTGTGCGATTAACTGTCTCAATATCAGCCAACTCCAAGTCCGTACGATGATTGAAATAGGGGCCGTATTATGATCTTCCGTGGTGAAACCTTTTCGCCAAATTTATTTCCTCTGTAGGTTCCTCGTACAATTAAATCAGAACCTTGACGCATCATACGTAGATCAATGTCTGTTTTCCATTTTTGCCAGAGCTTCTTCGTTTCATACAGCTGCTTAAATTTACTTTCCAGACCATAACAATGTGTCTGTATACCAGAAACTAGTTCCGTAAGTAAATTTTTACTTTCTGTTCGTGTCTTCTATGTGTTTATAACGGTATCCTGAAGTTTCAATTCGTTTCACGATTCCGGTTATTTTCTTGTTGCTGCAGTTTTAATTGGGACTCGTATAAACTACCTCGAACGGCATCTGTTTGTATTGTTCCTCAGTTTGCCAGGTAAAATTAAAATGCGTTACATCGACTGATTTTTGGAACTCACTTTTAGAATTCACCAGCAACCGTCGCTCCTCACCAAGAAATTCATCTTGCATTTGCTTTAATTCAAGAGTGTTTGCATCTAGTTTGTTGTCCGATTTACTGGTGTTTACATCTAATTTACTGTGATTTTGTGCGTTTTGCGTCTAATTTATTTCTTATTACTTGTGGTTTTGCGTCTAATTTTCTGTACATTTCGAATGTGTTAGAAAAAAAAAAATAGTTCAAATGGCTCTGAGCACTATGGGACTTAACATCTGAGGTCATCAGCCCCTTAGAACTTAGAACTACTTAAACCTAACTAACCTACGGACATCACACACATCCATGCCCGAGGCAGGATTCGAACCTGCGATCGAATGTGTTGGAGTCTAACTTATAATTAAGTTGTTTCAAGTACTCTAGAATTACGTTTCTGGCGCTAGAATCGTTTATCATAGTCTCTGGATCCTACACACTATAAACTGAATTTACATTTTCCATAGCAGCTGAAGCTGAGGGCAAATCGTTATCTATTTCCAGCTGCTTTACTGTCACCGTCCCTTTCAACAATTAGGTTACTGTTAACACACCCGTCATCTATTTTTGAGACTATTCTTTCATACATGTAAGTGCATAAAATTCCAGAGACATTGAGATGTGACGACAGGATATGGGGATCCGGAAGTGGAGGCCAGTAAGGCCACTGGAGTGGAAGCAGTTAACACTCTTTATCTCACACTATGTCTAGCCTGTTTACGCCAGTAAAAAAGTGCAGTGGACGATACATGGGAGCAACAATACCATTGTACATTAAACGGGTGGGCAATAAATAGTTTAACTTACAACTACATATTCTAGTTTACAATTTTCTGAAACTGTGCAAAATTTCAAAGTAAGGCCGTAATCTTAACTTATTTATAGAAAACACCCAGTTTTTTAAAAAAAGCTGTCGAGTCAAAAAAAAAACTTAAGGAAATTCCGAACCTTGAAATAAATGTTTGAATCATACTCATCATCCGGTACCTGAAACGAAATCACCGCCAAAGCAACTAACATACCATGCGTAAGGAACTTCTGAAGAAGGTGAATACACTTCAGTAGTTTCAGAAACCACGTAAATAATACCAGCAATACATCGGGCCACCAGCAGGTATGCACGACCGGGACCCCGGTTAACCTAAATTACGCTTCCACAAGGCGTTCACTAAACAAACGCCCAAGTCTCGTCCGAAAACAGGGCGCGTGACAATAGCAAAATACAGATTTCCACAATTGAGAAAGACAATCAGTAACTCTGTGAAAACGAATCAGACACACGGAAGCACATTACGAACTCTTTACAAACACGATGCAAAGTTATGTAGTGCATAAGTGAAAGGTGAGGCACTATCAACTTTATTGACAGAAAACCTCTTGCTCCTCAAAAAACATGACGATGAACTATAATCAACAGTTATTCGGTGAACCGATAAGAAAAGCTACACAGTTAATTTTTCGGCAGCAGTTCTTTGCCTTCTTAATAAAGTATGACCGCAGTTGTGACAACAAAAAAAAAAGACTGGTGTACACGGAAGGCTATTGCACAGTTAAATTTAATACTTTTAGAAGTCAGATTAACAAATCAGCAGCGGTAGTTCCTAACACATGTCTAGCAAAATCTTAACTTCAGAAAAGGGCAGAACGATGTCAGTACCCATTAGGGTGACGAATGATAATCACATGTAATCAGCACCCGGACGTCACATGGTCAGCCGCGCGGAATTAGCCGAGTGGTCTCAGGCGCTGCAGTCATGGACTGTGCGGCTGATCCCGGCGGAGGTTCGAGTCCTCACTCGGGCATGGATTGTTTATATTAGGTAGTGTGTAAGCTTAGGGACCGATGACCTTAGCAGTTAAGTGCCACAAGATTTCACATACATTTGAACATTTGAACATTTCACATGGTCAAGAAACCCCAAGTATGCGTTCAAAACAAGCAGGAATAAGCTCACATTTTCCAAAACTGACGTACAGTAAGATAAGCTAAAAAGCGACGATCAGCAGGAAATGGACAGACAACCTCACACAGGCTCGCTCCCACAAAGAGTTCCACACTCAGCGATAACCTTCATGTGATACTCTCTCACACCTTCCCCATATACGGAACACAAAGGCGATCTTCACACGTCCCTCTATAATTCTCGTGTCCAACCGTCCACTGGTGACCTCGTTCGGAGCAGCGCTGACCATGGCGCGCATGCGCTGGTCCTTTACTTTTCTCACAAGGGTCCGGGACGCCTTCACATTCCGGAACCAGTAACTCAAGGCCGTGTAAAAACATACGGTGTATAATAAATAAGGAAGGGGAGTTTTTATTTTCCTTGAAGTATCTTTATTTATTTACCAATATCAACTTTGTCTCCTTCAAAGTAATCCCCCTCAGATATAATACGCTTGTGATAGCGTTTTTTCCAATCATGGAAGAACTTCTGGAATTTACTTTTCGTTATGGTGTTCAGCTCCTTCAGCGATTCCGGCTTAATCTCATCAATGGTGCTCTTCAGCCTCCGGCTGAAAATAAGTCTAAGAGGCCATATCGGGCGAAAACGGTGACTGAGGTAACATAACGGTTTTGTTTGTTTCCATAAATCACGACCAAGCATTGAGGTTGTGAGAGGGAGTATTATCCTGATGCAATTTCCACAAGTGGTTCGACCACAATTTTGGTCATTTTCTTTGGACTGCTTCAACCAAATGGCGCGTAGCTTCGTATTATTCCTTATTGACCGTACGACCATAAGGCAGGAACTCATAATGCGCTATCCAATTGTTGATACGTCGCACAGATGGCGCCAGTACTTCTGCCCCACTAGTGTCATATTTGCTTTCGATTTTCCTCTGGCCGGCCACGAGTTAGCTGTTCATAGCGGGTCCTTCTATTTAAGTCTGCAGGGTCCAGGCAGCGGGTTTCTGTGTGGTCTGTCGGTCACGACGTACTACGGGCTCGGGAAGTTGGCCGTTATTTGGTGCGTGCGCATGCTCATTGCTCGTGTTACGAGTGGGATGCTGCGGCCGGAGACTTCGGTGAAGTTGGGTTTTGGCACGACTTGTGGTGTTTGGTTTTGTGCTCACCACGCAGTGAACCTTGAGAAGAAGAGCATGCCGGGGCGTCACCTGGATTAAGCGTCCGCCTGCTCACGTGGTGTGTGTATGATTAAAGCTGGTGGAACTGTGTGCTGAGTTAGATCTATTAATGGTTGGTCAGTGTTGTCTGCAGTGTGAGTTTGGTCCTGAGTGTGCCATGGGAAGTTAAGTCACATATACCATTATAACGGGCCTTAGGCGTCCTACCTTGGTTGCTTACTACTTGGTAAAGGATCAGCAGATATATGTAAGCAGGTCTGGTGAGCTGCCGATTATTTAGTGATTGTATGTTTATGGTGGTGCTGACAGTGCTTTTCCATTACAAGTATCTATACATTAGTGACGAGTAACGTCAGACGATTGCCGGCCGGTGTGGCCGAGCAGTTTTTGGCGCTTCAGTCCGGAACCGCGACCACTACGGTCGCAGGTTCGAATCCTGCCTCGGGCATGGATGTGTGTGATGTCCTTAGATTATTCAAGTTTAACTAATTCTGAGTTCTATGGGACTGATGACCTCATTTGTTAAGTCCCATAGCGCACAGAGCCATTTTACCCATTTCTGATAGACGATGTTGCCTCGCAAAATCTCATCATGTTTCATGAAAATATATCTGTGCTCGGCCTTGTTTTTGAAATAAATTCTGCTGTTCGTACTACTGCGTGGTGATATGGTGTTTAAATGAATGCTTAAGTTGCTAAGTTAAAAACATATTTAACCTGAGCTTTCCTGTTTTAAATATTATGGTTTAATGTCCTTTATAGTATGAGGATGTAAATGCAAGTGTGCTGTTCTAGTTGATTTATGTTTCATTTACGTGGAGCACAGTGCTTTTCGTCCGGTACGGTCGGGCGTGGTATCGGGGCTTGACGACTTGACCGTTGCCAACGGAGCTGTGACTCGTTTGACCGGCTCCATGTGGAGGCCCGCTTCTTCGGTCACGTCTTTAATTTGTGTATTGCTTCGCGCTTTGTTTCTGGCTCCGTCAGGTCGTTAAGTCTGATACCCCGTTCGTCAGTCACTCTGGTGAATGTACTTTGTGCTTGAAGTATGACTTCGATCTTGTAATGTTGAGTGGCACTCCGACTTTTGTGCCCGATCAGATTCATTAAGTGTCTGCTTGCTTAATTGTCGTTTTTTATCATTCAGGATGTTGTCATTTGTACCTCATGTATGACTTGCCGAAGTTAAATTTTTATAAAGCAGGGTTTTATGTTACCAAGCAATCTTTCGATGCTGCCAAGGGTCTCTTTTATTAATTGTTTGTTGTTTTAATTAGTGTTTATCTGTACTGCCACCTACTTCATTATTCTTTAGTGAGAAGTTTAGACACCGACAGCCATCAGTAGGGACCGTTAAGATTTTAGAAGTTACCTTTCATTCCTTGACTTTTGTAACATTTACTTACGTTATTGCTTTGGTATGAAATGTTATTGCGAAGGGAAGTTACTGTATATCCTAGTCTTGCCGGTTTTGAGTTTGGAAAGTTGGTTTTGTTAAATGTTTGTACCAAGGGCACTCTTAATTAAAGCTTACATATTGGTTAAGTAAATGTTCGCAGGGTTTGAGAAGAGTTAATGGTAATCGTGTTGAGGTTGTTAAGACATTGTATAGCATAGTCTTGCCGGTTTTAACTTTTGGTTTATTAAATTTTTGTACCAGGAGCGACTTTAATTAATGCCTTATACATTGGTTAAGTAAATTTTCATAGGGGTGTGAGAAAAGTTTTATTGTTATTGTCGTGAGCTCGTAACACTAAGTTGTCTTGTATTAAATTGTGTATGGTAAATAAAAATTAATAAACGCAAGCCGTGTATGTTTGACATTATGGCTCTGCTACTTTCTGTGAAAGCATAAAAAGCAGATGCGTGTCCCAATTGTAATCAAAAATATAGTGAGAAGAAGCTTCATATATGATCGAACTTATGGAATTTTTTTCAGTCTTGGCACTTCAGAGAGTTTCCATTGGGACGATGGGACTTGGGTTTCATATCTCACACATATACCCATGTTTCTTCACCTGTTATAGGCCTAACATTATTTTGGATCGTTCAGGACTTCATTCTTCAGTGTTCACGCTTCGACGTTTTTCATCGAAATTCAGCAATTTCTCTACAAACTTTGTTGTTACATGTTTCATGCCAAAAATATTCGAACAAATATTGTTACATGAGTCAGAGGATATGTATTCATCATTAGCAATCTCCCTTACGTTAATTTTGCCATTTTCCACAACCATCTTTTTATGTCTTCCACGATGTCGTCAGTTATTGATATACTGGAGCGTCCAGAGAGGTTGTCGTCTTAAACGTCTTCTCGACCCTGTTTGAAACGTTTATACCACTCATAAACTCTTGTCTCATTCATAGGACATTCGCCAAAAGCAACAGTCAACATGTCGAATGCGAAGTTACATTTTCTTCCATTGTTCAAGCAAAATGTAGTGCATGTAGTTTTATTCATCTTCTTCGTAAGTAAAACTTCGGCGAGCACTCGAAAACTAGGAGTCTATAACATTTTTGACTGGCAACAATAAACTAAACATTCAAAACGCCGAAAATCCAAACATATATCTGGACATGTGTACCGACAAGATAGAAAAAGTTTTGAAAATCGAATAAGGCCCTGAAATAAAAAAATTACCGTCACTTTCTGATCACATCTCATACACACATCACAAAAAGTTTTGCATCACCTCGGTTCCAGGACTTCAGGAACCTGTAGAGAAAATGGGAATAGAGATCAACATAAACATCATTTCCGCCCTTTTTATTGCTCATGGAAACCACACATTGCACGTTGTACTAACATACAGCGAGACCTTCGGAGGTGGCGCTCCAGACTGCTGTACACTCCGATAACTCTAATACCCAGCAGCACGTCCTCTTACATGGACGTATGCCTACTGTCCACAAGTTCATCAAGGCACTGTTGGTCCAGATTGTCCTACTCGTTAACGGCGATTCGGCGTAGATTCGTCAGAGTGGTTGGTGGGTCACGTCGTCCATAACAGCCCCTTTCAATCTAACCCAGGTATGTTCGGTAGGGTTCGTGTCTGGAGAACATGCTGGCCACTATTGTCCATCGATGTCATTTATGCAAAGGAAGCCATTCACAAGATGTATATGATGTGGGTGCGAATTGTCGTCCATGAAGACGAATGCCTCGCCATTATGCTGCCGATATGGTTGCACTATCGGTCGGATAACGGCATTCACGTATCGTACAGCAATTATGACGCCTTCCATTACCACCAGCAGCGTACGTCGGCCCCGCATAATGCCACTCCAAAACAGCAGGGAACTTCCTGCACTCACTGGACAATGTGTCTAAGGCGTTCAGTCTGATCGAGTTGCCCCCGAATACTTCTCCGACGATTGTCTGGTTGAAGGCACTCATCGTTGAAGAGAACGTGATGCCAATCCTGAGCGGTCAATTAAGTATGTTTTTGGGCCCATCTGTACCACGTGGGATGGAGTCTTTGTTGCAAAGATGGAACTTGCAATGGACGTCGGGAGTGAATTTCTGCATCATGCATCCTGTTGCGCAGAGTTTGAGTCGTAACACGACGTCCTGTGGCGCACGAAAAGCATTATTCAACATGATGGTGATGCTACCAGACTTCTTGCGAGCCATAATCCGTAGGTAGCGGTTATCCACTGCAGTAGTAGTCCGTGTGAAGCTTGAGCGAGGCATGTCATTGACAGATCGTGTCTCTCTGTATTTCATCCATGTGTGAACAACACCCCTTTCGTTCACTCCGAGACGCCTGGACACTTCCCTTGTTGAGAGCCAGAAGTGGCACAAAGTAACGGTGCGGACACGATCGAACGGCAGTATTGGCCGTCTAGGCATGGTTGAACTACAGACAACACGAACTGCGTACCTCCTTCCTGGTGGAATGACTGGAACTGATCGGCTGTCAGACCCCCTCCGTCTAATAGGCGCTGCTCATGCATGGTTGCTTACATCTTTGTGTGTGTTTAGTGACATCTCTGAACAGTCAGAGGGACTGTATCTGTGAAACAGTATGCACAGTCAACGGCTGTCTGCAGGAGTTCTGGGAACCTGGGCGATGCAAAACTTTTTCTGATTTGTGTATTAAAGGCGCGAGTATCGATATAGAAATATCAATTAAATCGTTTATGTCTCACGTAAACAAATCTGACAGTTTCGACTTTTCCTATCGATCTATACATAAAGAGGCAGCGATGAAAATTTTATAAGCACTCATCGCTTCTTCCTGTCGGCGATCGGACCTCCTCTGCGATGATTTATTGCATAATATACGACCAGAAACTAGCGTCGCCAAGTGTAACACTGCCATGAATACAGAGTGAATAATCTAACATTTGGAAACTGCTACTGATGTGTGGTTTTCACATAATGGGTTGGTAGCCAGGGGCCCGTATTGATGGGCAAAGAAAATACTGTAATAATACTTAGAAAGTGCTTTTTTTCTGTGTGCAAGTATACAGTTTCTTAAACAGAAAAAAGCCTACTGACGTCAGGAAACTGAAAGTAGGGTAGATTAGAATATCAGTGGCGTTTGTTACAGGATTCTAGTGCGAGTCGATAACGAGATGTGGTATTCCACACCAACACTGGTTCGTTCCATTCAACCTGTATATGTGCTAGGTATGTTGTTCTTATAATTGCTTGCAGGTTTATTTTAGGTTCTCTGAGTGCATTGCGACTTGTCAGCCCGTTAATGTGTGAATGTCCTAGCAGTACGTCGTGAGACTAGGAAGGGATTTAGCAATTCAGAAAAAGCCGACATGCTCATGCCATATGGAGTATATAGGAAGAATGCAGTTCGTTCTCGTACGGTGTATGTGGCAAGGTATCCCAATGAACATCAATAAACTCGGCTATTATTTATCAATATATTCAACCAGACACGTGAAAATGGTGGTGTTAATACCTATACAACGTAACAGAAGAAAACAAATGACGGGGGAAGAGAGGTTAATTAATGTTCTTGCTGCTGTTGTCTAGGGATGAAGCAACATTTATCAGTCACGGCCAGGTAAGCCACCGTAACACGGTTTTGCTGTTGATAATCGCCGTTGACTTCGTCAGGTCGAACAACAGCGTCCATGAAACGTAAACGTTTGGTGAGGGATAGCGAGCCATGAGCTTATGGGCCCGTTTCTAATAAACGGAACACTTGACGCACAAAAATATCGCAGCCACTTAACATACCATCTTCCATGGATGCTAGACGACGTTCCCCTGCAGCCTGGGAGCATCCTGTGGTACCAACATGATGGCTGTCCACCCCATAGTGCGTGAGGTATTACAGTATGTCCTCACGAAGTTTTCCCAAATCGTTGCGTTGGACACAGAGGGTTTTTACCTTGGTCGGCCAGTTCCCTGGATTTGACGTCTGTAGACTTACTTCTGTGGAGAAAGCTGAAAAACGCTGCCTACAAGGACATACACAACTACGTTCGATGGTATGCATCGACATATTACTGCAGTCTGCTCGGCATCTTCGCTGAAATGCTAGCTCGTGCGCAGCAGTCGTTCCATACTAGAAGCGTGTATTGCCACTACCGGTGGTCCTTTTGAACACAACACGTGATGGTTAGTAGTCTCGTTACTGGTCAGAATCCGCATAAATAGTGCATGCAATTGTTTTGTTCTTTATTGTGTGCTGCCACAAGTATTATACAAGGGTCGATGTGGGAACATTTATAAATATGATCTCTCATAAACGACTAGTGCTAGAATCCTGAAACGAGCATGGCTTACATCCTAATTTACCTTATTTCTAGTCTCATAACGTCAGTACAAATTGTTCTATTTAAAAGTACATGTTTGCACAAAAATACGCTTTCTAAAAGTTATTAAAACCTGTTGATTGGCTAACAATACGAGCCCCAGACTACCAATCCAGTCTGCGAAAACGGCACATCAATAGCACTTTCAATTTCCGCAATATCTGTGGTTCACACTATGTATTAGCAACAACGTTCCGTTACTCCTCTTCACACCCGTTTCTCCAACCGGCGAATTATTTACACTCATCAATCAGAACATTATGACCACCTCCCCAATAACCGCTATGTCCAGTACCATTTTCTGATAATAAAGGATTTAATTTAGCGTTGTTAAATACCAGAAAATACGTCGATAACTATTCGAATTGTTCCCTCTCCAAAAATCAGTTAGTAGTACACTTTGTTTAACAGAAGCTCCGTATAGAGTAATACATTGTGAGTTTTTTACCCTAAAACTGTGTGTGTCCTATGAACGCGGCTGGATAGATTAAACGCCACATGAGATGGGTGCAATTTCATCCCGGTTACCTCGAAAAACACACACTTCTTCATCTCAAGTGTGCTGCGCACCAACTAGGGCCGATTCAAATATTGTGCCCACTGTGCTCCGTACACAATAATTCGCTAATCATTGACAGCAGACAAATGTTAACTTAAACACTGGACACAAATTAATCAGCTGTTGCTACACGGCAATCAATACACAGTATTCTGCCAAACTATAGAATAAGTTAACAAAATGCGCAAAAAGTAGTAATGTACCCAGTGAGGGAGCCTACCAAAAGCTTCAACGCCGGATGAAACGGCAAGCCCCACCGACTAACGAGGTGGAAGGACGATTTTTAACAGCGTTTGACTCGAATCGAGTGGCTACAGCAAGCTTCTGTCCTCATACTATGAACCTCAGGGTTCGCAACCTCGACAAGAAACAACCATTCACCCATAAGCATGACCCTATTTAAATACTTGATGGACTCAACATGAAGTGAAACTCAACACAAGGAATACCTATTTCGTGTTGGAGCAAGTAGGTCGCTCGATTATGGGGAGTCTGCAATTTCACCTAGTTCACCATATGTCACCTACCTAAATGTAATCAGTATTAAAAACTTGCTAAAAGTAGGCAAACTGAAACATACGCTGGATGTGTTACATAAGCATAGCATGAAGGTAGCATCGCTACAACAGACTCTGTTCATGGACGAAGATGTGATCGGGTCCCAAGGATACAACATGCATGAAGGGAGACAAGGCATCAGAGTGATCAGTTCCACACCTAGAAATCGGCTTCGCTGTACATAGAAGGATGATCAACCACTTAATAGATATTACTGAAACTAGATGTAGGACTTCATCACTGTCTTTAATGTTCCTCACGAGGGTGTACACTATATTGAACTTCCTCGCAAATGACACTAAAAGGAAAAAAATGAAAGTGGTTGAATACTACTGCATTATTCTAGAAAAAGAAACCTAGACGATATCCCACAACGCTTCACCACCTCCCCAAAAGACGGCGTATAGGGAGTTGGGTACCATCCAGATCACAAAAGGACCAACAGTAACGGAAGTCGCTTATATACCTTTGTGGCAAAAGTAACATGGCCCTAAATTCAACAGCCTCAAACAACTAAATTGTAAGTCCCAGACTTGGAAGATCCCAGTTGACTTGTTAGGCGAGTTCCAGATAAACCTTGTAATCATAGACAAGAGGTACAACAGGGAGATGTCGAGCTACAGAGAGATGCTAACCTAAACTTTGAACATTACCTCTTCCTGCTAAAGACCAACCTACAACAATGAGAAATTCCCCAACATTACGAAGAGTTTTAAGGTATCGAAGAGGACTGAATGCTTGGGACAGTATCTTCCACACCACACACTCAGCAAAACACACACAAAATCAAGGATGTCCAATCTACAATAAGATCTGCTGGATGTCACACAAGCAACCATACCTGCACCATCCAACAATAGCAAACATCCCTGGTGGACGATAACATGTGACCAGTCTAAAGAAGAGAGATGCAGAGCCTGGATACAGTGGAACAAGCGAAAGGATGAGCCCAATCAACAGGCCTTTTTAATGCAAAGGAAATTAAGTGCGAACAGTGGTCGCAGTAGCTAGAGAAACTACACAATTTCGCTGAAACAACAGGCAGGGGGGGGGGGGTCTGAAGTAAACTGTATTGGGGACTCAAGATGCAGATCATCCCATACATAGCCCCATTCTTCATCTCTGGAGGGTTAACGGAAAGCTCCTCAAAGAGGAACGTAAAGAAGGACTTGCCTTCCTTGATCCCCTTTCTAGGAATCCTGACTCCACATCTCCAGCCAGGGAAGAAATTAAGTAGATTATCAAGAGCCTCAAGAAGAACTAGCCGTCAAGTGAAAATGGGATAGTAGCGGAGGTGTGGAAACATGCAGATGAATAATGTGCACAGAACATCCCTCAGGTGATGCAAGACGCACAGATAACATGAACCTTACTAAAAATATTACCTCAAATATGATCGATGTTCTTCACAGGGAGGGCAGCAAGACCCACCTCGATTGTTACGGAGGCATCTGTCACCTATAGATTTTCTCTAGAGCCCTGCTAACTAGTGTCGCCAAGCAACTTGACTCCCAGATATTTGAATATCAGACTGGTTTTTGATCTAGATCTTGCACAGAGCAAAACATTCTGGAGTCCTGGACTATATCTCTGAGGAGTCATGGTCCTGACCTTCAAAAGGCATATGATGCGATAGACAGGAAGACATTCCAGACGAGGTACTGGCGGAATTAATGATGTGAGGACGGGTCGTGAGTCGTCCATGGGTAGCTCAGATGGTAGAGTACTTGCCCGCGAAAGGCAAAGGTCCCGAGTTCGAGGTTCGTTCTGGCACACAGTTTTAATCTGCCAGGAAGTTTCAGGAAGACATTGATCTCCAATGGGAAGAGATGAGAAGACCCCTGATGAACATCAGCTCCAAATTAAGAGATGAGCTGTTTGAGAGTTTCATCACTCAAACGAGAGTTATACATCGTGATGGCCTATCGTGCATGCTCTGTAACTGCGAACTGGCGTAGGACATCAGCGTATAGATTTATAAACTACCATAGGGAACTGGCATGAGGATTGGATACAAGAAATAAAATGTCTGTGTTCACTGCTTAGTCTTGGTAGATACCTTGTTCTATTAGCTAACAGTATAGAGGAGGCTACTTACCAGCTACGGAGCCTCTACCGCAAAGCCTTTAAAACCGATTTGAGGGGCAGTTTCGGAACTTGAAGTAGATGGCAGGTGTGCCAAGTTGGGAATGGTCTACTACTTCTGCGAGAGCATTTACAGATTCAAGTACCTTTCCTAGAAGCTAATACTTAAACATAGTAAGTCACTCCGCAATCTACGTTTCCGAATTCCCCTGAAAGGTCCACTCAGGAAACGTGAACTCCAGGAACCGAAAATCCCGAGGAGAATGCTACGTTCATTAAGAGAAGGGATGGCACCTACAGGATCGGACGCAAACTGAGACTTACCATCCCTTAGAATATTCATGAGGAAAAGGCAAGCACAAATGGAACAACACAGTTAAATCGGAGGTGCAGCAGGTAGAAATTCCGCCGGAAAGCATATACGACCTGCCAAAATTCCGCAAAATTACTCTACAAGGGTTATTTCCAGTGTCCCTTACTTGCAGTTAAGTGCACAGGAACTAGCAGATCGAAGGGGGAAAAGGAGAGTAACATTTCACACATGCAGAAAGTGATAGCATTCTGGAATAAAAAGGTACCGAAGGCCGAATACAGAGTCAAGTCGAGCCGCATAATTCGAAACAAGGCCAAACAGTAATAAGAAGAATGAAACGTATGTGGGTATAAGATCCTCACAGAATGCTAATGAAATAATTTAGTCACCAAACTCTGTCGAGGCATAATCAGTGACCCATAAATACGTCTTGGACTACGGCTGGTTCACGAGAATATTTCTTTGAAATTCCTACTTGAGGAGTTGCTCCTATAATGTTGTAACGCAACCGTCTGCCAAGCCACAATTTTGCGTTATCGTCGTTGACTATAGAGTCGAGGTAATTATAGCAATTCAACAGTTTAAGTGTCCGCCCCGGTAGCTGAGTGATTAGCGCGACAGAATGTCAATCCTAAGAGCCCGGGGTCGATTCCCGGCTGCGTCGTAGATGTTCTCCGCTCAGGGACTGGGTGTTGTGATGTCCTAATCATCATCATTTCATCCCCATCGACGCGCAAGTCGCCGAAGTGGCGTCAAATCGAAAGACGTGCACCCAGCGAACGGTCTATCCGACAGGAGGTATCAAGTGAAATAATCCCTGTAATTAGAAGTAAAGTGTCGGTGTCAGCCTGTAACATGGCAAATATAAACTTTGCCGCGAACTCTCTCCGATGGCGTAAATGCGCAACTCCAACGGAGGTTTCTGGGTGTTATCATACTTACGTGATCAACATGAGCCAATATTGTGTCAGCGGATTAAAATTCCTGGTACGGGATGTGACGTAATTACTCTGATAACGACTGGGCACTGTGCGAAGTTGTGAGCGCCGCGATGCGACAAGACTGGGGTCGCTTTACTGCCGGTCCAGCAGCGCCGTTCGCTTCTAGACTCGCCACGGTCCGCCGAACTTCATTAGGCCTTTACGGCCGCCTGATGAATTATAAATTTTAATTAATTCTCTGGAACTTTGTTGCAAGCACTCTGGAGAGCTGTGCTCATTAAGTCTGACCGAGGAGCCATGCGACTGACTGCCAGACGACAAGCCTCAAACTCGGTGTTCTGTTTTGTACAGTCCTACTCCCGTCACCGGAGATGCGGAAATTTGCGTGACTGCAGTAGGCACGAACTCTCAAACTCCTCATTCGGTGCCAACCTTTTCAATTCAGAGAAGCACTTTCATCGTACGTCCTCGTTTATGTGTTCGGATGGAAGTTATCTTATGATCCTCTCCGTCCCTCATGTCACTCCCTACCAGCCACAAAAAACAAAAGTTTAGATTTTTGTAAACCTATTACAAATTTACAATGTGGTATCATTTTTTACAAAATACTATTCTGAAACTGAGGTCTGTGAAAAATAATTTATTATAATCAGAACAATAAAACCACAAGATTGAATGTAAGCAACAGGTGATACCGTCTGGATGGGGTGGAGGGAGTTTTTAGAGGTGGCAAGAAGGGCTAGTTGGCCCCTCATGGAACCTGGGGACAGACATTTTATTCATTAGAGCCATCTCACTTTCTAGGAATGGTAAACGCCGGCTCTGCTGAATTGTAGGTTTAAGTCCGCTAGCCTGACGGGAAATGCTGTTACTTTATCGACCACTGTATGTACTGGATATTTTTGTTTGCAAATGTTTGTTTTTCTCTCACCTGTGTGAGAGAAAAAAATTCGAGAAATTAGAGCCACTCCTGACGCTTACCTACAATAATTTTTTGCCAACCGCCATTCGCGGGTAGAACAGACGAGAGGGAAGGATCCGTTAGTGGTAGCAGAAGTACTCTCTGTCACACACCCCAGCTTACTTGCAGAGTATAGAGATAGGTGCAGATGTTCACAGAAACTTATGACGATCATAGGCATCCGCAGGAGGACGTGGGAAGCAATAGGGGAGAACTGAACCACCCCCCCCCCCCACCCCCACCTCCCTAAACTGGATCTCATACACTTCTATAAGTAATTTCCGTGATTCAAGAAAACCTATCGTTTAGTCAGCTGTAGCATTAGGTGTCCGATCGTAGTGATACAGTGCTGTGGGAATCATTATCTTCATTATACAACACAAACTTTATTGATTTGTAAGTCGCTCTGCTTCTCATAACACTGAGCACGCTGCCGTTCCGTGGATCAAACGAAGAGGGATAAAAGCCGCTCTTGTGCGAAGTTCCATCTTCCTTTCATCCCCTTATCACAGAATTGTTGTTAAGTTGGCTACGACGCGTTCCCAAACTGTTGTGGAATCAAATTACCCGGCACAGTCTTCTTAACGTAATCAGCAGTAGTTAAACGCAGTCCTTTCTGGAGAATCGTTTACTTTCGCAGAATGCCATGTGAGGTATCGTGTGCACTCCGCTATGCATTAAAATTCCCTGCATTATCATTTTCGAGGAAGATTAGTCAAAGCCTCCTTATGACTAGTTATTTTCGTATATAAGTAACAGTATTCTCACTTCTATTACATTCTGCTTCAGACTTCTGCCTTTCAGTATTAATAAACGTTATTAGTACATTAATTAAAATATGTTTTCTAAATATTTTTCTGCCTTATTTCCTGACTTTTAGTTGGAAACGATGCTTTTTTTGGAAACCTGTCGAATACAATTCTAAAAGGGCATAATTTTAAATCGGCAGCTTAAATATGTCGCACCCATAATTATTTTAATAATAGGAAAAGATTTTCTTTGTTGGTAATGATGAGTCACGTTTAGCTTTTAAATACCAAGATAATCTATCTGTAACAAATACAAATATTGACTTGGTATTCAGATTGAATAATCAATGAATGAATAACGTTAAACGAGTCTGGGTGCGGGATGTCAGAAGTTTGAATGTGAAAAGGGAAATGCAAACGCTCAATAAAGATATAAGAGGGGTCAATGAAGTCAAATGGAAGAAGACAAGGACTTCTAGTCAGATGAGTTTAGAGTAATATCAACAGCAGCAGAAAATGGTATAACGGGAGCAGGATTCTTTATGAATAGGAAGGTAGAGCAAAGAGTGTGTTACAGTGAACAGGTCAGTGATACGGTTATTCTTATCAGAATCGGAAGCAAACCAACACCGACAACTATATTTCAGGTATACATGTCGACATCACAAGGTGAAGATGAACAGATAGAGAAACTATCTTAGGATATTAAAGGGTAATACAGTACATAAAGGTAGATGAAAATCTAATGGTCACGGGGGACTGGAATGCAGTTGTAGGGGAAGGAGTACAAGAAAAGGTTAAAGCATAATATGGACTTGAGACAAGGAATGAGAGAGGGATTAGACTAATTGGGTTCTGTAATAAATTTCAGCTAGTAATAGCAAATTCTCTGTTCCAGAATCACAAGAGGAGGCGGTATACTTGGAAAAGACAGGGTAATACGGGAAGATTTCAATTAGATTACATCAAGGTCAGACAGACGTTTCGAAATCAGATATTGGACTATAAGGAATACTCAGGAGGAGATATAGACTCAGATCACAATGTAGTAGTGATGAAGAGTAGGCTGAAGTTCAAGAGATTAGTCAGGAAGAGTCAATAGGGAAAGAAGAGGGATACAGAAGTACTAAGGGATGACAAAACACGCTTAAAGTTCCCTAAGGCTATAGATACAGCGGTAAGGAATAGCTCAATAGGCAGTATAGTTGAAGAGGAATTGACACCTCTAAAAAAAGATAATCACAGTAGTTGGAAAGAAACTAAGAAAGAATCCGCAAAGAAACCGTGGATAACAGTAGAGAGACTTCTGTTGGTCGATGAAAGAAGGAAGTACAAAAAAGTTCAGGGATATTCAGACGTACAGGAATACAAGTCGTTGAGAAATGAAATAAATAGGAAGTGCTGGGAAACTAAGACGAAATGGCTGCATGAAAATTGTGAAGAAATCGAAAAACAAATGCTGTCGGAAGGACTGACTCAGGTTATAGGAAAGTCAAAATAACCTTCGGCGACATTAAAAGAAAGGTTGGTAGCATATAGAGTGCAACGGGAAGTCCATAGTTAAACGCAGAGGAGAGGGCGGATAGGTGGAAAGATTACATAGAAAGCCTCCATGAAGAGGAAGATTTGTCTGATGTGATAGGACTCGATTTAGAAGAGATAGGGAGGCAGTATTAGAATCAGAATTTGAGAGAGCTTTGGAGGACTTAATGTCAAATAAGGCAGAGGTGCTAGTTAACATTCCATCACAATTTCTCAAATCATAGGGAATGTGACAACTAAACGAGTATTCACGTTTTTGTTTAGAATATATGAGTCTGGCCACATACCGTCTGACTTTCAGAAAAATATCATCTACACAGTACCGAAGACCGCAATAACTGACAAGTGCGAGAATTATCGTACAATGAGCTTAACAGTTCACGCATTTAAGTTGCTAACGAGGATAATATACAGACGAATGAAAAGAATATGGAGGATGTGCTAGATGATGATCAGTTTGGCTTTGGAAAAGGTAAAGCCAAATCGGACGTTGCTGCTGATGATGGAAGCAAGACTAAAGCAAAATCAAGACATGTTCGTAGGATTTGTCCAACTGGAAAAAGAGTTCGAAAATGTAAAATGGTGCAAGATGATTGAAATTCTGAGATAAATTGGGTAAGCCATAAGGGGAGACGGGTAATACACCATATGTACTAGAGACAAGAGGAAATAATAAGAGAACGAAGTGCTCGGATTAAAAAGGGTGTAAGATGGGGGTGTAGTCTTTCTTCCCAACTGTTCAATCTGTACATCGAAGAAGTAGTGATGGAAATAAAAGAAAGGTTCAGGAGTGGATTTGAAATTCAAGGTGAAAGGATATCAATGGTACGATTCCCTGATGACATTGCTATCCTGAGTGAAAGTGAAGAAAAATTACATAATATGGTGAATGGAATGGACAATGTAATTAATACAGAATATGGATTGAGAAGTAACAGAAATGAGAACAGCGACAAACGAAACACAAGGATTGATAGTAAAAAAGTAGATGACGTTCAGGAATTCTGATACCTAGGCAGCAAAATAACCAATGAGAGAAGGCGCAAGGAGGACATAAAAAGCTGATAAAAAGGGTGTTTCTGGCCAAGAGAAGTCTACTGTTATCAAACATAGGCCTCAATTTGAGGAAGGAGTTTCTAAGAATGTACGTCTGGAGCATAGCATTGTATGGTAGTGAAACATGGACTGTGGAAAAACAGGAACAGAAGGTACTCGAAATATTTGAGGTGTGGTATTACTGGCAAATGTTGAAAATTAGGTGGACTTATAAAGTGATGAACGAGGAGGTTCTGCGCACAGTCGGAGAGGAAAGGAATGTGTGGAAAACACTGAGAAGGAGAAGAGACAGGGTGATGGGACATCTGTTAAGTCATCAGGGAAAAACTTCCAAGGTACTAGAGGGAGTAGTAAAGGGCATAAACTGTAGAGGAAGACGGCGACTGGAACACATCATTCAGATAATTGAGGAGGTGGGTTGCAAGAGCTACTCTGAGATGAAGAGGTTGGGACAAGAGAGTAATTCGTGGCGGGTCGCATTAAACCAGTCAGAAAACTAATGACCTCAGAAATATATAAGAGGTTGCATAGAATATAATAAGTTTTTTGCGCCACCTACAAAAATCAGTTATTTTATCATAACATGTCTGAAAAGTGATCAAGTAATTTATATAAAAAACGGCAATTTTGTGGTCTTGGAGACCCTTAAGACTCCCGAAAATCTTCTACTGACCCCTGTAGTCCAGTAGTAATTAATAAAGCATCCAGAGATGAATGTCGGTGAAGGTGTACCTAGCCCATCGGGGTTACGAACAATTCCGTCTTCTCGAAGACCTAGGGGAAAAAGAAAGAACCTCACATGGGACGCAAAGGTACATGTTTAGCAAATGTTTTATGTGTTACTAACTTTGTACTCGTTCAGTTGTATTACATATGAACTGATCTAAGTTCGTATTTATTACTACAAATAAGCAAAACATTTGACCACGAACGTCACAATAATACGTCAGTCATAGTCGCGTTCACTGGTGCTGGCGCAGCTTCAAACTGTAATTACATCGGGATTTAATACACGTCTACTATTTTAAATCTCCAGTGCCGATATGTTTCAGCGACTTCTAAAAATTTTCGCCAAGAGGCACCGAAACGCTGTTACGTCCGAAATTACACCCTGCTGTCAGTGTTTTAGATACCTTCCTTCATTTTACGATTCTGCGGAAGACCATCTTTTACTTCTTTCCGCAGTCCATTGACCCGTCCTATACAATGCTGTGCTCCAAATGTACATGTTCAGAAATTTCTTCCTAAGATTAAGCCTGATGTTTGATACCAGCACACTTTTCTTGGCCAGGAATGTCCTATTGGCGTGTGCTAACCTGCATTTAGTATTTTCATGGGTTCCTCCCTCATGTGTTATTTTGCTTTCAATGTAACATAATTCCTTCTCATCGCCTACAACGTGGTCTTTGACTTTAGTGTTAAGCTTATGATTTCTGTTACTCCTCATTACTTTGATGTTTCTTGTATTTCTTCTCAGTCCGTATCCTATACTCACTGTACTGTACATTTCATGCAACACCCGTAATTTTTCTTCACTTTCACTGAGGACAGCATTGATATCCTTTAACACTGAGTTTCAATATTGCACTTGAATGTAACTCTTATTTCCTTAATTCCTTCTTCGATGTACAAATTCTGCCGTAGGGACGGAAGATTACATCCCTGTGTTCCACTGTTTTTAATCGGCACGCTACCTTCTTGTTCCTCTATCCTTATTTGTATTTCTTGGTTCTTGCACGTATTTTATATTACTCCCGTTTTGTTATAGCTTACTGCCATTTTTATCTAAATTTTGATCATAAGCCGGTCGCTGTGGTCGAGCGGTTCTAGGCGCTTCAGTCCGGAACCACGCGGCTGCTACGGTCTCAGGTTCGAATCCTGCCTTGGGCATGGATGTGTGTGACGTCCTTAGGTTAGTTAGGTTTAAGTAGTTCTAAGTCTAGGGGACTGATGATCTCAGATGTTAAGTCCGACAGTGCTTAGGGCCATTGAACCATTTGATCATAATACACCATTTTACATCGTTGATCGCTTTTCCCAGGTTGACGATTCGTACGAACGTGTCTCGATTCTTTGTAAGTGTTGCTTCCGTTATCAATCACAAAGACAGATTTGTCTCTCTGGTGTCCTCATCTTTCCGAAAATTTTACTGATCACTGGTTTTTAGAGATCAGTAAATGGTAGTGGGAACTTTCGTAGCTACATTAATCAAGTGAAAGTCATTAGTTGTTAGTGGTAGTGGGCTGCCTCGTGTTGCGGATGGCGACCAACGTACTGTTGAGCCAAGAGGCCAGAAAAAACAGTGCGTTGAAATACCATGCGCGGGTACAAAACAGCCGACAAAAATTATACCGATTTTCTACAAGTATAAAAATACACTACAACACTTTTTTATATTCTTCAGACATTACAACAGAATGCAGTAACCGTCACATTCTTCGTCAAGGACTCGACGTGGCGTAATCCATCACTGTATGCGCTTAATAGAGGCAGCCCAGCTGTAACTTCTCCAGTCTGCAATCGCTTCTAGTGCCTGATTCAGCAGATACGACGTCTTGTGCTATTGCTTAAACTGTAAGCATTTTACCTCGTGATAAATTGATTTCGTATCAACCATCAGTATAAGAACCCAATTTACTTGACCTTATGTTGTGTGCCTAGTCACTATAACATGATTCATGTCGATAGAGGTGATGAAAGTAAGGATCCTTTACACACAAATTAGCTATAGTGAAACCGTGGCCGTTGCATTGAATTCGAGGTACCGGTATATGCACAATTTACTATTAACAAACTTGATGAATGGATTTACTTAACACAAATGAAAAGCTTGGCCCAGTTATTTCCCAGTATTTATAACGATTTTCAGTTTGGCAAACTTTATAAAAAATATTACAAGATTTCTAGTGGACTAGGGCTACACAGCAGAAACAAAAAAAAAATGACATAGGAAACTAGGTCGTAATGAGCAATGGTAGAGTCGGTAAACGTAATTAAGGATGGAAATGTGGTTCGTGCATATCATCTTACTGACGTGTAATGAAACCTGTGATTGCATCGACATGCCGGAAAGTGAATATGAGATTATATGTAACTTGCCAGTCTGCCAAGTCACGAAAGCCACAGTAAATTTACTGAAATATTAGCAAACCAGCGGATGTCGCTAGATAATCTCAACTGTATGGGCACGTGGACGTGTAGATCGAGTGTTGCAAGCGGATGTCTTGCCCCAGTCTGTTCTGCAAATGACTTTTGCCTCTCTACTCCCAAGTGTGCCCTCGAAGACCCATTTGTTACTAGAGTTGAAGTCTACCATTATTGCGGTACTATAAAAAATTATCTGCCCCAGAGATCGATGAACTAATGGTTCTGTTACGCACCACCCTCAAGTACAATTATTTCTCTTTCAATAATAAAATATATTCGCAACCCTGTGGTCTAGCTATGGGCAGCCCGTTAGCTGGTATCATGTCAGATATTTTTATAAACTCAATGGAGCAGATGTTTTTTTCGGAATTATCCAGATTTGGCAAATAATATAATATTCTATGCGAGATATGTAGATGACTTGCTGTTTGTGTTTGAAGGTTCCCATGAAGAGCTAGAACTGTTATTTACCACTTTCAATAACCTCCATGAAAAAATCAGTTTTACGCAAGAAAATCAGACAGCTGATAGGACCTTAGACTATCTCGAACTGACTCTATCCATTATTGGCAACAAAATAGATTTCAAAATTTTTCGGAAAGGAACCTATTCCGACATCATCATCCCAGCTGATTCCACCCATCCTCAGGCCCATAAAATGGCCTTTTTTCACTCGAGTATCCATCGAGCCCTTTCCATTCCGCTTTCGCCAGCCAACTTACAGAACGAATGAAAAGTTCTCGAAAACATCGCTCAGAATAATGGATATAATCCCAGTATAGTGAGACAGTTTTTCAACAAAAAACCACGATAGAAGACTACCACCTTTTCCAGTTCAGGCACCCACAATCAACACCAGGCAACGAAATACATATCAGTTCACTTTATAGGAAACATATCCTATAAGGTAGGTCGTTTATTAAAAAACCTAGGGTGTAAAGTTTCATACTCTACCACCAACAACCTCAAAAAGAATTTAGTTCATTCTCTGGATAAAGGTACTGATAAATCATCGCTGTCAGGTGTGTATAAGATCACGTGTGCTGAATGTTCTTATTACATTGGCCAGACAGGAAGGCCCTGTCGGTTAGGTTTAAAGAGCATCTGCCGACAAAAAACGGTGATGGAACACGAGGATCTACATTTGCTGAACATCTGGTCCAAAAGGCGCATGCTCCCAAGCCTCTAAAAGACGCAGAGCTTTTGCATAATGAAGTCAAGGGATGTAGGCTAGACACCCTCGAAGAATTGCAAATTTTTAAACATCTTATTATTGATAGAGACAACTTACTTAATGATCAGTTGCAACTAAGAAATGGAAGTTATTTCGAAGGATTTCAACCTTTACTCCGGTGGAGTTGACCCATAGTCCGCTTCGAATGGCCCATGCTGTTTCCCTATCTGCTTTGTCCATTTATTATAGTGCGATTGTACATGTGTGTCTTTGTATTTCGTAATATGCTTGTTAATGATACATATTTGGTAAGGTGTTTTTATGATAAAGACATTTTATGCTTAGCACGCATGGTTTCGACACTATTTTTTAGTTACTGTAGCGGGGGCTTCGCCCTCTTAGTATAATATTTAAATGTAAAAAAAAGAAATATATACCTTGGCTTTGAAGTTTGTTATCAGGTAAATTGTTTAATGTTGCCATACCAATAGATGGGTTTGCCATTTGTAGGACGGCTTTCAGTCACATTTTGTTTATATGTATTTTTGCTCTAAATTATTTTAAGACAGTTTGTCTCTCGCGCCTGCGCTTGCGCTTGCGCTTGAGCTTGTGCTCGCGCACGCGCTTGGCCGAGCCTCGCCGTGAAACTGCTCGCGACGCCTAGTTTCCGTGCCGCTCACATGTGGTCCTTATTTCTGGCCGGCGTAGCTCCGTCTACGTTCGCCTTAATGGTTTTAATCTTGACAGACATAATCTTATGATTATCGTCTTTATTGTTTTAATTTTTAATCTGTGACATGGCCAGTGTTTGGCTCTCAAAATAATTTAATTTTTGTAAGTATCACGATTCCTTTATTATTCAATCATTAGACTGATGATGCTTTTCAGTGAGTAATATATGTCCGTATGTGGTTTAATTTATAGGTTCTGAAGAAGATTCCATTACTGGAATCGAAACCTAGGTAAACGAGTAAAAATTACCTTGCAAATGAAGGCTGTAAAATTGTTTATTTTCTATACATATACGGTTGCTGACGCGCTGCATTATGTTAAAGGTATGGTAAACTCATCGTTGTGTTCGTCAAACCATGCACGTACGTACACTAAGGGCTAAGTGACACGTTGCATTATCCTGCTGGTCGATGGCGTCGTGCTGAAGAAACACTAACTGCATGTTGAGGTGGCATGGTACCCAAGGATAGATACATATTTGTGATGATCCATCGTGCCTACCAGATTGACGACATCATCCCACGAAAGCATTCCCAGACCACAACGCTTTCTCCTCTGGTCTTGACACTTCCAACGACCTCACAGCCATTTGTCGACGGAACACATGCCGCCAATCAGGGAACGTCCATTTCCGGTATTGGCGAAGAACAGCATTCGGCATGGTTTGTTGGTTGGTTTGTGGGATTGAAGGGACCAGACTGCTAGGGCCATCAGTCCCTTGCATTCGGCATGGATGCTTGAGCCAGGCGCCTGGTGAGGTTAGCAATGTTTGCTGAACGATCGTTGAGGATACCCCATTGGTAGTCACTTGGTTCATGTGGTCGGTCAGTTAGTCAACAGCTGCATGCCTTTGGACACAGTCGTCATTCACCCTGTCCATGGAGCACCAAAGTTACCTCGGCTCCCGTTTTGGATTTCGAAATTTTTCCATGCGCGGTTTACTTTAACCACGGTGACTACCCAACGGTTTACCAGTTTGGCAGGCCGTAGTGGCCGAGCGGTTCTAGGCGCTACAGTCTGGAACCGCGTAACCGCTACAGTCGCAGGTTCGACTCCTGGATTAGGCATGGCAGTGTGTGATGTACTTAGGTTAGTTATGTTTAAGTAGTTCTAAGTTCTAGGGGACTGATGACCTCAGCAGTTAAGTCCCATAGTGCTCAGTGCTATTTGACCAAATTCTTTTTACCATTTTGGAAAATGTTTCCACCCTTGGCACGAATGGCAATCGTCAGCCCCTTTTGAACGTCACATAAATCGCTTCATTTTCGCCTTACTGGAAAGACTGCACTCTTTTCCGCCTTCCCCCCCGCCCCACCCCCCCACCCCAGAATACGTTCTTTGTAGCCTCCTTTTCCAGCGCTGCCACCAGCGGTTTGAGTGTAGTTACTGCTTGTTGGCTCCGATCATCGTCCTTATGATGCCAAATCACGTGATGCAATCATACAACTAAGGACTCTCTTTTGTTTGTTATAATTGCGTCACCGTTGTCAACAGTTATGAGCTCCTTTAAGTTTTCGTGACTAGGTGAACTACTCGTCGCCGGAATTTGTCTCATCTCGTGAAAGAAATTCGTTACAAAAGGGACTTTGAATTTTCCGAATTGTGAAGTACTTCTTAAAAAGTTGCTTAGCAGCATTGTAATACATGATATTTCAAGGAAACATTTAAATACGCCTGTCTCCGCCCATTCTCATCCAGATAATAAGTAGGAAAGTTTACCAGAGGCAGAAAATAGCACTAGAGTTGTAAAGTTCTTTTACTATCACACGATCGGTTTCAGGCACTTATACGCCCATCTTCAGGCGTCTTAACGTGGTGCTGTCAGCCCCGAGCACCGCGGTGGTTGTGTACACGGCGCGGTGTGCTACCTACGTGCGCTCGTAAGTAGCACACCTCACCTCGTACACGACCACAGCGGCGCTCGGAGGTCACAGTACAAAGTTATGACACCTTGCAAGCTTCCAACTCTCTACTGTAACCACGAATTTAATAAAATCGCAAAGGTAATGTTAATCAAAGCACTAGGAGGAGCTGTGGTCTAAATAACAATATATTTACTCGTTCTTAACATCACAAGACAAAAAATCGCTAATGAAACGGCACACAAACTTTTTTTATTGGAGAAAGGCTTTCAATGATATGCGGTCTATGGTGAACATAGTAATCAGCTGCCGCTCAACACACGACACTAACCAGAACCCTATTCGCTTTACCTGACTTCATACATGTGAATCCGTGGTATGGCCCAAAAACAACGATACTATCAGCATCTATACTCCACTATTCCCTAAAAAAATATGGTTCCAAAGAAAATGGTGCTGAGAAGCATATATTTGAGGCTTACGCCGTAGCAGCGAATACTGTACCTTCCTGATGGTTAGGGCGACACACCACGATGCGCTCGGCAACTGAAGTCATGGCTGGCAGCAATGTGTTATTAATGGCGCTCGCCCGAAGAAATGCACGTACGCAGTCTCGCGTTTGGCTAATTCGGATCAGAGGTACTTCACTATGAGCCTCTGAAACCCCGGGGGGTTCCAGTGTGCAGGTGGACCTGTTTGTTGGTGTGTCAAACCAATTTCACTCTGTGCCACGACTATGTGTGACGAAATATGTCAAATGTTTAGATGGCTGACTCGACAGATATAAGTAGACGGACGCATCAGTCGTTGTGTGCGTGATGCTAGAAGCAGTACCTCTGACGGTTCAGATGGTGACTGGAACAGGCTGTAAGTGGCACACTATCAAAGGGCACAAGTCTCACTGTTTAGGGAGAGACCTGCAGTTCTTTATTAGCGAAGCGCCAGTATAAGAGTGACTTCTTCCTTTCTCTCAGCATTCCTCGCCAGCTTACTAGCATAGCACATTTACATGCTTAGAGAACACCCACTGTAGCCCAAGCCAGTCATGAGCTCGAGCACGCATTCGAAGCTGGGAGATCGCCCCTTTCCCTGCATACCCAGATTCGAATAACCAGCGACTTTAAAAATTAATAGGGAGAAAAGGAGAAAATATTCAGCTTTGCGGCCTCTTTCCCATGCGTTTACGCCGTTTCTTTGCTTAAACCATGACCTGGATGGAACCACAGCCCTCCATAAAAAGATCGTTATCTCACCTGTTAGGTCCATTTCGAACTTTCGAAAGAACGACCATAAACTCCTTAAAAGCGTCTTTCCTTCATAAATATGTTATGTAGCAGATTCTGGATGCATGGGCGTCACTGACCTGTTCTATCGAACTTCTCAGAAACTCACAGTCGTCTCATTGGCTCCCTGCCTAACATGGGCCCATCCTCTGCTTTATCGCTGGTCATCAATGCTCTGTCCATAGTAGCAGCGACCCTTTGGTGCTAGTCAGGCTACCCTGACGCGTCCGCCGACCGACCGGCGCTATCCAACGCGTCTGCACAATGACACCGAGCAACTGGGCAGTCTGCAAATGTTTTCACTCAGGTTCCACCGAGAAAATGCTCCCCTTGGTCTTCAGCCACCGCACACTTTTCCTGCAGTCTTTTAAATTGGCGTTGCCAATGCAAGTAAAGCCTACCGCTATTCCTTCACTATAGCACCAAGAAAGTGCATTAACTACTGGCACCATTTTGATCATGATGTATGAGGTCCGATCGTATCTAGGTTTAGGAACCAATTAATAACAATCATCTTCCCTAAAAACATTAAGTATCATGACACCGTATCAGAAGTGAGAGAGCCTTCAATACCTCACAACCTCCCCGTTCCTCTAAAATGTATTCTTGGAGAGTGTCACACTTTAAATTGGTTATTGTGACATGGAACTGAATAAATTTTGAAAATTTAGATGGTCCATTTGCAAAGAAATAACCATCAAACAACCTTTGTTCACCATAAACCCCAGCAGAATGTTATACCCTGTCTGTACCACATTGAACCACAGGTCATACATACACTCTCTGTTGCATGCCTGCAAAATTAAAGTGAGAAATAAAAATTTGATGGTCATATTCTTGTAGACCCAGACTTAAATGGTACTTACTAAGCGCTTACAGAGTCATTCAGACATTTATCTACTCATTCTATTGAAATTTGGGCCAGAGAAGGTTATTTCCTTAACCAGAATATAATAATGTTCTCCTGAGGATACTCTGCCTCATGAAAGATTACTACCAATGCTCAATTATACACATGGCAGACTTCATTCCTTGACAGAACATCTATCACAAACGTTATCACATTCATCCATTATAAAAGAATTCCTAGTGTTCATTTTGCATGTGTCATCTCTATAGCTTATTTCTTTAACATGTGTCAGTCTGTTCCTTTAGTAGAAAGATGTAAGTGTCAACGCAACAAAACAACATACAATTTACATAAAACAAATGAACTTTTACGTTGTTGTTGTTGTTGTGGTCTTCCGTCCTGAGACTGGATTGATGCAGCTCTCCATGCTACTCTATCCTCCTGTGCAAGCTGCTTCATCTCCCAGTACCTACTGCAGCCTACATCCTTCTGAATCTGCTTTGTGTATTCATCTCTTGGTCTCCCTCTACGATTTTTACCCTCCACTCTGCCCTCGAATAATAAATTGGTGATCCCTTGATGCCTCGAAACATGTCCTACAAACCGATGCCTTCTTCTAGTCAAGTTGTGCCACAAACTTCTCTTCTCCCCAATTCTATTCAATACCTCCTCATTAGTTATGTGATCTACCCATCTAATCTTCAGCATTCTTCTGTAGCACCACATTTCGAAAGCTTCTATTCTCGTCTTGTCCAACCTATTTATCGTCCATGTTTCACTTCCATACGTGGCTACACTCCATACAAATACTTTCAGAAACGACTTCCTGACACTTAAATCTATACTCGATGTTAACAGATTTCACTTCTTCAGAAACGCTTTCCTTGCCATTGCCAGTCTAAATTTTATACTCTCTCTACTTCGGCCATCATCAGTTATTTTGCTCCCAGAATAGGAAAACTCCTTTACTACTTTAAGCATCTCATTTCCTAATTTAATTCCTTCAGCATCACCCCACTTAATTCGACTACATTCCATTATCCTCGTTTTGCTGTTGTTGATGTTCATCTTATATTCTCCTTTCAAGACACTGTCCATTCCGTTCAACTGCTCTTTCAAGTTCTTTGCTGGCTCTGACAGAATTACAATGTCATCGGCGAACCTCGACGTTTTTATTTCTTCTCCATGGACTTTAATACAGACTCCTAATTTTTCTTTTGTTTCCTTTACTGCTTGCTCAATATACAGATTGAATAACATCGGGGAGAGGCTACAAACCTGTCTCACTCCCTTCCCAACCACTGCTTCCCTCTCATGTCCTTCGACTGTTATAACTGCCATCTGGTTACTGTACAAATTGTGAATAGCCTTTCGCTCCCTGTATTTTACCCCTTCCACCTTCCGAATTTGAAAGAGAGTATTCCAGTCAACATTGTCAAAAGCTTTCTCTAAGTCTACAAATGCTAGAAACATAGGTTTGCCTTTCCTCAATGTTTCTTCTAAGATAAGTCGTAGGGTCAGTATTGCCTCACGTGTTCCAACATTTCTACGGAATCCAAACTGATCTTCCCCAAGGTCGGTTTCTACTAGTTTTTGCATTTGTCTGTAAAGAGTTCGCGTTAGTATTTTGCAGCCGTGACATATTAAACTGATAGTTCGGAAATTATCGCATCTGTTAACACGTGCTTTCTTTGGGATTGGAATTATTATATTCTTCTTGAAATCTGAGGGTATTTCGCCAGTCTCATATATCTTGCTCACCAGATGGTAGAGTTTTGTCAGGACAGGCTCTCCCAAGGCTGTCAGTAGTTCTGATGGAATGTTGTCTACTCCGGGGGCCTTGTTTCGACTCACGTCTTTCAATGCTCTGTCAGACTCTTCACGCAGTATCGTATCTCCCATTTCATCTTCATCTACATTCTCTTCCATTTCCATAATATTGTCCTCAAGTACATCGCCCTTGTATAGACCCTCTATATACTCCTTCCACCCTTATGCTTTTCCTTCTTTGCTTAGAAGTGGGTTTCCATCTGGGCTCTTGATATTCATACAAGTGGTTCTCTTTTCTCCAAAGGTCTCTTTAATTTTCCTGTAGGCAGTATCTATCTTACCCCTAGTGAGATAAGCCTCTACATCCTTACATTTGTCCTCTAGCCATTCCTGCTTAGCCATTTTGCACTCCCTGTCGATCTCATTTTTGAGTCGTTTGTATTCCTTTTTGCCTGCTTCATTTACTGCATTTTTATATTTTCTCCTTTCATCAATTAAAATCAATATTTCTTCTGTTACCCAAGGATTTCTACTAGCCCTTGTCTTTTTACCTACTTGATCTTCTGCTGCCTTCACTACTTCATCCCTCAAAGCTACCCATTCCTCTTCTACTGTATTTCTTTCCCCCATTCCTGTCAATTGCTCCCTTATGCTCTCCCTGAAACTCTGTACAACCTCTGGTTCTTTCAGTTTATCCAGGTCCCATCTCCTTAAATTCCCACCTTTTTGCAGTTTCTTCAGTTTTAATCTATAGTTCATAACCAATAGATTGTGGTCAGAACTCACATCTGCTCCTGGAAATGTCTCACAATTTAAAACCTGGTTCCTAAATCTCTGTCTTACCATTATATAATGTATCTGAAACCTGTCAGTATCTCCAGGCTTCTTCCATGTGTACAACCTTCTTTCATGATTCTTGTAACAAGTGTTAACTATGATTAAGTTGTGTTCTGTGCAAAGTTCTAGCAGTCGATTTCCTCTTTCATTTCTTCCACGCAATCCATATTCACCTACTACGTTTCCTTCTCTCATTTCGTATTCTTCATGATACATTTCTTCAGTTTCTATATCATCTGCAGAGCTAGTTGGCATATAAACTTGTACTACTGTAGTAGGCGTGGGCTTTGTATCTATCTTGGCCACAATAATGCGTTCATTATGCTGTTTGTAGTAGCTTACCCGCACTCCTAATTTTTTATTCATTATTAAACCTACTCCTGCATTAACCTTATTTGATTTTGCATTTATAACCTTGTATCCGCCTGACCAAAAGTCTTGTACCTCCTGCCACCGAAATTCACTAATTCCCACTGTATCTAACTTTAACCTATCCATTTCCCTTTTTAAATTTTCTAACCTACCTGCCCGATTAAGGGATCTGACATTTCACACTCCAATCCGTAGAACGCCAATTTTCTTTTACCTGATAACGACGTCCTCTTGAGTAGTCCCCGCCCAGAGATCCGAATGGGGGACTATTTTATCTCCGGAATATTTTACCAAGGAGGACGCCATCATAATTTAACCATACAGTAAAGCTGCATGCACTCGGGAAATATTACAGCTGTAGTTTCCCCTTGCTTTCAGCTGTTCGCGGTACCAGCACAGCAAGGCCGTTTTGGTTAGTGTTACAAGGCCAGATCAGTCAATCATCCAGACTGTTGCCCCTGCAACTACTGAAAAGGCTGCTGCCCCTCTTCAGGAACAACACAGATACCCTCCATTGTGGTTGCACCTACGGTACGGCTATCTGTATCGCTGAGGCACGCAAGGCACCCCACCAACGGCAAGGTTCATGGTTCATGGGGGGATGAACCTTCACACAGAACGAAAAATGATACATGAGGTCATTAAAAAATAAAACTTGGTAAGAAAACATAGAAAATACGTGTTATCTTGTAAAAATGTAATCAGCAAGGCAGATATAAAACAAATTAATTGAAAACACTACATACCTCCTACAGCTCCATTCTCAAAGATCTGTGTGGGGCACAATTTTAAATTTATAGTCATGACACGAATAAACACAGCACTACACATGTCATGTTACAGGTCAGATGTTGCAGCTATGCACAATGAGTTTGTCAAGATGGTTTATCCCTTTTACTCAGCATGTACCCTTTGTGAAGCAAGACCTTGTGTACAACCTTCTTTCATGATTCTTGTAACAAGTGTTAACTATGATTAAGTTGTGTTCTGTGCAAAGTTCTAGCAGTCGATTTCCTCTTTCATTTCTTCCACGCAATCCATATTCACCTACTACGTTTCCTTCTCTCATTTCGTATACTTCATGATACATTTCTTCAGTTTCTATATCATCTGCAGAGCTAGTTGGCATATAAACTTGTACTACTGTAGTAGGCGTGGGCTTTGTATCTATCTTGGCCACAATAATGCGTTCATTATGCTGTTTGTAGTAGCTTACCCGCACTCCTAATTTTTTATTCATTATTAAACCTACTCCTGCATTAACCTTATTTAATTTTGCATTTATAACCTTGTATCCGCCTGACCAAAAGTCTTGTACCTCCTGCCACCGAAATTCACTAATTCCCACTGTATCTAACTTTAACCTATCCATTTCCCTTTTTAAATTTTCTAACCTACCTGCCCGATTAAGGGATCTGACATTTCACACTCCAATCCGTAGAACGCCAGTTTTCTTTTACCTGATAACGACGTCCTCTTGAGTAGTCCCCGCCCAGAGATCCGAATGGGGGACTATTTTATCTCCGGAATATTTTACCAAGGAGGACGCCATCATAATTTAACCATACAGTAAAGCTGCATGCACTCGGGAAATATTACAGCTGTAGTTTCCCCTTGCTTTCAGCTGTTCGCGGTACCAGCACAGCAAGGCCGTTTTGGTTAGTGTTACAAGGCCAGATCAGTCAATCATCCAGACTGTTGCCCCTGCAACTACTGAAAAGGCTGCTGCCCCTCTTCAGGAACAACACAGATACCCTCCATTGTGGTTGCACCTACGGTACGGCTATCTGTATCGCTGAGGCACGCAAGGCACCCCACCAACGGCAAGGTTCATGGTTCATGGGGGGATGAACCTTCACACAGAACGAAAAATGATACATGAGGTCATTAAAAAATAAAACTTGGTAAGAAAACATAGAAAATACATGTTATCTTGTAAAAATGTAATCAGCAAGGCAGATATAAAACAAATTAATTGAAAACACTACATACCTCCTACAGCTCCATTCTCAAAGATCTGTGTGGGGCACAATTTTAAATTTATAGTCATGACACGAATAAACACAGCACTACACATGTCATGTTACAGGTCAGATGTTGCAGCTATGCACAATGAGTTTGTCAAGATGGTTTATCCCTTTTACTCGGCATGTACCCTTTGTGAAGCAAGACCTTGTGTACAACCTTCTTTCATGATTCTTGTAACAAGTGTTAACTATGATTAAGTTGTGTTCTGTGCAAAGTTCTAGCAGTCGATTTCCTCTTTCATTTCTTCCACGCAATCCATATTCACCTACTACGTTTCCTTCTCTCATTTCGTATACTTCATGATACATTTCTTCAGTTTCTATATCATCTGCAGAGCTAGTTGGCATATAAACTTGTACTACTGTAGTAGGCGTGGGCTTTGTATCTATCTTGGCCACAATAATGCGTTCATTATGCTGTTTGTAGTAGCTTACCCGCACTCCTAATTTTTTATTCATTATTAAACCTACTCCTGCATTAACCTGTGGCCAGCAATCACTGGCGTCTCGATTACTGACCGTTTTGGATGACATGGTAGTCGGCAATGCATTGCTGCTGTCGGAGACGTTCATGGAATGACCTGTTCAGAATATGGACACAGGTTTCATGTTAATCACCTCCCACCATCGTCGTCTGTGTTGACCTGTCTCCAGAAACTAAGTGTGTCCATTCAGCGCTCCGCATCCCTGTCCCAGTGGCATGCACTCGCCCTTGCATTCAGCAGTAGGTCTGTCGTGACCTTGGAGTCGGAAGTGGCGGCGAAAGTTCTCGAATGCCTTCAAGGCACTGGCCCTTTGTTGACAGCTCATGGCATGATGAGGCTCGTCCACACCTGCCTCCATTCACGCAGCCTAATGAGGTCTTGTCGACCAGCTGCCCTGCGGTCGCTATGTGGGTCACTACCACCTGCTGCGCCACCACTGGCTCACAAGACTGGCAGATGAACCATCAGACCACTTCAGTCCTTGGCACCCCATCGGCTGAGCAGCTATAACCGCTCCGGAGTCGATGACCTCTCCAATTGCCTGATAAGTCACCATCCACTCAGCTCCCATAGCCTGCACAATGCTTACATCCCCATGTAGCATTGTGCAGGTTATGGGAGCTGAGTAGATGGTGACTTATCAGGCAGTTGGCGGTTATAGCTGCTCAGCCGATGGGGAGCCAAGGACTGAAGTGGTCCGATGGTTCATCTGCCAGTCTTGTGAGCCAGTGGTGGCACAGCAGGTGGTAGTGACCCACATAGCGACCGCAGTGCTGTGTTTTTACAAATATGTTCACAGCATAAATACAGTGAAAATTATAACGAAATTGTAAAGGATTCCTTTACATGTTTACTCCAAGAATAAAAAAATAAATACATGGCGTACAGAGCTCTTTTGGCAAAAATAAAATCTTATTCCGATCTGAAATTATTTCTTGATTTTATTAAAGCAATATTTTTAAATGGTTAATTTTCTGTGACTAAATCTTTATAATCGTAAGTAGTAGTGAGTGTTGTAATGTATGATAGTGTAGTGTTCATTTCTCACGACCTTTCATGCACTCAAAGTACTAAGCCGGCTAAGACTACACATTCACTTCAGTCACTCTCATACCATCTAATACTACCACTTATTCATGCAACCCAACTACTATAAAGGATATATGAACTACTGTAGGTACTAGACTTCCCATTGCTTTGTCGTTATGGTGGCACTAATGCTGGTGTATGGCGTGAACCTCGGTGAGTGCTGACGTCACCAGTCCGCTCGCCATCCTATGTGGGAAAAATAATTCTTCTACAAAATGCTCGTATTGCTGAAACTGACACAGAAATTTCTCAGGTTGGTGTACAAATTTTCCACTCCAGCTGCTGAAACAAACATAAAAAAGAACAAGGTATTATTGACAGCCACGCGGGATTAGCCGAGTGGTCTGGGGCGCTGCAATCATGGACTGTGCGGCTGGTCCCGGCGGAGGTTCGAGTCCTCCCTTGGGCATGGGTGTGTGTAATTGTCCTTAGGATAATTTAGGTTAAGTAGCGTGTAAGCTTAGGGACTGATGACCTTAGCAGTTAAGTCCCATAAGATTTCACACACATTTGAACATTTCGCTTTACCTCGCTTCATTCATGTGAATCCGTGGTATAGCCAAAAAACTACGATACAATGAAGCATCTGTACTCTGCTACTTCATAAAGAAAAACACGGTTCCAAAGACCAGGGTGCTGAGAAGCATATTCGGGAGCCTTACGCCGTAGCAGCACACACTATACCCTCCTGCTGGTCAGGGCAGGAAACCACTACGCGCTTAGGGACTGGAGTCAAGGATGGCAGCATTCTGTTATTAATGGCGATCGCTCGAAAAAATGCTCGTATGCAGTCTCACGTTTGGCTAAATCAGAACACAGGTACTTTCCTATGAGCCTCTGAAACCTCGGTGAATTCCAGTGTGCAGGTGGACCTGTTTGCTGGTCTGTGAAACCAATTTGACTCTGTCCCACGACTACGTGTGATGGAATATGTCAAATGTTTAGACGGCCGACTCAAGCCAAATAAGTACACCGACGCATCACTCATTGTGTGCATGATGCTAGAAGCAGTACCTGTGATGCTTCAGATTCTGACTGGCACAGGCTGTAAGTGGCACACTAGAAAAGAAGATAAGTCTCACCATTTAGGTAAAGACCCACAGTTCTTTACTAGCGAAGCGAAATTACAAGAGTGACTTCTCTTTCTCTCAGCTTTCTTCGTCAGTTGGATAGCATAGCACATTTACATGCTTATACAACACCCACTGAAGCCCAAGCCAATCATGAGCTGGAGCGTGGCATTTGAAACTGGGAGGCTGCCCCTTGCTCTGCATACACAGATTTGATCAAGCAGCGATTTTAAAAATTAACTGGGAGGAAAGGAAGAGAGATTCGGCTTTGCGGCCTCTTTCCCATGCTTTCACACTGTGTCTTTGCTAAAAACATGACCTGGATGGAACCACAGCCCTCCATAAAAAGATCGTTATCTCCCCTGTTGCGTCCATTTCGAACTTTCCAAGAAACGCCCCTAAACTCCCTGAAAGCCTCGAGCCTTCATAAATTTGTTTTGTAGCAGAGTCTGGACGCATGGGAGCCTTTGACCGGTTCAAAGGATATTTGCAGAAACTCACTGTCATCTCATCGGCTCCCTGCGTAACATGGGCCCATCCTCTGCTTTACTGCCGGTCGTCAATGCACTGTCCATAGCAGCAGCGACCCTTCGGCGCTCGTCAGCCTACCTGGATGCGGCCGTCGACCAACCAGCGCCATCCAACGCGTCTGCACAATGTGACCGAGGATCTGGGCAATACGCAAATGTTTTCAGCCAGGTTCTGCAGAAAAATCGCTCCCCTCGGCCCTCAGCCGACATTTGCTTTTACTGATGTTTTATAAATCAACACCCTCTGCCTTTGAACGCTGGGAAAGCTCACCGCTATTCCTTCACTAGAGCACACAAGATGAAGTCATATCATATCCAGGTAAAGCAACCACATAATAAAGTTCATCTTCGCTAAGAACATTAAGCAGCATGACGCACTATCTGAAGTGAGAGTGCCCTGCTATCTCTCAACCTGAAGATAGGCATATAAGATCCCAAAGCCTGTTGTGTGACAATAAAACAACTTTACAACAGTAGCAGTATCTGCAACCTATGGTATAATCCTCAGTTGCCGATGTTCCTCCAACAGGATTGTTTGGAGGATAATTTAGTTTACAGTCGGTTTGAAGCATAAAATATTCATGCTGAACTTAACCGAAATCTAGTTAAGCTTTCGATGAACAAACAGCTTGGTAAGTAAATTATAATATTTTCCTAACATTTGAGACAGCTTATTGCAAATAATATATCGCCGTAAAGTTGTGTAACCCAATTAAACAATATTTTGGAAGGATAATGCTCGTAGGGTTGCAGACATTATATTTCATGGCTATCGCAACTTTAGGGGAAAAATTAATCACTTGATATTGTTTTATTAACAAGGTTGAACATTTACGTTTTTAGTTTCTAACGCAGTGACGGTTGATCGTTGACGTAAGATATCGTTAGCTGTTTAATAAATAACTAGCATTGACTCACTGGCTCGAATATCTGTCAAAATTTCCCAGTTGCTTTGTTATCAATGTGCAGCTCAGGTCAGAAGGTAACAATGAAGAAGACTAAACATGGTGTTGTTGTTGGACGGTTTCGATTTTGATGCCTGATGACGTGCAGTTCTCCACACTGGATCCAATGCAAATCACTTAATCCCATCATAGCTGCCGTGATCTAGATCATCAAGAAGCTTCTTGGTCGAGTTAAGCCTCAGTCTCCAGGTATTATATCCACTCCACTTGGTCACAAACAGACAATATCCTCCTTTATTATAAAACTATTCCATGATGCCTCAGGATAAATTTGTCAACCTGTTCCGTTACTTCCTGAAATTTTGACTTTAAGCCCATTATTTTCTAATACGATTAGTACCTATTGATGAGTTCATACAATTACCTACATCATTCTTCTGTAAAACCACATTTCAACAACGTTTTTCTCTTGTTTGTGTTGTCATCACTTCCGTATACTTATACAGACAAACACTTTGAGGAAAGTCTTACTAACACTTAAATTTAGATTCAGTGTTACAAATGTCTCTCTATAATTACTTATTATTGTCAGTTTGTATATTACATATCTCTATACTTCGGATAGAGTAAGTTATTATGCTTCACAAATAGCAAACTGATTGTACTACTTTTTATGTATCATTTCTTCAATTAATACTCTCAGGAGTGCCTGATTTAATTCGACTACAACATATTTGCCATGTTTTACCATAGTTACTGTTTATTTTATAGCCTCTACTCTCCATTCCGTTCAACTGATATGCCCGGCCCTTTCGTGTCTCTGGCAAAATTATAATTTTTTAAATTAATTTTTAGTTAATTGTAATCCGTTCTCCAAATTTCTGCCTAGTTTCCTTTACTGCCTGGTCTGTGCACTGTCTGAGTAATATGCAGCATAAGCAATAAATTGGTCTCAGTCTCTTCGGAATCACTGTGTCACTTTTAGTGTTCTTATGCTTTTCAGTCCGGTTTCTGTAGAAGCCGTAGGTAGCCCTTCTCCCTGAGCATTTTATCCTCAATGAATTCAAAATTTGAAAACAGTGTAATGCATTTAACTAAGAAACAAGATATTGAAGCCAATGAACTAACTCCATAAAAGAGCACATTTCGTATTCCTCAGTTTCTGTATTCCTCAGTTAGAGATAATGATTTTAGAAAAATGTGTGTTGGTACCTTGAGAATATTTTCTGAACTGTTAGTCGTTCATTTCTATTACAATGTGTATTCACTTGACTATGGATACCGAACGTCGTTAAACCCATTTGTTCCTGAATATTAGAAAACTGTAAATGTTCACTGACAAGGAATATTAGGCACGTGCGCAGTGACTTATTAGTGCCAATACGTAGCTCATACTTCCTTATTTGTGATGAACGGATTTTTTGTATACACACTGATTTTATGCAGATTTCCACGCTAGTCCATGTTTTAAGTATTATCTCTAAACTCATATTTAAATCTGCATGCATTTTAACCTCCCAGTTGTGCTGTAACTTCGTCTTGCTCTACAAATTTTAATCCCCACACTTCCATCAATTAGCAGATTAATTTTCCCTGTTTCCTCTGTAAATGCCACAAAACTCGCTTGTTCCCCAAAATTTGATTTTTGAACCATTCATTAGTTCTTCAGACAACGCATGTAACCTTCTGCACTCTTCTGTAGCATCAAATTTCAACGACGTCTTCTTCTTTAATCTAATGTGATGAAATATAAAATATATTTCTGGAATAGAAAAGATTGAGTAATTTGTCGGGTCTAATTTATGCTTCAGGGTAGCTGTAATGTCAGTCTGATACTATAGGGTAGCCCTAATAAAAGTGTCCCCACATCTTATAAACAACATACGGACAATTCACTCGTTTGATGTAAATATAGAGTATAGAATAGTAAACTAATATTATGGAAAACAACGAACTGAATATTCAATAGGTCATGAGGTAAGAGGAGCTGCTCAAAACGTTTACTATAAACTACGATACGCAACGCAACATGTTTCTGCAAGCTTTTGCCAATTCATTTGATGAAATCTCCGCAATAACATTGTGAATATTTTTTTCAACTCTTCATTTGTATGTGGCTTGTTTACCCTTTAAATTAAACCGCAAATAGGAATCACAGGTAGACAAATCGAACGATCTGTGAGGCTACAAACCTACTGAAACTGCTCCTAAATCTTCATGGACGTATGACACATAAAACTGTGAAGTATGCGCCATAGCTCTATCTTGCTAGATAAGTGCATACTCTCGTTCTTCCTCCGTTAGCTGCGCTGCGAGTTGTTGGAACAATTGCGTTACATGCACTTAAGCATTCACAGTGTTGTTAAAGAAAATGGTGTCTACATTTCGTTGGCGTGAAACTGCTCACCCAACACCTACTTTCAGACCCTGCAGAGCCACTTGAAAGCGTTCCCCGGGACTGTCTAACGGCGTGTGTACTGAGACGTCACGTACCTACCAAGGTGAAACCATGCTTCGTCTGAGTTGAAGTAAGGATCTGAATCCAGATAAACATCAGCAACATGCAGAAGTAACCATTCGCAACAGTGTTGACGTTGTGCGTAATCCTTAGGCTTTAATGCTTACATCACTTGTACTTTGTATGTTCGCATTGTAACAGCTTCAGCATGTTAGGGCACGAGGTTCGTTTAATGTTTAGTTGGGAGGATAGACGTATGGCTGATTTCCATGGAATTCTTACCTAGTGTCGTGAGCATGTTCAATACCTTCCCGTGAACGAACTTTCTACACGCTGTTACGTTTGCCGTTAGCGACTGAACCTGTTGCTCTACATTTAGCTGTCTGTTTCTAAACAACACTTTTTGCAGGAGCTGCTGTCTCTTAATGTTTTATGTTGAACCGTTCATTTAACGTTTTAAACGTTAAAAAAAGTTTCATCAATAAACGCTCTTTGTTCTAGTGAAGAGGGAATACTGCAGAACTGTGTTCAGCGCAAGCTTTGAAGTGACTACTGTAAAACCGGCATTCATAGCTGAATCACCGTTAGACATCACGAGACACCATGTGACCGCACTCAAACGTCGCCCCAGCATTAAGACATAACAACACTCAGGCAGCTATAAATATCGCGTTCAGCCTCATTGGCGCAGCATATTTGTATTTTTTATGTGGAAATGTTATTAATTATGCAATTATTTGTGACGTTGACAAAGTGAAACAATTTACTCACGTTCTGCGGATGTTCATTTCTTCAGTTTCTGCTTTTACTAATTACAGGACATTTTTTATTGATATATACATTGCTTTTACGCTACCTATGTTGAAGTGTGGTTAATGATTCCATCTCAAACCTGGAATCTACTTTACTGATGTACAGCAAGCAAAAGAACTAGGTTAGGTTTCAAAGTAACAATTTGACTGTGGCTTGCGAAGCCAACGAATCTGAATAGAGTACCTGGGTTGCGGTGGCAGATTAATGTGTGCCGCAGCCTTCGCTTTACGTTAGGTTGAAAGGTGACCACGTGGTAACGTAAATTCTAAACTTGGTGACAGACGGATCAGTAGCTCTTACTATTTACCTGCTTCCAGAATCCTTCACACGCATATCAGTAGCAGAAACGCTAAGATACGGCAAAACTCAGTGTGAAATTATTTACTACGTTTTCGTGCATATTTGCTCCTGTAAAAGAAGGAGTTCTCTCCGAAAATTCAGTTTTATCGTTCTCTGGACCATAGTAAAGTGAGATAGTAGTTATATTACACACCTATTACCTCTCCCGTGATCGAAACGAAAACATCGTTACGTCATTAGCTATACAAATCAGCTGTTCCATCATAATTTCCCAAGACCACTCCCGACATGTATGAGAAGCATAGACATCGAAGTAACAGCTTTTTTCAAGATCTTTCATACAGTCAGGACCTAGACATTTAGGAATAGACCAACGCACTGATGGCTGTGATGTATGCAAGTAGGGGACTGATGTCTCAGTTTTGCCTCTTTTCAGATTTAATTTATTACGGCCTAAATAGTAAGCAAAATTTTGTAAACAACGATATCAGGTTTAAATAAGGAATTTCTCAGAAAAAGAAACACACTACACTTCATTTTCTAAAGATGTGCCGGTGATACAAATTAGGAATCTGGTTTCATAATTTGTACCAGTGGGTGTACCAATTGTACCACCCTTTTACAGTACACTTTAAGAGAATAAAAAAATAATAGTGACACTAGCAAAGGAGTTACGCTACTTTGTCACAAACTGATACTCACACAGGTATCGACGGAAAACGCAACACTGTAAACTTTGGCAGCAGATGGATGAATATATGACACTGCACCGAAACTTCACAACGCAACTGGCAAGAATACTACATAGAGGACAAATCGATACCAGAGCATCAGGTCTTTGCAAATTTCATTCCGTACACCGTATTCAGTTGGACGGTAACTAAGCTACTTCGACAGTCGTATGAGCAATATACACAGATTTGAGTATATGAGAGACAACGTGTGGCTAGGCTCAAAGAAGCTGGTTGGAGTGATCAGCGAATCGCTCGACATCTGAATAGGAGCGAGGCCTCTATTCCACGATGTTCGCGGGACAGGGAGAAACATGGCCGAACACAGCGTGAGGAACTAAGCAATCGACCTAGAAAGACGACAGAATGAGAAGTCCAAAGAAACGTCAGAGAGACACTCAGAACCACGGACTCATCATTATCATCGATCCAACGTGCAACTGACCATCAATAGGTGATTCACAGAAAAATGGCTGAACTCATGATGTCTCTTGCGCCGATTAAGATTGACCTCCGTACACTAATAAGCATGTCTGCTGTGGTGTCGGTCATTTTCTGCTGGAATGTCATTGACTCGAGTAGAGCTGACTTCGCTGATGAGTCCTGCTTGGTACTGAGCCCCGATGAGTAGAGAAGATTGGTGTGGAGAAGCCCTGATAGCAGTGGGGGTACCAACCTGTAAGCCACCCACCGTGGAACCCAACAACCACAAGCTGTAGTCTAGGATGCCATTTCATTTCTTAGCAGGACTCTGGCTGTCATCCGCAACTTCCTTACACCAGAGCAATGCGCCGACGGTATTCTAACCCCGTTTTAAGACTTTCGTTGCAAGCCATCCAGGGCTTACATTTCAGCAACACAGTGCTCGCTCACAAAGGGCAAGGGACTCTATGGCTCGGTTATGTGATTGCCAAATCTTACATTTGCCAGGAAGGTTGCCGGATCTCTGCCCAGATGAGTGCCTTTGAACCATTATTGGCAGGGTACCCCAAAGATCTAACATACCAATAGGACAGAATGTGCATGACATCCCTCGGGATAACATCCAAAAACTCAGTCAGATAACGCCAAGCCGCGTACCTGCGTGCGTAAGGGCCAGAATTGGATCAATGCGTTATTGTTTTGCTCAGTTTGTGAAACTGACTCTGAGGCTCTGAGCACTATGGGACTCAACTGCTGAGGTCATTAGTCCCCTAGAACTTAGAACTAGTTAAACCTAACTAACCTAAGGACATCACAAACATCCATGCCCGAGGCAGGATTCGAACCTGCGACCGTAGCGGCCTTGCGGTTCCAGACTGCAGCGCCTTTAACCGCACGACCACTTAGGCCGGCTTTGTGAAACTCTTTCTCTCAAATCAATCATCAAATTTTTCTGAAATTGTATTCATTTGTGTGCCTGTACATGTACATCACATCTACTGATTTCGGTCCCATTCGGCTAATTCTTTTGTGGTGATTTGTTTACTTCTTTTTCTTATAATGTATGTATATTGTTGTAGTTAAATGAAGTTCATCTGTTCACCACATTCCAGAATGCCTTCCTGTTGCCCAAATGTAATAAAAATAATTACTTATTGAATTAGTAACTTAGGATAAAGAAATTTCAGATCATTTCCACACATAGTGTTTCACTGATAATACTAAAAGCACATTTTTGGAGCTCACTGTACGAGTAAGTTTATTAAAATACACCGGTATAAGATAGGTAACTCATAGCGGTACATTATACGCAACATTGTCCTTTTGGATGGATGGAAAGATTTAAAATTCTTGGTTGCTAAACAGCTTAATCATCAGCGACAAGCCGGCCGGAGTGGCCGAGTGGTTCTAGGCGCTACAGTCTGGAACCACGCGACCGTTACGGTCGCAGGTTCGAGTCCTGCCTCGGGCATGTATGTGTGTGATGTCCTTAGGTTAGTTAGGTTTCAGTAGTTCTAAGTTCTAGGGGACTGATGACCATAGCAGTTATGTCCCATAGTGCTCAGAGCCATTTGTACCATCAGCGCCATATCAAAAGATCGTGGTTTTGGTGAACGAAAAGTTCTCCAAACTAAAACCAAAGAACTGTTAAGGAAAAACTTTGGTACATTTCGCCGTTTCCGAGTTGCGAATATTTTCAGTAGTTCTCATAGCGTAGATGGTAGAGCGCGAGATTGCTCATCCTCTGGCTCGGATTCAATTCTTAACTACCGTCACATGTCCAATTTTCGTATCGCTCTCTTGTCCGGTTTTAAGAAATCAAACGATGAACACTTTTGCCTACATCGTCTTTGGCAGGTCGCTTGGACTTGCGCGCAAGGATCTCATTTGCTAACCTCAGTACTAAATCGCTCTGAAACGGTGGTAGGAATTTATTTTTCTGAACAATTATTTATCTGCACAGCCTGCGTGCAACACGGTTACAAGCTTTTCAGACTGTTTCCGACCACCCACTAGTGTTGTTGCTATCGTTATGTGGCCTTTGGTTTCCGTTTTATTAAGAATATTTTATTTACTGTTTATAGACCTTTTTTCACCAACCCGTAGATAAATACACATACAAGTTCCAGTAGGTTAGTCATGTCGTTGTTATATGTTAAAGGAATTAACAAGACAGTGTAATTCAATAACGAAGGCAGTTGATCACGCAACTAAGACGATGTGCCAGCTACTACGTCGCCATTTCCTTTGTCAGCCTCCTACGAATGAACCATAACTACTACAGATTCGAGATGCTTTTAAAACTTAGGAGTTTATGTACATTCACTCATAAATAAAAATTTATATCTCCACTTGTCACAGTAATTCCTGTAGTCACGTTCATAAAAATTTAGATGAAAACTGCCACAAAATAATCGCTGTCCTCAGATGATATTTTACTCAACACGCAGATCTCATAGCTGACAATATGGCTATAAGAAGCAATTTCGTCACATTAGTCTCATTAAATACCGGATAGTACAAGAGATAAGAATATTTTAATACGGGTGCAAATTAGTAGCCAGAAAAATATGGGCAACTCTCTCCTGTAACGATTCTTAAGGTTTTCTTTCGAATCGAAAAGCAGCATCCATCTGCTGGTGTGAGACGCAGCGAAGCATTTCAAATCTCCAGCCACGTCTTTCGCCTTCGACCCCATACGTCGATGCACGCCAGGGAACTGCGCAGGCGGGCCAAGTTCGCCACGGCTAATCTGTAAGTTTATTGTGCAAGTTGTCGGCGCTCTTCGTACGATGCCGCAGGGGCCAAGGTTCGAAGCACTCTTGCAAATAAATCGATGTTAGTCGCGCCGGTGGTGGGCTGGTATTAGGAACAGCGACCTCTGGTGGAGCGGGACTCGGGGGACTACGCGTCCGCCATTAGTTTCCCGACATGCCCCCGAAATAGATGGCGCTGCTTCTCCTACTGCGTCCAGAAGTTCGAAATTTCCGTTGTTAAAACTGCGTTGATGTGGAAGTTCCTGCTGTGTGAGTGTGTGCCCGTTTGTGTGTGCGCGTTTGTATGTGTGTGTGTGTGTGTGTGTGTGTGTGTGTGTGTGTGTGTGCGGCATTCGTTCCTCGGTTCAAATAGTTCAAATGGCTCTGAGCACTTTGGGACTTAACATGTGTGGTCATCAGTCCCCTGGAACTTAGAACTACTTAAACCTAACTAACCTAAGGACATCACACACATCCATGCCCGAGGCAGGATTCGAACCTGCGACCGTAGCGGTCGCGCGGTTCCAGACTGTAGCGCCTAGAACCGCTCGGCCACCCCGGCCGGCTTCCTCGGTTCCCTCAGCCATAATTCATTACTGTGCGCCACAGTGCGTGTACTAACATTTGTTGAACGAACGTGTAATTCGCGTCAAGTGTATCGGAGATGAAAAAGCGTACAGGAGATGACTAAAAAATAGCTATTCGGCTGGAGATGACTAAAAAAAAATAGCTATTCGACAGAAGACCAGATGAGTTAATGACAACTTCGACTGCCCAGATCGAGACAGGCTAGTACATTGAAAAAACTGATCAGCTGTTACTCAACTTGTGTAACATAAACTTCCAAAACGTTGCAAAATGAAGACCCTGTTTACGTAGTCAGTGAAGGCTCGATAAGAGCACGATACAATGTAACATTAGGTTCCAGATGCGCAGCTGCGGAGTTATGTCCATAAGACGGCAGTTACTCTGTGTCGATTACTAGATAGTAAGGCTGTCTAACATACGTTCAACTTAACTCCACCCGAGCAGGCCAGGAAGTTCCAACAGTACCGACCGGCCGCACTGTAATCCCCAGCCCATAGGCATCACTGGATGCTGATATCGAGGGGACATGTGCTCAGCACACCAATCTCCGAGCCATATGTCACATTACGAGACCGGAGCAGTAGCTCCTCAGTTTGCCTCACCAGGGCTGATTTCACCCCTCTTGCCAATAGCGTCTGACACATCAGATGATGACCCATCCAAGTTCTAGCCCAGCCCAATACGGCTTTACTTTGATGATAAGACGGGAGCCGGTGTTACCATTGCGGCGAGGCCGTTGGCATCTAACATACATACATTGCCCCGACGAATACCAGTTAAGTGAAAATCGTTGTAGTTAATCAAATCATTTTGACGTAAATATTTGAACTGAATATTCCAATATCTGACCATGGCTCGTTTCATTAGAAGCTTTTTTCTCTGACGTTCACTACTTAAAGCGTGACTACACTTGGAGTACCATAGTGGCTGAGATTTAATTCTCCACTAAAAAGACGTGTCTGCATTAATGTAATCGAAGTGTCGTGTTCTAAGCTGCAACGTTTATAACTATGCAATTAAAAGTTTACTTCTTTTAAGTTCTGCTATCTTATTGACAGCATGTATGAACTTCTATCCTGACGAGTAAGTCAGTAACTCTGAAGTAAAGTACTAATGATAATGAAAACACAAGTTAAATATTATACAATATTTTTTTCTTTGATTATTATTAGTACAGAGAACGCTCTAAATATCTGCCTCTAACATCGACACAAAGCTGCGATCCTCGAAGATGCCTTTGGTGTCATGAATGACTATTGCATCCACAAATAACCTTGCGACCTCCTCTTCACGAATGCTTGACCACCATTGACTGAAATTTTCCGAACGTAGCTGTATCAGGGTGCACTTCCACCCTGCCGCTATCTGCTAAAATTTGCTCGATTAAGTGTCCCTTTCCATTTGTATCTTTGCAACTCTGAAGTATGTCTCCTTACGCTGATATAAATATCTTACAAGAAAAGATTTGTTGACAAGCAGTACGTAAATCACCTTTGTTTTGTTGCTCACCTTAGTCCAAGACAGGAGATGAAAAGTATTTTGCTCCCGTTTCAAGTTGCGCACAGAATTAAAGCAGATTATATCATCGCTAACGTGTGCCAATCTTTTATTTAAGTAGTTGCCTTTGTGTCCAACGGAATAACATTGTTCTCTTCTATAATTTACTCTTTCACCTTGTTCACACAGAATCACTGAGGGGAATGTAGGAAGGGTATATGGAATTCCTTTGTACTTTTCTGTCTTTGTATTGTGTCCGTAGGTACTGCGATATAAAAATTTTATGACATCTAAGATGCATTTTAAATTAAGCCAGAAACTGTTAGCAATCCAACTGTCACAAAGGGCACAGGATGTTTTATTATACGGAACACTCTTTTCTTGTATGAATGCCATAATACATGACGAATGTTTCATTCATATCACGTACAAATAGGACCAATATTTTAGGAAACTGGGTAATTTTGACGTCACATCATCTGGAATCCGTCACAAAGTAAGACTGTCATTTACCAGTGTAGTTTTCTAAAACACTCGCCAGTGTAGTAGATTCATAAATTTCGAATATTACAATAACTTCTGATAAACAGTAATTATCATTGACTGTTTAATTATTTGCCCAAGTCAGAGAGTGATAATTAACTGAAATTCCGGTTTCACTATAACACATCAACACAATTCTAAAATTATTTGAGAAAGAAACCTGTGGCTAAACATTAAAGTGAAACTGCTGCGAAAGTGCAGTGAACTTAATTGTCGGGTTTAGTTTATTTACGTCATGTTCTGTAGATCATTTTCACGATTATGTTACCAATATGATGTGGAACAAGTCAGATAACACGATTTGTATACACACACATACACACATGAATAGTGCTAATATTAAACTTACTGAATTTTTTAGTTCTACACATTTAATGGTGCAAAATTAACTTTTTGTATTCTTTTTAATTGTTTTTCCATTTCTGAAACCAAAACTCGTCCATGGTGTAGAAGGAGTTGTCCAAAAGAAACGATTTTAAGCTAGATTTAAAACTTGATCTGCTACCTGCCAGAAACTTTATATTGTTGGGCAAATGATCAAAGATATTTGTTGCTTAATAATGAACTCCTTTTAGAGCAACTGGCAGCTTCAATACTGGGATAGGAAAGGTCGTTTGCCCTATAGTGTTGTACGTCTGAACAACACTGTTCTTCGTGAATTGAGATAGATTATTTATAACGAATTTCACTTGCAAATATATGTACTCAGATGGTGCAGTTAAAATACGTAACTCCTTGAATAGGTGCCTACATAACGTCCTTGGGTGAACACTACTAATTATTCTCACTGCTCTCTTTTGTGCAATCAGTACTTCATGTCTATGTGGTGAGTTAAACCAGAAAACTCTTCCATAAGACATTATTGATTGGAAATACGCAAAGTACGTTAAGAGGCTGATCTGTTTATTACCAAGACTAGCGATTATACGATGAGCGAAAGTAGCTAAACTTAATTGTTTGAGAAGCTCAGTAATATGCTTCTTCCAGTTCAAGTTGTCATCTATGTGAACACCCAAAAATTTGGAGAGACTACTCTGTTAACTGACACCTGTTCATATGCTACATCAACTGCCAGAATGACTATTCGGTGTACAGAACTGGATATAGTGAGTTTTTTTTTTTTCAAAATTAAGGGAGAGTCCATTTTCTGAGAACTACTTAATAATTCTTTGAATGACATCCTTAACATTATCTTCTGCTGCTTTCTCTGGAATGGGATTTATTATAACACTCGTGTCATCTGCAAAAAGTACTGGTTCTGCTTGATGAACGTTAAGTGAGAGGTCATTCACATGAATAAAGAAGAGCAGAGGACCCAATATTAAACCCTATGGGACTCCCTTTGTGATAACTCCCCACCACTCTCCTACCATTATTTGTGTTATTGAGCACAACATTTTGCTTTATGTTCGTTAAGTATGATTCACACCATCTGTGTGTATAGCCTTCACTTGCATAAAGTCTGAGTTTTTCTAAGAGTGTGACATGATACACAAAGTAAAGTGCCTTGGAAAGATCACAAAAAATACAAGCAGGCGACAATTTGTTATTTAGGACTTGTACTATTTGATGGGTAAATGTGCAAATAGCATTCTCAGTCGAGTAACCCTTCCAGAATCCGAACTCTGACATGCTGAGTAAATTAATTTCACTTAAATGTGAGACTACTCTTGAATACGTAACTTTTTTTCAATATTTTAGAAAATGAAGCCAGTAATGAGATTGGTCTATAATTAGTTAAGTCACTCTTGTCCTCTTTCTTATGAAGAGGTTTGACAATTGTGTATTTGAATCTGTCTGGAAAAATTCCCTGTATCAGCAAAGCATTACATATATTACTAAGAACTCCACATTAAATTAGAGCAACACTTCAAAATTCTGTTAGAGACTCCATCAACACCACATGAGCTCTTGTTCTTCAGTATATTTATAATTACTTAATTTCAGTGGGGGAAGTTGGTGCTATTTCTAAAGGCCTAGAGTCTTGGATAGTGACATTTTTAACATTTTTTTTGCTTCTTCAACTGAACCCTTTATCCCTATTTTTACTGCAGTATTCAGTAAGTGATTGTTAAAAATACTTGCAACTTGTGACGTATCATTCACAACATAATCATTTAGCTTTATTGCTATGGTATGCTGTCCACTGTCAGGCTGCCCCATCTCCCATCAGACAATATTCCATATAGTTTTTACCTTATTATCCTCATTATTAATTTCTGTCAGAGCACATAAGCTTCTCGACTTCTTAATGACAATCCTTAAAATATTACAGTATCTTTTGTAGGAAGCAAGTAACGTCGGATCCTGCCTTATTTTGGCCTGTACATATATTTCCCTCTACCTCTTACACGATATCTTAATTCGCTTAGTTATCCATGGCTTACTTGGCTTTGTAATGGCTCTTTTGAATAACATTTCAGGAAAGCAACTCTCAAAAATTGAGACAAATTTGCGGTGGAATAAATTGAATTTAACATCAGCATCATTTTCTGTGTATACTTCATCCCACTCTCCCTCTCCTAGGATGGTCTTAAAACTCTGTACCCTGTTAGCATAAATAAGCCTCTCTGCCTTGTATGAAACTGCCTGAAGTCTGTAAGGGGCTATGTGTGTTATTTCCATTAACTGTGCCTCATGATCAGATAGCCCATTAACAGCTGGATACACATTAATTGTTTGTGCCTGAGCACTGTCTATGAAAATGTTATCGATAAGTGAGCTACTATCCTGCTGCTCACGAGTTGGAAAATTTACAACAGATACTAGATTGAAACAACCAAACAAAGATTCTAGCTCATTTTTATATTCCTATCTTTCAAGAAATCTAGATTAAAACCACTACAAACCACTAACTGCTTTTTTTTTTTTTGTCTGACAGGTAGCTCAATAATGGCTCTAGACATTTCATGAATAGCTGAAAGTTAGCTTGAGGGGATCTGTAGATTGTTACAATTGCTATAGAAGTATATTGCAGCAGCAACTCACAAGCACATGCTTCAAGGATCTGATCTACACAAAAACTATTTCTTTCAATATTATTGATTCAGTGTCCAGTTTTTATATAAGTAGCAGCACCTCCTTTTTGCATGTTGACCCTATATGACAAAGATGATAATCTGTAATCCCTTAAATTGAACTTCTCCATCCCTGGGGTTACATGGTGTTCAAAGAGACACAAAACATCTGTATCTTCAGAATTTACCCCATTTTCCAGGCATACAAGAAGCTTATTTATCTTATTCTCCAATCCTCTAATGTTCTGATGAAACACACAAGTTTTATTTCAATGGATACTGCTACAGACATTATGGCACTGTTCTATTTTAATCTCTTTCAATAACCTGACTCTAACCTGAAAAATATATCCCTCTGGCTTTAGTAATCACAGGTATTTGTCTCGTGTGCATGTGGTCCCCCTTACATTTTCTGCAAGAACATCACCTAATCTATCCTTCCCCCTCCTAGTCATGTGCAGGCCTTCTGACCCCCCCTCCCCCTAAACCCATTAACCATGGACCTTGCAGTTGGTGGGGAGGCTTGCATACCTCAGCGATACAGGTTGGTGTTGGAACTAAACAGAGCGGTATCTGGTGTGAGGGCAGAGAAACTTGTGGCTCATGAAGAGGCACAGCAGAATTGTCTGTAGTCGTAGATGCAACAGTCCGAATCATTGACTGATCTGGCCTTGTAACATCAATCAAAGTGGCCTTGGTGTGCTGATACTGGAAATGGCTGAAAGAAGGAAGAAACTACATCCATATTTTTTCCCAAATGGATGAAGCTCTACTGTATGTCTAAATGATGAAATCATCCTCTTGGGTGAAGTACTCAGGAGATAAAGTAATCCCCAGTTGGGATCTTCAGGTGAGGACTACCTAGGGACGTTTAACTTAAAGCCTATTCCTTTCCCTGAGTTCCTAGTTATAAATAAAATCGTACTTACACGTTTCGTAACTGTTAATATTTTACCACCCAAAACAGCTTTTTTCGACCTTGATGCCTATTTCTGCCTTGTTAGCTTTAGAATCCTAAAAAGTGTCACTTTCGGTAATGTTACATAAAATTCTTTTATTTTCAAAATATTAAATGCCATAGAAGAATCGGAGATGGGATAATTGAAGAAGATATTCGAAAAAATCTATAGCTCATAGAATATTTGAAGCAGCCTTTTTCTGCAAAGGAAGATATCCATGGCCTTGAGCTGACTACATATAAAAAAGCAGTTACAGAAGGAGAGTGTTAGAGCTGCCTAGCCAATGCAGCAAAAATAAGGAAAGGAAAAAGGAACTCACCTGTCTCCTTTATTATACAGGGACTCTCATTGTAGAAAAGCAAGGCCACTGTCGATATTTTGTTATCCACCTCCCACACTAAATTATTACATAGTGTAGCAATATACATATAAAGCGTAATTTGTTAATTGTTCAAAATCTGTTCTAGTTACAATGAGCGAATAGTTCAACAAAAGAAAATGCTGACAACACCTCGTTCAAATCTCTAGTCATATAAGGCTATGGCTGCCAGAGATTCCACACTATATGACAGATGGAAAATTATATTCTGCCAAGCATGCAATAAAGAGGTTAGTTGTTATGTTTGTTTGCTTCTTAGTTTTCCTGCTATTTCGGGTTTGCACATTTCTTCTCACTTCTTTCAACACCAGAGCATTTTTGAAGCAGATTATTTTGTAAACAATTTTTAAAATTATGTTAACAAATATCGGGACTCAACTATTTGAAAGATGAATGAGTTAATAAAGCAGATGATCAGAGAGATAACAAGACAAGCTTACTAGAAAACAAGGAAATTTTCAGTTTAATAGAAGAAAATATAAAAATGCACCACATGAAGCAGGCGAACATAAACATCTAAAAAATTACACTGACAGAAAGTGCGAATTGGCTGAGCATGAATAGCTACAGGACATATGTAAGAATTTAGCAACATGTGCCACTGTGGGACGCATAGGAATAATTAAAGAGACTTTTGGAGAAATCATAAGCTGCTAGTTAGTTAGTTACTTAGTCCATTGATCAATGTCATGGCAACCATTATGATGTGGAATGTGTCAAGTGCATAAGAAATGTACACATGAATGACGCTTTCCTTTGTTTAAAGGCTTAATTTTTTTCATATTCAAGGCTTCATCTATGATATAGAAGGAGTTGTCAAGGGGATATGATTTCAATTTATTTTTCAAACTGTTACTGCTGTCTGTCAGAAATTTTATTTAATTTGGTAATTTATCGAAAAAGTTTACAACAGCATAATTTACTCCTTTCAGTGCCAAAGATAGGTTAAGTAGAGGATAGTGTAAGTCCTTCTATCTTCTGGTATTATAATCATGAATGTCAGTGTTGTTTTTAAACTGTTCCATGCTTCTGAGAGCAAATTTTATTACTGAGTAGATGTACTGTGAAGCTGTTGTAAGAATTCTAAGACGTTTGAAGAAATTTGTGACTATGAGCCTCACATATTATTCTAACACATTATTTTGAGCAGTGAATGCCTTTAAGTGTTGAGTTTTCCGAAAATATTGTCCCATATGACATCAGAGAGTGAAAGTATGCAAAGTATGTTGCTTGCTATTTCGTATATCCTCAAAATCAGCAATTATTCAGGTAGCAGAAGTTGATGAACCTAGTCGCTTTAGCAGATGGAAAATATCAATTTCCCAGTTAAGACTCTCATCTATATGTACACTCAAAAACTTAGTATTCTCTACTCCAGCTACTAACACCTGTTGATGTGTTATAGTTATTGAAGGAACTGTATTCCTAGCAGTAGAAAGTTGTTTGTACAGTGTTTTGTCAAAGTTGAGAGCAAGTTAATTCGCAGAAAACCAATCAATAACTTTTTCAAATACATTATTTGTATTTTTTTTAAGTAGATTATTAATGATCCTTGTATCATCAGCAAACAGTGTCACTTTAGCTTCTTGTTTCAGATATTCACATATTTTAAGAACACTAGGGGACCCATGATCGAACCCTGTGGAACACATAATGTAATTTTCCCCAGTTAGGTGAAGTGGGAATCTTCCTTAAATCGCTTAAACCATACAAAGAAAATTGTTACTTCTTGATCTGTAGATATGACGTAAACCACTCACATGCTGTTCCATTTATACCATGGGATTGTAGTTTCTGTATCATAATGTCATGGTTCACACAATCAAGTGCTTTGGATAAGTCGCAGAAAATTACTATTTGTGATGTTTTACTATTTAAGGACTAATGTGTGAGCAGTGAAATAGAATATGGGTGTCTCAGTGGAATGGCATTTGTGAAATCCAAACTGTGTTTAATGTAGTATCCCATTACTACAGAGATGGTTAATCGCTGTTGAGTATATTACTTTCTCAATAATATTTGAAAATGCTGTGATCAAGGATACTGGCTGGTAATTATTAACATCTGTGGTGTTCCCTTTTTGTAGAGAGGCTTGAAAATACCATATTGTAACCTGTCTGGGAAAATACTTTGAGTTAATGATGCATTCCCGATGTGTCTCATAATATCAGCTGTTACTGCTCCACACTGTTTTTAATATCTTGTTAGAGATGTCATCTGCTCCTACAGAACATTCATTTTTCTAATATTTAAATATTTTCCTTATTTTACAAACGACTGTTAGATAAAAACTAATATGTCTATGATATCTCAAAACTGTGTCTTTCATGTAATGCATGGCTTTTTCTTGTAAACTATTCTCACCAACTTTTTCACCTACATTTAAGAACTGGTTGTTAAATACTTTAGCACGTTGTGTACTGTTGCTTGAGATGATCTCATTCTCATTAGTAGTTATACTATCTGCCACAGTGGTTGCTTTTCCTGCCTCTCTTCTAACACCATTCCATACTGATTTGATTTTATTACCCAAGTTGTTAATTTCAACCCTAATTTATATTTTTTTGATTTTCTGATAACTTTTCTCAGTATGTTACAATGATTTTTATAGTGTAAAGTTATCTTGTGGGCACATCGAAGAATATTTGGTCTATTGTAATCAGACTACTCGCTCTGAGTTGTCGCTATCCACACCATTTAGCTACTTCAGTTTCGCCGGCATTTAATCGAATCATCGAATAGAACAGTAGTGGTCTTGAGCTCTACAGGAAATGATAAGCTGAAAAATGACTCATCTCCTCACTCTGAATTCGGTAATTGCACAGCTTACGACAACATGGCAATGGCAAGGAAAGCGTTCCTGAAGAAGAGAAATTCGTTACCATCGAGTATAGATTTAAGTGTCAGGAAATCGTTTCTGAAAGTAATGGAGTGTAGCCATGTATGGAAGTGAAACATGGACGATAAATAGTTGGGACAAAAAGAGAATAGAAGCTTTCGAAATGTGGTGCTACAGAAGAATGCTGAAGATTAGATGGGTAGATCACATAACTAATGAAGAGGTACTGAATAGGATTGAGGAGAAGAGGAGTTTGTGGCACAACTTGACTAGAAGAAGGGATCGGTTGGTAGAACATGTTCTGAGGCATCAAGGGATCACCAGTTTAGTACTGGAGGGCAGCATGGAGGCTAAAAACCGTAGAGGGAGACCAAGAGATGAATACACTAAGCAGATTCAGAAGGATGTAGGCTGCAGTACGTACTGGGAGATGAAGAAGCTTGCACAGGATAGAGTAGCATGGAGAGCTGCATCAAACCAGTCTCAGGACTGAAGACCACAACAACAACAACAAACGACAACATATGTCAGCCGAGTCGGAACGCGTATAGTGTATTAATTCAAGTCTTTAAAGTCACTCTCTGTGGCGCCTCAGGATTTTTATTCAAATATTTTGTAAGCTTATGCATGACAAGCACGGGTAATGAATTCTTATCTTGTGAAATGTCACGCAAAAGGTCGAAGCGCGCAAGCGTGTGCCAGGTCTGGCTACAAGAAGAGCACACAGCCAGCATCTGAATTTAACGAGTGTTCACGAGATTCATTTTCCACTCAAGAAAAGAGCTCACAAACGAGCTTTCATCCTCAATAAATGTACTTCTTAACAATCATTTGCGCTTTCCTGAGTGAAATGCTTTCCATAACGAGTAAAAATACTGCATATACCTGGCCCCTTCGATTACACTTTTAAGGGTGTCATACGAGTGAAGGGCAAGTTATATCTCGCATGACGGTCTTTCCAGAATCCATGCTGGCTGGCATAGAGGAGATAATTCTGTTCGAGGAACCTGATATTTCAACTGCGATTTGTTCAAGGATTCTTCAACAAATACAGTAATGTGATAGGACGGTGGTATTGAGGATCGCTTCTACATCTACATCTACGTGGTTACTCTGCTACTTACAATAAAGTGCCTCGCAGAGGGTTCAATGAACCACCTTCAAGCTGCCTCTCTAACGATCCACTCTCGAACGGCTTCTCTTATTCATCTTGCATGCTGGTATGCCCTGTAACTTTTCTAATCATTGAAACCGTATTTTATTCTGAGGACGACTACATTATTCTGTGGTTGACATGGCAAGCAATTCTGCTGCAAATTCAGTACATAAGCTAACAGAAAGTCCATTCGGTTGTCGTAGTAAAGATTTTAGTTTTACCTAAACAACACTCACACTAATAACTGTATCATATTTGAAACCAGGCAAGAATTGATTCCTCCTTGGTATCGGAGACTTCCTTCCTACAATCGACTTTAGCTTTTTCTCAGTATCACTCACTCTACAATCTGTATCATAAACTCGTTCGTTTGTTATAAGCAACATAATCTTCGCCTGCGAGCTCCTTCAGAACTCTGAGACACTCATAATTATTCTTTGTCTTGTTTTTTTTTTTTTTTTTTTTTTGTTACTTGTGTTAAGCTGGTAATCAGCATCAATTGTAATCGAACAAGTATAGTGAGAGTTTTAGTCTCACGGAGCAGTATTAAAGGCCGCCATTAAATAAATTCTTATCTTGGGGAAGTTCATGTCATAACACTGTTTAGAGAATTAACTACTTGTAAACGTCTATAGTAAGAAAATTTTGAATAGAAAATGTAGCAGAAGATTTGCTAACAGACGCCACGTTTGCTTATCGACTTTTAACGACTCTTTAATTTCATATGAGCAGCATTATGTCGTCACTTAACTTCTTCGAAATTAATGTGAATTGATTTGGTGGATGAGTCTTCTCGCGATTATGACTATTACAAGGCTACAGTTATTCTCTTATCTTGAATTATGGGAATTTATAGGACTTCCAATCATTTCTCTTTAAGATATTCTCATTACGGAAAGACAGACTCCGGTGGATCTAAATGCTAGAAGAATAAAGACTATTTAAGGCGGCAGTGTCGTCGAGATCTGCCGCTCCAATGGAGAAACTACCTCCACCAGATTCTCCAGCACGCACAACATCAATGCTTCGCGGACTACAGCCACTGCACTTACATTGAAATAAATCTTAATAAGATTTCATTAATTGTGCGAACTAATAGCTTCAAGTTATCAGGTTGCTTACACTTGGGTAAGGAATTTATTAAACTCTAATGACTCAGAAACAATCCACTTAACTCAAACCAATAACTTGTCAAAAGATTTAAACTTTATTCAAAACGCTAAACAGATTTTCTTTGTCCTAGTATACGCCTTCCATATGGAGCGACTGATTCGATGTATGTCGAGTACTTTCTACCGGCAATTCGACAGAATTAGGTCACGATGTTTCGCAAAAACAAGCCATATCAAGGGCTGGTTTGGTAGCAGGACATTTTGCTCTAAATTCCTTTTAAGAGCTGCAATTATTTGTCAGTTTGCGAGTGACAAAAAAAATGGAAAGCCTGACCTTCAGTCCGTGTTCTATAGAAACCGACGTAAATGCGACACTTGGTTATTGTTACCTGTTTGTAGGCGGCGGGGCGGGCACTGTTTCGGTGATGTAGAGCGGTGTTTTGACGCGAATATCGCTGCTTCACGGGCCACCAACCGGGACCACCCTCCCGCCGTGGTCTGCTGCCGGCGATAGCCGCTGTCGAATGGGAGGGGGGGACGTCGCCCACCCGCACCCTGCAGGGACGCCTATCGAACGGACAGTCCGCAGAATGTGACGACTGTCACCCAACCAGTCTGAAGCCAGCTTTCTTTCAGCTCTTATGCTGTAGCAATGAGCGCTGCATGTTTTCTCCGCTGCGTAACGGTATTAGTGGGATTTTCAGAAATATTCCCCCATACGTTCACCATAAATGATTATTGAGGCCAGGAATAAAGCTGCAACAGCAGTTTATAAGCGTATTCTCAGGATCTTTGGGCTTTCCCCTGTGAATATTGCAAGTGTGCTACCATCTGATGCATCCAGTAGCAGAAGACATTCAAAATTTTCTGATCAGTTTGATATTTCGTTCACCGTTTTTCAATGTTCTGACTGAACTGATGCGGCGCGCCATGAATTCCTACCCTGCTTTAACCTCCTTGCCTCAGGTGTAGCATTTGCAGTCTATGTGCTCAATCATTAGTTTTTGGACGTATTCCAGTCTCTGGTTTCCTCTACCGTTTTGCACTACAGACCCCTCTAGTACCATACGTGTTATTCCATGATGTCTCAACAGATATCCTACCATTCGGTCTCTTCTCCTTCTCAGCGTTTTCTATATATTCCTTTCCTCACCGATTCTCTGGAGAACGTCCTCATTCCTGATCTGACTAGTCCAACTAATTTTCAACATTATTTTGGAGCAATAAATCTCAAATGCTTCGATTCTCTTCTGTTCCATTTTACAATAGTCCACGTTTCAGTACCAGACAATGCTGTCCTCCTAACAAACATTCCCAGAAATTTGCTCCTCAAATTCAGCACTATGTTTAGCACTAGTAGATTTCTCTTGGCCAGGAATACCCTTTCTGCCAGTGCTAGTCTGCTTTTTATGTCGTCCTTGCACCACTCTTCGTCGGTTAATTCGTTGTCTAGTTAGCAGAGTTTCTTAACTTCATCTATTTTGTGCTCACCAATCCTGATGTTCTCATTTCTACTACTTCTCACTACTACACTCTACAAACCCACGTTTCTGCACCTATTTCGTATCGTGGAATACAATGCAGTCTATTTGATTTGCACTTTCGACCATAACCTAGTAGTAAAACCAATGACAATTTGAATTTTATGAATAAATACACTACAGTTCGATGAGGAAAATAAAACCATCTTGATAAATTGGGGTTGTTAATAATATCTAAAATAAGCCTGAGAGATATTAATTGTTGGAAGTAAGTGTGTCTCACAACTTCTTCGTTTATTATCAGTTGCTTTTTGTTCAATAGACACGCAATGGTCATATTGAGTAACAACTTGACTATAAGAGACTGAAGCCCTAGAATTTCGTTAGATCTGATTGCACGAATAAAACACAATGGAAACGCTAACTCACAGCGCCCATGTAGTGACGAAGTAGCGCTTTTCCTTTTTTCTATATAAGCGAAGACAAAAATACAGCAGACAGTCGCCAGTACACCAATAACTAGTATAGTAAACTGTGCATGTTATTTTGTGTTACTGTTAAACGATCTTCGGTCTTGTTGTGGTACAGTCTTTGTACAGTCTGATACATTCTTAGTTGAAGTGTGGTATGCGATGGAAGTATTTATTGGAGAGGGAGGACTATACATATAATTTTTGTAGAGAAGAATTTTCTGGTACGAGTGCAACACTGTGCACCTAATTTGTAGAAATGATCATTGGCAGATAGTTAACTTTCTTCACTTTCTCAGAGCTGAGAGAAAAACCACCCCACTTCCTTGAATCATACATTATGATGTCAGCTGATTAAGCTGTTTGATCTTTACAGAAATTGTTCATTTTGTTCAGCATAGAACTGTTCAGACCAAGATTATGTGTAAAGATCACACGAAGTTTCACTTTGTCTTTTTGAATATTTGTAATTTTAAAATCAATTTCGAAATATCTTTTCATGAGGGTAGTGACTCTCACATCTCACTTTTTATCGTAGAAATATAGCTTAGCCAGTGCCTGCTGGCTGTTGTGCTTTCGAGGAATCTGTAACAATGTTGTCAAGACGCGAGGTAAGAGGAAATTTCGATAAGGGGCGGATAATTCTTTTACTTTAGTTGCGCATTTAATGTAAAGACAAATTGCATTTAGGTCCGTTACTTTTCAGTTCAAATTAGGTTCTTTTTAGTCAAAGGTTAGCAGACGAGTATAAGCTGCATAACAGTTTGTCAATACATAGTTTTGGTAATTCGTAGATTTTTATACAGTGGGAGATAAAGCTGGGGAGGTTACATATATCGATCTTCCTGCCAGTAGAGTTCATTGGTTCTTTTGGTGATACGTAGTCAGATGGTGATAGATTTCTCGAAAGCAAAAAAAAAAAAAAAAAAATCCCTCTGCACTAATTTTACAAATATTGTACTTCTTTCTCAGGCAATGCGTTAGAAATTTTGTGTCGTGTGACCATTATTGATTACTGTATTACGTGAACTATTGGCATACTACTAGATGTTTTGTGTGAATGTCATTCACGTACTGAATATTTGCGTGTACGATAGTACCGCTTTGAAGAAGAAGTTTGAGGCAGGACTGCAGCCCTGTACACAAAATTTGTAGAACTGATTATTGGCAGCTATTTGACTATGTTCACTTGCTCAGAGCTGAAAGAAAGACGACCTTGCTTCCCTGAATAATACACTAAGAGGTCAACTGATTATGATGTTTGATCATTATAGAAGTTCATTGTTAACATTGTATTCTTTTCTAATCATTGTTTGCTTTGTTAAGCATAGTATTGTTCAGACCATTGATATGTGTGTAGATCACATGAAGTTGTACTTTATCATTTTGAACACACAGTTCATTCTAAAATCGTTTTCTTGGAATATCATTTCATAGGAATAGTACCTCTGACCATACGATTGTTTACCATTATAAACCACTACACTGCACCATGTAGTATCCAATAGTCTGAATATTTATTTGGAAATAGAAATCTAGGTTAGCCGCTGCCTGCATGCTGTTGTGCTTTCGAGAAATCTGCAAAAATGTTGTCAAGACACGAGGTAAGTAAAAATTTCGTTAAGGGACTTATAATTGTTTTACTTCCGTTGCACATTTAATATAAAGACAAGATACATTCAGGTCAGATAATGTTCAGTTCAAATTAGGTTTTGTTTAGCCGAAGGTTAGCATACGAATGTAAGTTGGATAACAGTTTGTGAATACATAGTTTTGGTAATTCGTAGGTTTTTATGGAGTGGGAGCTAAAGTTGGTGTAAATCCCATACAGAAAAAAAAAAAACAAAATAGTGGGGAGGTTCCATGGTGATAAGTACTGCTAGTAGTTTATTGGATTATAGCTCCTCCAAGTGTCTGACGGTTGTTATTTATAGCTGAATTCAGGATGTGCAAGAAAAATAAATAAACCTGGGGGATTGCGACTGATTTCTGAACGCCTAACCTTGCTTATAATAACTGTGCAGAATGGTTTCGTAAGGAGTCAGTGTTGGCATTTTCTTTTTATGGTATGTCTTAGCAATCGACATGTGGCAATAATTGAGTCTGTCAGAAGACAATGGTCCGAAATAATGTAATTAAATAGTGAACATAGTATTCGTGAATCTGACAACTTATTATCAAAGATTTAAGCTGGACAAACGTCAACAGTAACTTTTTAATCAAACTTAACTCCATTTAATGCTAGCACGTCGGATTTGAGGATGAAATTAATTCAGTTCACTGTCAATATTATGGACGCCCCAGAACTACGTGGGATCAAGACCCACGTAAGGATGAGTTACAAATAATGCACTCACTAGGGAAGTCTCATTGGACACTGAGACATAACGAGAGGAAACTGACAGCGGGTACGGCGATTTCTAGAAGGATTCACCTAACAGGGAGATTTAAATAGATGGATAGGGGTGGGGGGCGCATGATCTCTGTAGTCAGACTGTGACGGATGATAGAGTGAATGCAAGTTTCTACAATATGTTGAGTACGTGGTACCAAGTTGTCACGAGAAATGGAATTTCATATGCAAAAATACAAAGTGAACATGATCATTCAATCCTTCTACCTGAAGGCAGTCTCACTAACAGGATTTATCGCTACAGAATTCGGCTTACATCTCCACTCGATAGAAGGGCGTTTATATTCATCAATGCCCAGCAAAGAGTGTCCACGGAATCTGTTGCTCGCGTCTTTCCTGGTGTAACGATCTACGTCCTCATTTTCTTGGAGAGGGTGGAGATGGCAAATCTGCAGCGATGCTTATATCGCGTGAGGTGCTGATCCAGTCTCGGTTTTAGGAAGAGCACGGCGGAAATTGTACTAAATTCCTTTCTTAACAGAAGTAGCTTCGAGAACTCGAGGGTTCTACTAGGAAGCCTGGAAAGCCAATGCAAATACGATTTTGAAAGAGCCGTTAAGTTTCAACTGTGGCGATGAGAATCGTACCTGCTGGCCATGTCTAATTAAAGCCAACGAATCTTTCCTCGCGTCCAGAAAAAGAAAGAAAGGGTGTGCCGGTGAAAAGCGTGTAGGAGTGTCTCGTGCTGGTAGTTTTAATGGAGCACTGAAAATCCATCATTTATTAATAAAAACGCAATCTGAAATTTTTTGAAATTTGTGGTCTTATAGGACCAAATTGTTGAGGTCATCGGTCCCGAAGCCTACCCATTACCTAATCTAACTTAAACTAACCTAAGCTATGGACAACACACATACCCATGCCCGAGGACTACTCGAACCTCAGAAGTGGGGAGCCGCACGGACCGTGACTAGGCGCCTCAGACCGCACGGATACACCGCGCGGCTAACGTAATCAGAACACTATACTTGACTGTAAGAGCAATTTCACCATAGCTGGACATAGCACAGTTTAAGCTCCAGATATGTTTCACCACATTTGGCAGTAAGAAAGCAAATGCTTCCTCTTAGAACTGGTAGTAAAAAAAATTTTTCCCGTCATCTTTTAGCCACATTCAGACATATAGACTGTGACGGCACAATCTATCACAAAAAGTATTAATAAAACTGAATGCACGTTACCAGTTTCAAAACAAATATTATTACTACAAATTTTTAAAATTACAATAACATCTACTTAGCAACGAGTTGTATTTTCTCCTTAAGAGTCGTGAAAGACGTCCACGAATAGTTAGCAACTTCTTCAAACCTAAATCTGTAACACAAACGACTCTAAAAATAATGGTGACAAATAAACATCAATTAGGGTGGCTCAAACTGAGCACTTGACATAACCTTGGCACAACTGATGCACCAAACTTTATCCAGTTAAGTGGTGGTAACCTTAGATAACAGATTTCCGATACATCGAAACACCTGTTACACAACTCTACCCTACCAACGAAGTAAATATTTGGAAGCAACAAGATGATGGTAACATTTATAAATTAACGTTTTAATAAAGTTTTATGAACGCATAGTGTCTGTACTTTCGGACATGTTCGAAAGCACAGACAACATGCTGTAACGTAACTGACCCGCCTCGATGCTAAATGGATCCACAACCTTTAGAGCAAATGCACAGTTACGTTGAATCTGCAGTGGGAATCTAATAAGTAACGAGCAGGCAGTATATTGGTAAGTACTGTGAATAGATGGCCCTGGGTGGGAGCGCGCCGCGTGTTTGCGGCAAACATTGTTCCCAGGTGGTGCAGTGGTTAACGCAGCTGAATTGTAAACTAGAAAACCTTGGATCGAGTCTTGGTCCAGCACACATTACCACACGTCGCCACTGATTCCACATGATGTCCCGATTCAGCTCATAAAAATTGGCTCTTTCCTTTCCTTTCTCCACCCTCAATCTTCAGTACAAATACAACTCCTAATAAAACACCACACTCCTTTGCATCACTTAGAATATTGGTATTCAAAACAAGACCTCTCACATATACCAGAGGCCAGTGCCCTAACATTTAAATTCCACAAGGAAGCAAGCTCCTGTGTGGAGGTAACATTATCTCAACCCAACGAATGATATACAGGGTGGTGCATTGATCGTGACTGGGCCAAATATCTCACGAAATAAGCGTCAAACGAAAAAACTACAAAGCACGAAACTCGTCTAGCTTGAAGGGGGAAACCAGATGGTGCTATGGTTGGCCCGCTAGATGGAGCTGCCAGAGGCCAAACGGATATGAACTGCGTTTCTTTAAATAGGAACCCCCATTTTTTATTACATATTCGTGTAATATATAAAGAAATATGACTGTTTTAGTTGGACCACATTTTTCGCTTTGTGATAGATGGTCACAAACAGTCACAAACATATGGCTCACAATTTTAGACGAACGGTTGGTAACAGGTAGGTTTTTTAAATTAAAATACAGAACGTAGGTAGGTTTAAACATTATATTTCGGTTGTTCCAATGTGATACATGTACCTTTGAGAACTTATCATTTCTGAGAACGCATGCTGTTACAGCGTGATTATCTGTAAATACCATATTAATGCAATAAATGCTCAAAATGATGTCCGTCAAATTCAATGCTTCTGGCAATTCGTGTAACGACATTCTTCTCAACAGCGACTAGTTCGCTTTCCGTAATGTTCGCACATGCATTGACAAAGCGCTGACGCATGTTGTCAGGCGTTGTCGCAGGATCACGATAGCAAATATCCTTCAACTTTCCCCACAGAAAGAAATCCGGGGACGTCAGATCCGGTGAACGTGCGGACCATGGTATGGTGCTTCGACGAGCAATTCACCTGTCATGAAATATGCTATTCAATACCGCTTCAACCGCACGCGAGGTATGTGCCAAACATCCATCATGTTGGTATAGTTCAATTCTTTTATCTTGGCGGCTCGCGCATGCCCGCCCAGACGCGGTAGACTGCTGCGTTGCCAGTTGCACTCGACGCACGCGCCAATAGAAGCAGCGCCATAGTATAGCTCGTTTGCAAGCTTACGTTTAGGGGGGAGCGCGCAGTTCATGAAGTAAAGCCACCACGGCCGCATTAACCCATTCGCTGTTACAAAGACGTGCTCCCTGCATTCCCCGCTGTGCGCGATTTTGTCACTGCACTGCTCGCCTGTGCAGACACATCGTGTTCCCACTGCTTTGACACACTTATCATTCGATTCCACAAAAACTATTTGGCCCAAAAATTAGACTTTTACATGTCTTCTTGACTGATACCTTCCCCCCATAAACGACTTAATTTTGTTTCGATGTTCAACGCAGTTATTATGCAGCATTAAATGTAGTAAACCATTGCACGAAATTTTGAAGAGTTTGCAGAGGTAGAAGTCCATAGCGTATATTTCCGTATGGTCGATTTTAGTTGCCACAACGTTGAGAATGAAATGTGGACAAGATACCTAAATTTCATATAAATTTACTGTATAACAATATCTCATGTAAGTACCACATAGGTGTCGTACGTAATATTGAGAAATATTCCGTCTTTCGCGACTGTAACAAAAGTTTTATTTACACTAAGCACGTTTGGCTTTATTTTTAAGCACTTCAATGAATCAAAAGGAAGTAGACAAAATACATTAAACAAAACTGTGGACTTACAAAAACATTAGGACTTGAATATACCGTCTATCAGTGAAGTGCTCTGAGCTATGTCAAATATTTTTGTGTGTGGCACACACAAACATCATTTATTTGCTAAAACACTGATCAGCCAACACAAACGTTGAATATTGTGTTACCGCAGCACAAAACTACGAAAAGTGACTTGGCAATGGAGGAGACAAAATACTGTCCACTGAAGATGCTTCAAAAGAGAGAAACGCGTCTGGTCTAAATAAGTCGCTTATTACAGTTGCAGAAGGGGAATATATTTCAGTACCATTGGTGAAACTGCGACTGTGGAAAAAAACAAGAAAGAGAACATGAGTACCATTTTGTATGTGCCATACCTTTCATTGATTGAAGTGCTTTCAAATAAAGCCAAACGCGTCCGGTGTAAATAAAACTTTTATTACAGTCGCGAAAGACGGAATATTTCTCAATATTACATACGACACCTATGTGGTACTTAAATTAAATGAGATATTGTTATACAGCAAATTTCATATGAAATTTAGGTATCTTGTCCACATTTCATTCTCAAGATTGTGGCAACTAAAATCGACCATATGGAAAGTATGCGCTATGGACTTCTACCTCTGCAAACTCTTCAAAATTTCGTGCAATGGTTTACTACATTTAATGCTGCATAATAACTGCGTTGAACATCGAAACAAAATTAAGTCATTTATGGGGGGAAGGTATCAGTCAAGAAGACGTGTAAAAATCAAATTTTTGGGCCAAATAGTTTTTGTGAAATCGAATGATAAGTGTGTCAAAGCAGTGGGAACACCATGTGTCTGCACAGGCGAGCAGTGCAGTGATGACAAAATTGCGCACAGCGCGGAATGCGGGGGGCACGTGTCTGCAGCAGCGAAAGGGTTAATGAAGAGACAAAGCACTAGAAATTTCAAAAAATTGCATTCAAACTAATATAATTCATGAAGTAAGGCACTTCGATATTGTTTTTAAATAATTAAAATATTAAGCACCGCACAAGGTTTGAATTCATAACCTTTCGCATAGAAGTCCGACACCTTAACCATTACGCTAACGCAGATCGTCTGCCTACACAGGACAGTGAGGACTCTAACACATCATGCAAAATACTGACAAACACTTTTGGTATGACTATGAATTACTCACGCTTCGTCGAAGTACAATAGGAAGTAAACAATTACCGCTCTTCTTTAGTGCGAAAAAGCGGTTCGTGAGATTGATACAAACACCTTTCCTTGCTATCGCCTGAATTAGGAGTCTTATTGGTTGTTTGGTTTAATTAATTAATAGAATATGAAGCAATTGGTATAAAGAATGCTTTTTGCAAACTTTCTATAAAAGGAAGTCTGCTATCAAAGACATTGCTTTTGTTCTATTACTTTATTTATGACTGAACGTTTCTAAAACTGAAGACACTCGTCCATGCTATGCACTGCAGTCGAGATCTGGCAACGTTTTTCTCTGTTCATTGGCTGACTGTGTTTTGTGCCGTCAGATGCGCAGAACGAACCTAAACTCGGCCGCCAACATAAATGACGCGCACTTTAGTACATCGCCATTTCGTCATGGAGTGAAACATCTTGTAGTAACATCGGTAGAACATTACGTCGGAAATCAGCATACATTGCACCATTTAGATTGCCATCGATAAAATGGAGGCCAATTATCCTTCCTCTTATAATGCTGCACCATCCATTAACCCGCTAAGGTAGCTGATGTTCCACTTGTCGCAGCCATCGTGGATTTTCCGTTGCCCAATAGTGCATATTATGCATGTTTACGTTACCACTGTTTCTGAATGACGCTTATCGCTAAATAGAACGCGTGCAAAAAATCTGTCATCGTCCCGTAATTTGTCTTATGCCCGGTGGCAGAACTGTACACGACGTTCAAAGTTTCCTGGTGCATAGAAGTATGGTACGGATGCAATCGATGTTGATGTAGCATTCTCAACACCGACGTTTTTGAGATTCCCGATTCTCGCGCAGTTTGTCTGCTATTGATGTGCGGATTAGCAGCGACAGCAGCTAAAACACCTACCTGGGCTTCATCATTTGTTGCAGGTTGTGGTTGACGTTTCACATGTGGCTGAACACTTCCTGTTTCCTTAAATAACGTAACCATCCGGCCAACGGCCGGACACTTGGATGATGTCGTCCAGGATACCGAGCAGCATATATACCACACGCCCGTTGGGCACTTTGATCACAATAGCCTTACATCAACACGATATCGACCTTTCCCGTAATTGGTAAACGGCCCATTTTAACACGGGTAATGCATCACGAAGCAAATACCGTCAGCACTGGCGGAGTGTTACGTGATACCACGTACTTATGGGTTTGTGACTATCACAGTGCCATTTATCACAAATAGAAAAAAAGTGGTCGAACTAAAACATTCATATTTCTTCACGTACTACACGAATATGTAATAAATAATGGGGATTCCTATTTTAAAAAAACGCAGTTGATATCCGTTTGACCTATGGCAGCGCCATCTAGCGGGCCAACCATAGCGCCATCTGGTTTCCCCCTTCAAGCCAGACGAGTTTCGATCTTTGTAGTTTTTTCGTTTGATGCTTATTTCGTGAGATATTTGGCACGGTCATTATCAATGGACCACCCTGTTTATGTGGCGGAACAGACACAACGAAAATGACAAGGCTGTGACGAACAATACTGATAGCTAAAAAACGTCGTTCATACACTGATCTCTGACAATCTCTGCCCAGCTATGTCACCCAAGTGCTGATCAAGGATAATGTCTGCCAAACAATGTCGCTCAAAGACTGAAGCACCACACTTGCGTACCTGTCACAGTACTGTACCATCCTACAGCAGTAACGAGGAAAACAGAACAAATCTTGTTTATTTATTTAACCTTATCTTGATTAGGGCTATCAGTTTCCGTCTTAAATAGTACCAGGGTTGCACACATAGAGTACCTATTTCTTACATCATATTTATCTAAGAAATAACAGTTATAATGTGACACCTAGCATTAAAATGATTTGAGTGTCTGAAGGGGCAGTGTGAGTATATTACACCGACTATGAACTAATAAAGTTGTTAACTGCCGTACTTGTATAACTGTAGCTGCTGCCACTAATAGTGATATTAGTAATAGTAAGAATAATGACAATAATAACACTATTGGCAGTGGCAGATATGAGAAGAATTTGTAGGCGTACAAAATATAGGTTTCGCAATTTCTGAGCGAAGGGAATTTAAGGAGGCGACATCGGCTAAGAATAGTGGAAAATGAGGAATATCAAGTTGTAAATAGGGATTTGCGAGGACAACTTGAGCGTACAGGGGCAGTGGTAATCCTTCTGTTGCTTTAGTAGATAAGTCATTCATAAATAGTGTCTACTGGAACTGAACGCGTAGTGAAGCACTTCGAACAGACTGTAACTTCAACTCCGCCAATGACTGGTGTGGTTGGCTATCTATCCTCTTGCAAGCAAAGCTATGAAATATGTTAGTCTGATTCCGTTACTTCCGCGCTCATCCATACCTTCCACCAGAGCGCCGTACCCCGCACACGGTAGCGAAAGAGAAAAACAGACGGACAGCCTAGACTCGCTGCCTGTAATTCGATGCTGCCCTTGTCACTCAGCGGTCACAACTCAGTGGTTGGTCGCTGCCCCCTCCGGTAGACAGAGCGTTCACTTCAATATTCCCAAGCAAACTCCTCACTGAGGCCCCACCCTAGCCGACCCTGTCTCACTTTCTCCTTGGCCACAAGATAACAATAGCCAAACAGCACTCACAGCAACCCTTCTCTGATTCGATAGGCTGAGACGATCTTGGAATGGCCCAAAGGAACTGCCTCAAACTGATAGCCAAGTCACAATGTTACCATTTGATGGAGGTTGCTTCCACAGGCTTAGTTACGTGAGAAACAATGGTGCCGCTGATCGTGACTGAACAGAAAAACAAAAGTGGAAAAAATAATTACAGGCCACAAAGAGTTCTTCCTTCATGTACATTAGGAGAACGAAAAAAAAATGAAACTGGTGTAGTGTAGAATTCATCAGGAGGCGGAAACACAGTCACAAGAAACAGGAACGAGGGAATCACGTGTCTTTCGGCATTAAATGTCAATGTCGTTATTTCTAGAATATAGTGTCAAAACTATTTTTGTGTTATGACGCAAATCGACTTACGAGATGAGAATCTTGCTAATTTTGAGATGGATTGTGTATATCAGCTGTTTTGACAGTGTTTTGCGGCACAAACGGAAGTTCAGCATTATGCCCGCTTGAGAATTAACGTGTTAACAACAGGGAGAGAAAATGACGGCGACAATAAACTCTGCGTAAGCGATGCTACTATTTGCTGATATACTATCCTCGACACTGCATTAATAATAGTTTTTAATGTGGCTTGACGTACTGGAATAGAAAGATCTGTTCTCGGAGTGGATCGACACACATCAAGAAAAGTTTTGCATCGCCTTGGTTACGAGAGTTCCGGAACCTGTACAGAAAACTGGAGTAGAGGTCAACATGAACATCATTTCCGCCCTTTTTAATACTCATGAAAACCACACGTTGCATGTTGTCCCACCATATAGCGAGAACTTCAGAGGTGGTTTTCCAGATCGCTGCACACAACGGTATCTCTAATACGCAGTAGCACGTCCTCTTGAACTGATGCATCCCTGTATTCGTTTTGGCACGTGCCTCTATTCGTCCTGGCATATTGCCCACTAGTTCGTCGAGGCTCTGTGGGTCCAGACTGTCACACTTCTCAACGGCGATTCGGCGTAGATCCCTGATAGTGGGTGGCGAGTCATGTAGTCCATAAACAGCCCTCTTCAATGTATCCCAGGCATGTTAGATATGGTTCAAGTCTGGAGAACGTGCTGGCCACTCTACTCGAGCGATGTCGTTATCCTGAAGGAAGACATGTGCACGATGTGCACGATGAGGGCGCGAATCGTCGACCATGAAGACGAATCCCTCCCCAGTATGCAGCCTATATGGTTGTACTTTCGGTCGGAGGATGGCATTCACGTTTTGGACAACCGTTACGGCGCCTTCTATGACCACCAGCGGCGTACGTCGGCCCCACATAATGCCACCACAAAACAGCAGGGAACCTCCACGCTGCAGCACTCGCTCGACAGTGTGTCTCAGTTGTTCAGCTTGACCGGGTTGCCTCCAAACACGTCTCCGACGATTATCTGCTTGAAGGCATATGCGACACTCATCCGAGAAGAGAACGTGATGTCAATACTGAGCGGTCCATTCGGCATGTTGTTGGGCCCATCTGTATCCACCCCGCTGCATGGTGTCGTGGTTGCAAAGATGGTTCTCGCCATGGACATCGGGAGTGAAGCTGTGCATCGTGCAGCCTCTTCGCAGAGTTTGAGTCACACGAAAAGCATTATTCAACATGGTGGAGTTGCTGTCAGGGTTCCTCCGAGCCATAATACGTAGGTAGTGGTCATCCACAGCAGTAGTAGCCCTTGGGCGGCCTGAGCGAGTCATGTCATCGACTGTTCCTGTCTCTCAGTATCTCCTTCGTGTCGGAACAACATAGCTTTGGTTCACTCCGAGACGCCTGGACACTTCCCTTGTTGAGAGCCCTTCCTGGCACAAAGTAACAGTGCAGACGCTATCGAACAACGGTATTGACAGTCTAGGCATGGTTCAGCAACAAACGACAAGAGCCGTGTACATCCTTCCTGGTGGAATGACTGGAACTGATCGGCTGACGGACCCCCGCCGTCTATTAGGCGCTGTTCATGCATCGTTGTTTACATCTTTTGGCAGGTTAGGGACATCTCGGAACAGTCTAAGGGACTGTGTTGTGATACGATATCCAAAGTCAACGTCTATCTTCAGGAGTTCTGGGAACCGGGGTGACGCTAAAATATTTTCGATTTGCGTAATTACAGTATTAGGTAGGGAATTAAGTTCATTTAAACGCCGGGACCTAATAGCTTGTGAATAGAAATATGAAACAAGTTGTTTTCTTGACGAGGAATAATGCATAAATAAAAACTTATTCTAAGGTGAGCAGTTTCATCATTTTAACAATTATGTAAATTTGTTATCCAACTAAAGTTTACATATACGGACAATTAGACATTCGTTTCTGCGGCTTTGTCAGTGTTTGTGCGAGCCTGCACGCGATCCTCTTCCGTCGCAATACTACTTTGCATTGTACATCAAGTTTACTAACACTTTCTCTCCACAAAACTGAGACGACAACAGTCATACATCCCAGAGTGTGCTTCGTGTGTAGGTGGCCACCCATGTCTAATCTGAGAAATAATTTTAATAAGCTTTTCAGGAGAGCGGCGTGCAACATCAGTGGTGCGGGCTGCGGAGGCTACAGCTTCTATCGGTGCCGTTTGGTCATTAAGGTGATTGAACCAATCTGCATAGTACTTTAAGCTTATTAAACATGGACAGCCGGATAGTGTTGAAGGCTTAGCTTCATTTCAAGGCACTCTTACTTAGGGTAAAAACTTCTTTGTGAAGCACATTAACATTTAATTCAATATTGAAGTTAAATATTCTATCAAGTAAATCGCGATTTAAATTTCTCTCGCTTTATTTTTTTGTGACCTTATAAAATCTGAATGAGAAATAAGTTTTCAGTTTGAGAACCGGTACCTGAAAACATACATTTATCACTTTAATGGCTACCGTGCTGACAAAGAAGACTATGATACTGTCTTTCCTGAAGTGTATTAATATTGCTATTCTCTTTGGTCGCTTAACGCTTCAGTTGATTACTTTTCTTCACAGCAACTGAAACAGTGCATTAACATTCACATTTAGAAATTACAGTAGTACATTTCTTATTATTTAAACGGTCTCTTTCACGAACTTGTTAATAGTTTTATTCAGCAGCGTCTCTACTTTTGTAATGTGTAATACTGTAAGACAACATCCGCACAGAGAGCAGTCGTTATCACAAAATGTAACTAGATTTCTGTGTACTGCTAGTTACTTTTAGTCATTTCAGAACTTATACCAAAGTCGTTCATGAAGTCTTTCATGAAGTAGCAAAGAAATGGAGCAAACTCCTTTGCTAAGACATTGAAGAGAATATTGCTGCATTCTGTGTCTCTCTTATCTTGTTACTAACTGCAACAGGGACATTTCCGGAGCAGTTAAAACATACAAGAATTGTACCTTTGTTTAAGAAAGGTACTGCAGAAGACATTACCAGCCCATTTGCCTGCTGTCACCTTCCTCAAAAATAATAGAGGCAATTATGAAAGACAGATTAATAAATTACTTGAATATGTACAATCTTTCAAGCGAATCACAGTTTGGATTCCGAAGTGGCAAAAATACTGAGTCAGCTATAGAATAGTTCACAAAATTTGTACTTGATGCTCTTGATAAAGATGAGTGTGTCATAGGTATATTTCTGGATCTTTGTAAGGCCTTTGATACAGTCGATCACAAGATTCTATTAAATAAATTAGAAGCATTAGGAATAAGAGGGCCAGCTAATGAAGATTCTATTAAATAAATTAGAAGCATTAGGATTAAAAGGGCCAGCTAATGACTAGTTTTGGTTATACCTAGCAGATAGGTTACAAAGTGTAGAGATAACAGATACTTCAGACAGATCAAACATTCAGTGAAACACATATCAGAACCAAAATGAATTCATATAGGGGTTCCGCAACGTAACATATTAGGACCAAAACTATTCCTGATATACATGAATGACTTTTCCAGTAGTGTTACTCATGGTGAAAAAATTCTCTTCGCTGAGGACAGCAATATTATAATCAGTGAGAAAACGAGAGAACTCCTCCTGAAGAAAGCTAGTGAACTGTCAAAGAAGTTTACGATTGGTCAATAAGCAACAAAGCGACATTGAACATAAAGAAAAATTATGGCATGAATTTCAGTTTGAAGAGGGAAAATGACAATGTTAAATTACATATAGATGGCACCTCTACAGACTGTGTAACAAATGCAGGATTTCTAGGAATGAATATTGATTCTCAGTTGAAGTGGTGTGAACACACAAAGCTACTTGCAAACAGAATGTCATCAGCGTGTTATGCCCTTAGAATCCTATCATCAGTGTGTAACATGTAGTGTGTTTCATACTATTCTTATGTACACTCAGATCTTGGCTATAGCATTCTGTTTTGGAGAACAAATGCACAAAATATGAACACTATTTTCAAACTCCCGAAAAGAGTCATAAGAATAATAACCAAAAATAGTAGTCGAGCTCGTTGTAAAGATCTGTTCAAAGCACTGGGGATTTTAACTGCACCATGTGAATACATTTACCAGACAGTTGTACACATCAAAAATAAAATTGGTAATTAATGCACAAACAGCTCTCTCCATGACCATGGAACAAGAGCTAGACTCAACTTACATTTACCAAGAAAAAATGTACATAAAACAGCATTTTCTACCAAGGAATAAAACTGTACAATAAATTACCAAAAGAGTTACAGAAATTGCAAATATACAATTAATTAAAAAGGCAGCTAAGAAGTACCTGTTATACAATAAATTTTATACATTGTAGGATTATTTGGATAAAACAGAGTAGGGGTTTGGTAAAAAATGTTACACAAATAAATAATAATAATGACTATAAAACACATTCCACATAACATCTTCACACTATGATTTTTCTTCCTTTTGTCCTTTTCTATAAATACTTACCTCCAAGCTATGCATAGCACAGCACCAAAACCTCTTCCTCTTACTGACCTCAACATCTCACTCAACATAGAGGGATGCTGACTCAGTTTTTCAGGATAGCAAATGAGAAGTTGTGGTGCAGAAAATGGCCCAGAGATCACCGGTGTGCGTGCGTGTGCGTGTGTGTGTGTGTGTGTTTCTGTATGTGTGCGTGTGTGTGTGTGTGTGTGTGTGTGTGTGTGTGTGTGTGTGTTTATGTGTGTAGTGAGTGAAGCGTTACGAAACAATGCGTGTATAGGGTGTGCAGTGACTCATAGTGACATATGAGTGAACAGTGTGGCATTACGTTATTTAATAAGTTATTTATAAAAACGTATTGTATACCAGGAGTAAATCTAATGATTGTCTCTCACTAGAAGTCTGTAAATGTATGTGTATACGAATTAGCTTATTTTAAATTGATGTTAACTTCTAAATACTTAGACATGTCCTACATCCTTGTAAAAAGAGATCTACAGATGAATAAAACTGTTGCTGCTACTACTACTACTACTACTAAATGTACCAGCAAATCTGACACTTACTGTAGTTCTAATATTAAAATTGCGTAAAGGCTTACAGTGTCACGGAGAAATAAGTGAATATGCTGCAAATATCAGTTTCCATCTACTGACAAGAACGGCTGGAGGAATTGGGACATACTGATCGTATAAATGTAACTCCATCCTGGGCTCAGGATCTTCGGACAGTGGCTGGTCAATGAAACAATAATTAAACCACGAACTTTTCAATTAAAAGATATTCTTTTCCTGCGTTCCTAGTTGCCAATAAACTTGTAATTTTGCGTTTCATGGCCCATTAAATTCGAAAAATTTAATTTTATAGCACCTGAAAGAGAGTGTTTCGACGTCAATGACTATTTTTCCCTATTTCAGTTTTGAAATTAGGAAATAATCGTATTTCTTTAATGCAACAAAAATTCTTGTACTTTAGAATTGCTTACAAGAATCGAAGGTTCGAGAACTGAAGGCGATTTTTGAAAAGGTCTGTAGCTCATAGGGTCCTGATTAGCTGCCTGTTTCTACGAAAAAGATATTCATAGGCCTTGAACGTACCTCATATGAAAAGAAACATTTACCAACGGAGAATGTTAAAAGCCGGCCGTAGTGGCCGAGCGGTTCTACGCGCTCCAGTCTGGAACCACGCGTTCACCTCGGTCACTGGTTAATTCTGTGTCAAATTTTACCTGATGATTTATAAAGGAAACACATGACACACTGGAAAAGGGTAGAAATTTAACTCACTATCTTGGTGTCAAGCTACATGTCAGAAATCTTACGCCATACCGCCTATTCCACTTGTCAGCCAAATACTGGTGATAGAGGTTAACTATATTAAGAGGATTTGAACTATCTACTTCCAACCCGAAAAACGTATGTCAGTTGTCCAGTGGCATATGACAAAGCTAGTGGTTCCCTTAAGTACGATATTCGAAATTTTTGTGTCTGTCATCATTAAAGAAAGCCTTTGCTTCACAAAACAAAATTCCTTACACTTCCGCAACCGAGAAATAACAGTTTATAACTTACGTTTGACAACGCTAATAAAAGTAATATGTCAGTATACTGTAACCTGTATCGTGACACAACTAAACTTTTCACACGAAGGTAGTATGAATTAACAAAAAATGATAACCTCAACGAAACGTATGAAAACACTACAGAAAAACGTTTTGCAGTATGCTGCCAAAGAGTAGGGGTGGTGTGTGAAATTGAGCATCACTTTGAACTTCATGAACGAGTGTATACCATGTACCGATAAATAAACAATTTTTCTCTTATCTTATAGTTAAAAGTAATGACGCAGTGTACAAAGAATTTGCTAATTCGGGAGATAACTTTTGTTTATATAATTTTGGCGTCTTTTCACTCTCTTTGTATATCTTCGGTAGTTCAAATTATTTCTTATTTTGACCTGCACCACATAATGTTTACTTTATTCCTATTTCAACACGAAACATTCATTAATACGTTTATTCTTATTTTTGACCGAGCGAGGTAGCGGACTTGTTAACACACTGGACTCGAATTCGGGAGGGCGACAGCTCAGCTCGCTTCCGGCCATCCTGAATTAGGTTTTCCGGTATTTTCCTATACGGCGTAAGCCAAATGCCTTTGCAAGGGTACGGTCGCTCTCTTGTCCATCTTTTCGTAGTCGGAACTTGTGCTCCGGCTCTAATAATCTCGTTGTCGGTGGGACGTTAAAAACTAATCTCTTCCTCCTCTTATTTTTGAGAATACAAGAATTTCAATTTTTTTTCTTATTTGTAACGCTAAAACAAAATGCACACATAAAATTAATTGTAGCATGTATAACTATTATAGGAAGAGTGAAGTGAGAATGGTGTCGATAGCTGCTACTGATCGCGAGTGCGCGCGGTTATGCTTAGAGTATAGTGTTACTAAATCGTCAGATAAAAACACGCATATTTGCTGTCTAGGTTTCACGTATCGAAAGCTGCTTCACCTAGGTACTGAAAATGACTCCGAAACAGATATAAGATAGGCAGCCTTGTAAAAACGTTTAGTAAACTATCCTTGCAATTATTTCAAGGCCGCAACGAATTCCTTAAGCCCGGCATTTTTTATTTATTTATTTATTTATTTTTGACGCTAATGAGCTCAGGGAACAGGACTATATAGGAATTTGCCACTTCTACAACGCAATGTTCTTTTTAAATGCATCCCCACCAAATCAGAAATAAGCTTTTCTCACCTTGTAGTGTCTCATTGTGTGCAGCAAAGTCCGCCCAAACTGCGAGGTCTGCAGAATTTCCGGGTGTTTTTCTACTTTTCGCTCCTGTACATTTTTCCTCTCAAGAAGTCAACAACAGCCGGGTTTGAACCGAAAAATTGTTCCAAGGATGCCCCTTCACTTAACCAACATACTTAGCAGTAATATACACTCCTGGAAATGGAAAAAAGAAACATTGACACCGGTGTGTCAGACCCACCATACTTGCTCCGGACACTGCGAGAGGGCTGTACAAGCAATGATCACACGCACGGCACAGCGGACACACCAGGAACCGCGGTGTTGGCCGTCGAATGGCGCTAGCTGCGCAGCATTTGTGTACCGCCGCCGTCAGTGTCAGCCAGTTTGCCGTGGCATACGGAGCTCCATCGCAGTCTTTAACACTGGTAGCATGCCGCGACAGCGTGGACGTGAACCGTATGTGCAGTTGACGGACTTTGAGCGAGGGCGTATAGTGGGCATGCGGGAGGCCGGGTGGACGTACCGCCGAATTGCTCAACACGTGGGGCGTGAGGTCTCCACAGTACATCGATGTTGTCGCCAGTGGTCGGCGGAAGGTGCACGTGCCCGTCGACCTGGGACCGGACCGCAGCGACGCACGGATGCACGCCAAGACCGTAGGATCCTACGCAGTGCCGTAGGGGACCGCACCGCCACTTCCCAGCAAATTAGGGACACTGTTGCTCCTGGGATATCGGCGAGGACCATTCGCAACCGTCCCCATGAAGCTGGGCTACGGTCCCGCACACCGTTAGGCCGTCTTCCGCTCACGCCCCAACATCGTGCAGCCCGCCTCCAGTGGTGTCGCGACAGGCGTGAATGGAGGGACGAATGGAGACGTGTCGTCTTCAGCGATGAGAGTCGCTTCTGCCTTGGTGCCAATGATGGTCGTATGCGTGTTTGGCGCCGTGCAGGTGAGCGCCACAATCAGGACTGCATACGACCGAGGCACACAGGGCCAACACCCGGCATCATGGTGTGGGGAGCGATCTCCTACACTGGCCGTACACCACTGGTGATCGTAGAGGGGACACTGAATAGTGCACGGTACATCCAAACCGTCATCGAACCCATCGTTCTACCATTCCTAGACCGGCAAGGGAACTTGCTGTTCCAACAGGACAATGCACGTCCGCATGTATCCCGTGCCAGCCAACGTGCACTAGAAGGTGTAAGTCAACTACCCTGGCCAGCAAGATCTCCGGATCTGTCCCCCATTGAGCATGTTTGGGATTGGATGAAGCGTCGTCTCACGCGGTCTGCACGTCCAGCACGAACGCTGGTCCAACTGAGGCGCCAGGTGGAAATGGCATGGCAAGCCGTTCCACAGGACTACATCCAGCATCTCTACGATCGTCTCCATGGGAGAATAGCAGCCTGCATTGCTGCGAAAGGTCGATATACACTGTACTAGTGCCGACATTGTGCATGCTCTGTTGCCTGTGTCTATGTGCCTGTGGTTCTGTCAGTGTGATCATGTGATGTATCTGACCCCAGGAATGTGTCAATAAAGTTTCCCCTTCCTGGGACAATGAATTCACGGTGTTCTTATTTCAATTTCCAGGAGTGTATAAATTCCCGTATTCTTCACTTAGTTCCGCCAAAAACTGTTGCAACTTGCAGTGGATAATGTGTGCAACTTCAGAAATTTTACTATTTGTGCCTACAGTTTCTGGACGTGCTACATGCCCGCAAAATGCGTCTTTTCATTTTCAGTGCCGTTTCGTAGCAGTTCGCAGCATCCGTCGATTATGCGTCTCTTTCTTATGCGATTCCCATTTATCTTTTAGATCTCTAGCCTGCCCATTTTTTTTTTTTTTGTAAATAGCCACTGGACCTGTTGACGTCCATCACATAACGAACAAAGAGTTAAAAGTACCCAATACTGCCATGATTCAGCGGAACTGAAGAGAGTTGTGCTCACCTGATAATACCACACCAAAATGTTAAATGAAATTTCGCGCTGTTCCGAAAAGGACCGAACAAAACCGAGACACACCGAGCCTCGGTCTACATGCTGGCATACCCAGCTCGCATGTAGTTTGGCACTCTGAGGACCGCTTAGATATACGTGACAAAGAAGTAGCGGATCTGGAATCCTTAAGACGACTGGTACATCGGTGTGCTGATTCAGGATCCCCCAAAACCGTATCTAGATGTCGCAATCTCGACCTAGCCGTTTGTTCTCATTGCGTAGACGCCTTGGCCGTATCATGAGTTAATCCTACCTTTACCATACTTGAGATTCATGGAGGTACTAAATTCTGAATACTACGAAAGTGGTGCATTTTTCACGCATCTCATAGTCTGGTGGAGGGGAATTAGAGTATTTTGTTGATGTGCGATGGAGACACGAAAAAGCAGAGCAGTTGACGTAGATGTTCTGTCTTTAAGGTGGATAGGGGCGCAGTTATTAGCGGCAGTAGGGGGTGTCTGGTGAGCCAGAAGGAGCGCGCAGGGTTTCAGTGGGGCCAATTAAGCAGCAAACGCCCGAGGCGGCGCTCGGCGTCCGGAGCGGAACAGGTGGAGAACGCTCAGCGCTCAATTACCACAAGCGAGGAGCCGGTGGCAAGCCGCTTCCAAGCGCACCGCCGGGAACCTCGCTGCTAGCGACCTAAGCGGATAACGGTAGATCAGCTGCTAGCCCCTGCTGCATAACCAGCCCCTGGCTCTGCTCAGAGATTTGACCCCTTTCACTGACGCCTCACCCCACCACCATACAATTACCGCGCTGTAGTCAGATTAAAATTACTTATTAGTTGGCATCCGTCCCTTGTCACTACAATGTACCGACATCGGCTGCCGGATACCGCTCACTTAAGCGACACACAAACTCGGCGGGTCATTTCACAAGTGCTGTTACATATCGAGTAACGGGGAGCAATGGTGGTAGCTGCCGCGTGAGATGTTAAGGCGGATACAGTATACGCCAACGAACGACAGGGACTGTACTCGGCCGAACGTTCGTAGCCAATGCTTTGGCGTTCAGCTTCTCATCCCCGCCAAACGAAGGACTTGGAGCCAAGAGATTTGGCCATGTCGAATCTCAGTTTGCTCTGATAACTTGTCGCCGTTTCTGCCAATTTGTTACTGTTACAAAGTAGTGTTCTAATTACAATTTGACTGATTGGCATCATGAGAGAAGCAAAAGATTTAGAAATCGTCGCACGTCTGTTACTGAACTGTGTAGGCCCTAAAATTTCCAAAGATCGCTCCTGTTTCATGAGAGCTGCAGCTGCAGCAGAAAGTTAATAGTCGCCCCAGTTCTGTTTATTTCTCTTTGACGTACACGGTGACAATATGTCAATAAAGAAATCATTTTATTTTTCACATCGTGCATACAACTTTCTAGTAGCTGAGCTATTTCCCTCCAAGCGCCTTGTTTTTTCGGTCTGTTTTATAATCGCAGTACTTAGGGATCCAGAAACATCACAGTTCATAGTAAAACTTAATCAGCATTAATGTCTAGACTTTTCGGCTTGTTTTTAAAAACGCAGTTCTTAGGGATCCATAAACATTGCCGTCCACAGTACAGCTCTATCAGCATTAGTGTTCTCTCCATGTTTTAACACTATACTCCATTTCTTTAAAAACACAATAAATACCTTCCCTTAGCGATAGCGGGCATTGCCTGCATGAGAAACTGCGGCTGCTGAAATTAAGTTTTACGGGGCAGCCAGAAGTCGCACTCAAAATGTTTTACTGACTGGTTTCGCTCTTTAATTTAACAACCAACTACTATACTTCTACTTTAAATTCCAAAGTTTCTGATAATACTCATGTAAAATTAAAGAAGGAAAACCGAGCGAGGTGGTGCAGTGGCTTGCACCCTTGACTCGCATTCGGGAGGACGACGTTTCAATCCCATTCCCTAAATCGCTCCAGGCGAATGCCGGGATGGTTCCTTTGGAAGGGCATGGCCGATTTCCTTCTCCGTCCTTCCCCAATCCGATGAGACCGATGACCTTGCTGTTTGGTCTCCTGCCCCAAACAACCCAAGCCAAAGAAGGAAACCGGTCAATAAAACAAACTAGGTGCGATCCTCGGCTGACCTGACAAACTCAAATACAGACCTGCTCTAGAGGCCATGTCGCTACCGAACCAACCAACATCTGACCTTACGGCCAAAGTAGAAAAGGGGTCCCTACACCAACCAAATGCCAACGCTTTGGTATTACCGACGGCAGACCGAACCGCAGACAAGGCCAGCTGATTCGTTGACTTCGATTTGCCGCCCGTACACATTAAGCAAATCTCGTCCAACGAAGCGCTTGGCTGCGTTCGTTGGACTTCGTTGGCCTAGTGTGTACGCGCCTTTATCTGTCGATAGCTGATTTTAAGTGATCAATGACTGAACTGCGGCAGACGACATGTTTTGTAGCCCTGGATTTAAATTCATGTCGTATTCTAAGCACAATCTCGTCATGTCCAATGTATCCGAGGAAACGGCGGTCAACAATCCGCGGCATACCTGTTAATCACGCTAGCATTGTTCACTCATTGCCTTTAAATCTAGCCTCCAAGAGCAAACTGAGGACAGAAAAAAATTCAGTTTGAGTGCTAAAGGCAAACTGTAATTTCTCGCTTTCACTGGTTAACTGAAACTGCCTTCTGAAAGTTCGTCCCCACGTACGAAGCTTATTTAGTATTGGACGGTCTCTGTAACGATGTGAAGTTTATATTTAACACCTAATCGCGTCTTTCGCGAAGGATCCAGCAGTGTTTGGTTAGTGCTGTGTATGGAAAATGCCTACTTCGTTATCATCGTTGTGTTTGTGTTGTCATGTCTGATGAAATGCGAAATTAAAACTATCGGGGCCAGGAATCAGAATTTAAATTCCTAACACATCAAGAAAAACTTGGACAAGGAGTTAGAAAAGAACTGAACTATTGTTACGGCAGTTAGGCAACGGGGAACAATTCGGTCGTCACGTTGAGCGCTCTGATTGGAGGAAATCGGCTCTAACCCGTGAAGTGTCAACCAACAAGTAACTTTAATCAGAGTATAGTCACGTATATGCGCAGATTCCCACGATTGGATTTAGTAGTAGTTTTTTAAAACTGATGATTGTTCATTTATTTTCGACAATAATGATATCGGTCTTCGGAGACATTCTCAAGGTCATGTTAAAATGTGTGACCTCTTTGTGACATATCATAGCTGAAAAAAACCTATTTCTGGTCTATGACAAGTTGTCATATCACAGACTTCAAATACATGTGGAAGATAAACCATAACATGCATTACTTTGACCTGCATTCATCATTTGAGAATAGCTCTAAGAGCCAAAATAATGGTTATTTAAAATGAACGAACAGTTAATAGTTATACGGTGAAAATTTCTTCCAAAAAGTTCTTTGTCATTGTCATCCCCAACGAAGGAAAGATCATTGAAAGACTCTGTATGTGAGTATGTGTGTGTGTGTGTGTGTGTGTGTGTGTGTGTGTGTGTCACCTAGCCAGTTTAAAAATTATGTTGCAAAAGCTCTCAATCAGAGTGAAATGAAATACAGTGTAATGGGTATAGATATGGAAGAAACTTGATTGTACACAATGCAATTAGCGATCAAGTCGTGATTGCCTACGACAATGGTGATATGGAACATATGACAGAAGAACTACAGAAACAGTGTAAAGAATGGGGCTTAGAACTTAACACCCAGAAAAATAGCTTCCAGTAGGGGCAGAACTATTCAGAATCCATCTCGATACAGATGAAATAGCAATGGTTAAAAATATCTAGGATTAGAATGTGACACCAAAGGGAAAGATGAACAGTCAATAACAAAACGAATAACTTAGGCTAGAAGACTGACCTCTTGTTAAAACGGAATCCTTTGCAGTAGCGAGATAAAAAAGAAACTGAAATAGATTATCTATGATACTCCAATTAAAAGCTCCTTGTCGGGTTGGGTGGAGACATGGAGAGCTGCAGAGAATAAGAAGAGGAAGTTGGAGGCCATCTAAATTACTGTGCTCAAACGGTCATCGAAAACGTCCAGAAGAGAACAAAGGTGATGGAGAGGTTCGATTATGAATTTATGTAAAAACAGCATTAGCAGCTGACATCAAATGGGAACAGTGTATATGGTTGATGTGTCCAGATTACTTAAGAAGACTGTTTAGTGACTTCCACGGAACTGCAAAGAAGTTGAGGGCAGAGGATAACTTGGAAAGAGACAAATTTAAAAGCAATAACATCAAAGGATTTAAGAAAAGATCATTGGGACAGTATTAAACATAGATATGGGGCATCATTAAGGGCCTGAAATGTGTTTTACAACAGATATTAATGTAAAACGTCATTACCGGTATAGTGTTGCATCATTTTGGAATATAACTGTCAATAAGTGGATATTTTAGAGCTTGAGAGTTGTAAAGTTTTGATGTACGTGATTATCATTTTTTACACGTAAGGTCGTTGGGATCTCCTTGTACTAATTTTCTGTAACCCATAAATATGGCAACGCTGAACTACTATTGCTCAAAATATAGCGTAACTTCTATGTTTGCGGTTCGCTGAAGTGTTCGGCTGATAACGTAGACCTACGATGATGGTAGGAAAGTAAACACACAAAACACACACACACACACACACACACACACACACACACACGTACACACATACACGCACACACCTACCCACACACACAGGCACACACTGACAACCTGCAGTTTGTAACGCCTCTGCTTCTTGATGATTACGTCTGAGTTGTACTTGGTCTGGGCTGAAACTCGGTGACAGTCGGTAGAGTGTTGAGATCGTTATCAAGTTACGAAGACGACGTTTCACAAAACAACTTCGATGCGAACGATTAATTACGAATCTTGGTGAAGTAAGTATCTCACGCACGTTGACATTTCGGTTCAGCACTGTTATTTTGTGTAACGTCGTCTTCGTAACTTGATAACGATCCTAACACTCTATCGACTGTCGCTGAGTTTTAGCCGAGGCCAAGTACAAATCAAACCAAATCATCACTGAGGTTTCTGGCAGAGAATATAGTCGTACGATGCTGGTTGGAAGAGATGCAAACCGACTCCCAGATTCACCTATTTAAGAATCCCCAGCCTAAGGGGGGATTTTACTGTAAACATCAAAATTTTACAATAGGTTTGTGTAGAGTATGATCTGACAGAACTTAACATCATAGATACGCTACAAGAAACGTCGACCAAATAAAGCAATACTTTTAGATGCTACACGACAGAAGAACATTTCTCCACACAAACGGGGTGAAAAACAGTTCAGTTTCTTCGTCGTTCCAACAGGAATTTTGAAAGTGTTCAGTGTGTAACGGAACATTATTACATTTATTTTCCTTCACTGTTGTGTTTAATATTTATACAGGGTGTTACAAAAAGGTACGGCCAAACTTTCAGGAAACATTCCTCACACACAAATAAAGAAAAGATGTTATGTGGACATGTGTCCGGAAACGCTTAATTTCCATGTTAGAGTTCATTTTAGTTTCGTCAGTATGTACTGTACTTCCTCGATTCACCGCCAGTTGGCCCAATTGAAGGAAGGTATGTTCACTTCGGTGCTTGTGTTGACATGCGACTCATTACTCTACAGTACTAGCATCAAGCACATCAGTACGTAGCATCTGCAGGTTAGTGTTCATCACGAACGTGGTTTAGCAGTCAGTGCAATGTTTACAAATGATGAGTTGCAGATGCCCATTTGATGTATGAGTTAGCACGGGGAAATAGCCGTGGCGCGGTACGTTTGTATCGAGACAGATTTCCAGAATGAAGGTGTCCCGACAGGAAGACGTTCGAAGCAATTGGTCGCCGCCTTAGGGGGCACGGAACATTCAAGCCTATGACTCGCGACTGGGGAAGACTTAGAACGACGAGGACACCTGCAATGGTCGAGGCATTTCTTCGTGCAGTTGACAATAACCCTAATGTCAGCATCAGAGAAGTTGCTGCTGTACAAGGTAACGTTGACTACGGACTGTATGGAGAGTACTACGGGAGAACCAGTTGTTTCCGTACCATGTACAGCGTGTGCAGGCACTATCAGCAGCTGATTGGCCTCCAGGGATACACTTATGCGAATGGTACATACAACAAAGTGTCAATCCTGTTTTCAGTGCAAATGTTCTCTTTACGGATGAGGCTTCATTCCAACGTGATCAAATTGTAAATTTTCACAATCAACATGTGTGGGCTGACGAGAATCCGCACGCAATTGTGCAATCACGTCATCAACACAGATTTTCTGTGAACGTTTTGGCAGGCATTGTTGGTAATGTCTTGATTGGGCCCCATGTTCTTCCACCTACGCTCAATGGAGCACGTTATCATGATTTCACACGGGATAGTCTACCTCTGCTGCTAGAACATGTGCCTTTACAAGTATGACACAACATGTGGTTCATGCACGATGGAGCTCCTGCACATTTCAGTCGAAGTGTTCGTACGCTTCTCAACAACAGACTCGGTGACCGATGGATTGGTAGAGGCGGACCAATTCCATGGCCTCCACGCTCTCCTGACCTCAACCCTCTTGACTTTCATTTATGAGGGCATTTGAAAGCTCTTGTCTACGCAACCCCGGTGCCAAATGTAGAGACTCTTCATGCTCGTATTGTGGACGGCTGTAATACAATACGCCATTCTCCAGGGCTGCATCAGCGCATCAGGGATTCCATGCGACGGAGGGTGGATGCACATATCCTCGTTAACGGAGGACATTTTGAACATTTCCTGTAACAAAGTGTTTTAAGTCACGCTGGCACGTTCTGTTGCTGTGTGTTTCCATTCCATGATTAATGGTATTTGAAGAGAACTAATAAAACGAGCTCAAACATGGAAAGTAAGCGTTTCCGTAGACATGTCTACATAACATATTTTCTTTCTTTGTGTGTGAGGAATGTTTCCTGAGAGTTTGGCCGTACCATTTTGAAACACCCTGTATTAATATTCGTTTTGTGAAACCGATGACGTAAGTCTGCTGTGCAGATACTATGTGCTTGTTGAAGTGTTATTAATGCAGATATTACTGCTGGTCAAGTATAGCTTAGTGTTGCTATTGTTCGTGTTCACTTTGCTTGACGTTCCTTAACCTATGGTTAGAAAAGTTTTTCACCTTCTGATGCATTTGCTTATGGGATATTTATGGGACTGTCTTCTGAAGTCGCAACACTAACTGATATTCTTGATACATTTTTATTGATAAACGAAGTAAGTGTGAATTCGTCGAATGTGTAAATTCCCAAAAGATAATACGTTACTGTTTCTGCCTTCATGCTATGTTGTGGTATACAAATGAAATTTATTTTGTTGGTGATACGACTCCGTGTAATAGTATGCTATGTATTGTATGGTATTTTTATGAGTCAAAATTTTAACTGTGTGTTTTGCTCCCGAGGAAAGAATAATTTATTGTAAAAGAAAATGTGCGGTGTGTCACTTCCGAAATAGGGAAACTGTAACGTCTTTTACCTTACTTTCCCGCATTTCGACGCGTTTTGTCTGGGCGTGTTCCGCGACAGGCTACCGATGTGCACACGATAGGTACGAATCAGAGTTTGAGACTTGTTCACAAGAGAGAGCGCTCTCTGTGGTATTTTTGAAGAAATGTGACGCTATTTAGCGAAGATGATTGCGATTACGCGGTATTTTCAGAATTAAGCGGCCTTGTATGAATTTTAGCCTTGGATGAAACATACCTCCAAGCACAATTATACAGTGCAAGGGATGCACAATTACATCAAGAACTGCAGAATGGAAATGAGAGAAGCCAATTTCATACTGTAACGAAACAGGCGAAAAACATAAAAGATTCACATTACCAATCACTTTATTAGAAGGCATACCTATTATTACAGCATCAATGTGTGAAGTCTGACAGAAAAACTATTGCAAAAATGTAATGATTTTAAAATTTCAAAAAGAACCAAAGTTTTCGTAAAGAAGTAGGTGTCATGCTTCACTACCAATGAGTTACTGAGTGTGCGCAGCAGATCCTATCTTATTACTGAACAGTAACAAAGAATAAAGTATTGACATCACTGTCGCAACGAGAAACTAATCTCCCTATATTGTATTTACAGAAAATTGGCTATGGCTAATAGGTTCCTCTGTTTTTCAGTACTTAATGTTTTGGGTGATGGAAGTTAAAGATTATGGGTGGATCTACATCTACATTTGTACCGTGAAAGCCATATTACGGTGTATGACGGAGGACATTTTCAGTGCCACAGCCACATCCATCTTTTTCCTGTTCCAGTCGCGAATGGTGCGTGGTGCGTGATTGCCGATAAGCCTCCCTGTGAACTCGAGTCTGCATAATTTTACCTTCATGGTCTTTTCACGAGACATACGCAGAAGGAAGCACTAGATTGGGTGGCTCTTCTAGGAAGCAAAGCTCTCGGAAGTTTGTAAGTGTACTACAGCGCCGTGCAGAAAGTCTCTCTTACAGCTTCTACCACTGGACCTGGCTGAGCATTACTGTAACGATTTCGCGCTTACTACGCGGGGTATTCAGTAAGTAATGCAACACATTCTTTTCACGGCTTGTTTCGGCTGCTATCAGTCTTTTTGTGGGTCGCAGTGCAATATTTCCGCTTCAGTCCATATAGTTTGATGAAGTTCCAATAGGTGGCGGCGCTGTAGGTAGCTTTCAAAGTGGCGTCTGTAACTGAGATGCTTTGCAAACAGAGAGCTGTCATTTAATTTGCTTTTATGTGAAACCGAGCACCGCAGATGTTCATAGGTGCTTGCAGAATGTCTAGGGAGACCTGACAGTGAACAAAAGCACGGTGAGTCGTCGCTAGAGGCGTCTGTCACCATCGCAACAAGGTCGCGCAAAAACCTCGCGTGACGGCTGGTCGCATACGGCTGTGCCTCTTGCAGTGTTGTAACGTGCGGCCATTCTCGTTAGAGGTGATCGATGGATCAAAATCAAACACTTCGCTGCTCAACTGGGAAACAAAACAGCAATCCAAGGAGTAGCGCCACACCGCGTCTCCTCCGAAAGAAATGGTCGAAGGAGCACCCTCACTCTGTAAAGGTGTGGCGATGGTCTCCTGGGATTCTGAAGGGATTATTCTGTTTCATGTCCTTCCTCATAGTGAGCGATCAACTTCCAGGTGTATTTTAATACCCTCAGGAAACTGAAGAAACGCCTTCTCCACGCCACCTTCTTACTACCATATAACCACCTGTTTGGGCCAATGAAAGATGCACTCTGCGGGAAGTAGTACGTGATGGTGGCGAGCTTACTGGTGCAGTAAGACATTGGCCCTCACACCGACCAGTGGAGCGGTTCCATGCGGGCATACAGGCCCTCCCCGTAAGGTGGCGGAAGGTGGTCGTACTAAACGAAGATTGTGTTGAACAATAAGATTTTCTAGCTAAAAGAATGGGGAATTACATGGTGTATTGCAATCTATAATAAAACCAATCTGCTTTCAGAAAAAAAGTGTTGTATTATTTACTGAGTGCCCTTCGTAAATGTTCCTGTGAGGAAACGCGTTGCTCTTCTTTCATCTTTTCTGTTTCCTCTGTTGGTCGTATCTGGTATGGATCCCAGACTGACCAGGAATTCAGGTATTGACCCAAAGAGAGTTTTGTTAACTACCTCTTCGGCGAGTGGACTAAATTTCTTGAGGATTCTTCCAATGAATCTCAGTCTGGCATCTGCGATTAGCTTTATGTGCTCGCTTCACTTTAAAGCGCAATGTACGGATACTTCATGCACTTTGATCCTCAAAAGTAAAAGATATTTTGTTTTGTTTTCCTACGCTATCCATTACGCATTTAACATCGAATGATTTCAACTTAGCCGCCCGGGGTAGCCGCGCGGTGTGAGGCGCCTTGTCACGGTCCGCGCTGCTTCCACTGTCGGAGGTTCGAGTCCTACTACCTCGGGCATGGCTGTTTGTGTCTCCCTTAGTGTTAGTTACTTTAAGTTAGGTTAAATAGTGTGTAAGCTTAGGGACCGATGGACTCAGCAGTTTGGTCCCATAAGAGCTTACAACAAATTTCCAATTTTCAAATTTCAACTTACATCACGTTGCGATGGTTCATTCCGAGTAACAGCGGTCTCTTTGTTTGTTACGCAAGGCTTTCCTTGAATTCTTAACTCAGTAATATTTATGTTCCCAATTTCGTGTTTCCTTTTAATCGCAAAGCAATGGACAGCGAAGATACGCGTCGAAAGTAACTAAAGTAAAACCTAGCAATGGACAGCAAAGATACGCGTCGAAAGTAACTAAAGTAAAACCTACCATTACTTGTTGGAAACCGAGCGAGACACAGGTTATAACAAGTTTGTCACAGCTATAACGCATGCTTGGCACATGCAGCATTCCTCATGTCACGAACAAACGAAGTTATATCCAGTGTAGCTATTTTGAACTATAAGGAGTCTTCCCTGATACTTCCAATCTAACTCAAGTTATTAGCAATGAGATTTAAAGCCAAGATATTGGCTTTTCGTTTTGTGTAATACATTTCATACTTTTTATTTGTTATTATTTATTTATTGTTACAGGAATGACAGGCATGTGAGAGACAGTGCAATGTGTGTTTGGAAACAGCGCAGTAATATCTTACAGTAACAGATGTTACCATCTACAACAAGTAACTTGTCTCCAGTTTTCTAACTCTATTTAAAGTAGTTGTTTATTAACAGAAATGTAACTTCGTTAGCGTAAATTTTTATGTGGCAACTTTAATAAGATGGTGGTTATGTGGAACCGTGTTAGTTCCATTGCCATATACATAGGTTAATTTGAATTGGTTAGTTTCATGAGCTTAAAGTAAAGACAATAAGATGAAACAAAAACTTTGCTTCTGTTTGAGAAGTTTCGTTAGTCAAATTTCAAATATAAATGACGTTAAATGGTTTGCAGGTTTCTTTCTTTACTTTCTGGTACTAAAAATATGTTGCATTCTTCAAGGAAAATTTTGCAATTATGCCCACAATAAAAAAAAAAAAATCTCACAGCTCCTCACTTCAAGACCGGCGACCAGTTCCCATAGACACTATTATTTGTTTTCAGAAGGAAAAGACTCAAGGTGAGTTTTTACTGGTAGGTGACACAGCTGTAAATACTATGACTGTGGTTTAGTGGGTAATACCGACAAGGGGAACACGTCTACTCACCATCACCGATTGCGTTCAAATTTATGGTGTACGCAGGGCGTGTGTGTTGGTAGGTTAGGGACGCTCAACATCGAGGTAATCAGCGCCCTGTGTGTGCAGGACTCGGCCGGAAATGAAAGTGACAGAAGCGGGAGGTCCTAATGGCCAAGCGTTTGGAAAAAAAGGCCATTACTGGCGCGGGAGAGTGGGGCAAGAGCCATTTACGTTATCGTAGATTACGGACAGCGTTTGGTGCAGCGGAAGGAGTACAGAACGAGTCCATACGTGGGGGGCATTTTTTATTTTCTATTTTTACTTCACTTACAGACGCAAATAAACCGGAATATTGCTCAATATGCTCGTACTGTATTTGGTAACATTTTCCTAAAGGGTGTGAGAAGTAATACTGGGAATTACAAATACATTTACAGGATTCAACTGTAAGGCGTACACGAGAACATCTTACAAAAAATTGATACCTTCATTATTTTACGTTGCTGGGATGATATTAATAGTAAAAACAGGAAAAGCAATAATTTTATCGGCGTGTTGTACACGTTATAAAGGCAACATTTTTGCAATTGCGTGGCTGTTTATATGACACAAAATACTCCCTAGGAGGTGTCAAAATCTTCTCGAAAAACTCGGATCACTCGGTCGAGAGTTAGCCAACCAAAGCACTCTGTAACCGTAGATTGCGTTGTCCCCAACAGCCGATGGGCAGATTTTGCCTGTACCGGGAAGTTATTGTTTGTGTGCAGTTTGGTTCGAAAGTCAAAATGGTACCTACCGAATACGACGTTATCTCCGCATTAATTGCAATCCTTTGATGGAAAGTTGTTTACAGAATTATCATGGACTCTGTAAGTACAGACCTTCTTTTGGGAACTCATTTTAATGACAAATTTTACTTTACCTTCCCTTTTAATGCCTTTTATGAAAATATTGATAAAAACAATATAACGAAAATTTTTATGTTTATTTGCAGTGTAACTAATGTAAAAACTGAAAATAAAAGAAAAGAAAAAGTTTCTCACATACAGACTCAACAGCATGATCCTTGAATAGGAGTCCTTTACTCCCTCCACTGTGGCAACTCTGCCTGACAGCTATGCATACATAAATGGATCATGGCTCGTCAGACGTGCACCAATGATGCTACTTGTTGAAACACCTTTCCATCTGCAGTTCCCATGTCTACCGCTTTCATTTCTGGACACGTGCTACGTATACCATAAATTTAGACGAAAAAGATCATAACGGGTAGTCCCTACCCCTTTGTAAGGTATAAAAACGATAACTAATGCGAGAATGTAGCTAAGCGATAAGTTTCTTCTTGTGCTCCATCTACCACAATACGCAAAACAAGAAGAAAAAACTGTCATGCTTCCCAAAGGTATGCAAGGGCAATTCTTACAAATTTTTTTGAGTGCTTTTTTTAAAGTAGAATAACAGTTCAAGGTTGTAACGAGGTGACACATATCTGCAGAACCTACTAACCACTCGCAATGGACACGATACATCCCCATGATACTTAGAAAATATAGAGAATAGGGTCGTTTTAAGTAACCATTCCGAAATTAAATTTCGCTTCCAAACGTTTTCAATTGTAAATTGCACCTGAGATCTAATGGCAGTGTCTATGATTAGTAATCAAAACGTCCTCGTTCCTGTGTTCTATACCGTCACCCCTTAAATTTTCATTAACATTCATCATTGGCGGCAAAGGACTTCCCGCATATGAAGTCACTCTCATTCTCTCAACGGCCTTGTCATCGATGGCGGGTGACGGGCGCTCTCTTGTCCTTGGGGTGGGAAACTGCTCCTGGAGGCTGAAGAATAAGCGATGATCAACGACATGAGGATGCAGAAGGCAATGCAGACTACTGTATTAGAGACTCACTACGTGTATCCACAGTACATGTGATCTGTAATAGAAAAACTGTCATGATGAACTCTCCATTGACAAAATATTCCGGAATAGGCGCTCATTTGGATCTCCGTGATGGGACTGCCAACGGGGTGGTGACCATAAGAAAAAGAATGAATAACTAACGAAATGAAAACGTTCAACCGTTCGGTGCATCAATGTCAGAGATTGAATGTGGTAGGGAAGCTAGAAAAATCTGAAAAGGTAAATATAAAGCCTCAATATAGATACAGTACGGGTTAGTAAAGTGAAATACAAAGAAGACAACGATTTCTTGTCAGATGAATATAGGGTAATATCAAGAGCAGCAGAAAATAGTATAACGGGAGCAGCATCCGTTATGAATAGGAAGGTGGGGCAGAGAGTGTGTTACTGTAAACAGTTCAGTGATGTGATATGGTTGTTGTTATCAGAATAGACAACAAACCAACACCGACAATGATAGTTGAAGAATCCATGCCGATGTCGCAGGTTGAATATCAAGAGATAGAGGAAGCATACTCATATGCTTCCTCTATCTGAAAGGTAGTACAGCATGTAAAGGGAGTTGAAAATCTAATAGCCATGGTGGACTGAAATGCGGTTGTAGGGGAAGTGGTAGAGGTAACGGTTACAGAAGAATATGGGGTGGGCGCTAGGTATGATATGAAATAAGAGTAAAACTAATGCATTTCGGTGATAATTTTCAGCTAATAATAGTGAATACTATGTTCAAGAATCACAAGAGGAGGAGGTATACTTTGAAAAGGCCGGGTAATAAGGGAAGATATCAGTTTAATTACGTCATGGTCTGACAGAGATTCCGAAATCAGATACTAGGTTGTAAGATATGCCCAGGACCAAACATAGATTTGGATAGCAATGTAGTTCTGATAAAGAATAGGCTGCAGTTTAAGAGATTAATCAGGAAGAATCAATAGGCGAAGAAGTTGGATACGAGCAATGACGATATACCCTGGAAGTTCTGTACAGCTATAGATACGACAATAAGGACGTGATCAGTAGGTAGTTAAACAGGGAAGGACATCCCTAAAAAGGGCAATCACAAACGGGGGAAAGAGAAACATAGGCACAAAGAGGATAGCTGCCAAAAAAACTATGGGTAACAGAAGATATCTTTCAGCTGATCAATGATAGAAGGAAGAACAAAAATGTTCAGGGAAATAACAGGAATACAGAAATACAAGTCGCTCAGGAATGAAATAAATAGGAAGTGCAGGGAAGCTAAGACAAAATGGATGCACGAAAAATATGGAGAAAACGGAAAAGAAATGATTGCCGGAAAGACTGACTCAGCATATAGGAAAGTCGAAGCCACATTCCATGAAATTAAAAGCAAGGGTGGTATCATTAGGAGTGCAACGGGCATTCCACTGTTAATCGCAGAGGAGAGAGGGAGAGAGTGTGTGGAAAGAGTACATTCAATGCCTATATGACGAGGAAGATTTGACTGATGTGATAGAAGGAGAAACAGGAGTCGATTTTAAAGAGATAGGGCATCAAGTATTAGAATCAGAATTTAAGAGAAGTTTGGAGGACTGAACATCAAATAAGGAACAAGTGATAGATAACATTCCTTTAAAATTTCTAATATCACTGAGAGAAGTGGCAGCAAAACGGTTACGCACGTTGGTGTGTAGAATATACATGTCTGGCCACATACCATCCAATTTTCGGAACAATATCATCCACATAATTCGAAAGAATGCAAGAGTAGGGAAGTGCGAGAATTATCGCATAGTCACCTTAACAACCCATTCATCCAAGTTGCTGAGACGAATAATGTAATGAAGAATGGGATAGAAAATTGAGCGTGTACTAGATAACGAAAAGTTTGGCATTAAAAAAGTTAAAGGCCACACAGGGGCAATTCTGACGTTGCGGTTGATAATGGAGGCACGAGTAAAGAAAAATCAAGGCAGTTTCATAGGATTTGTCGATCTGGAAAAAGCGTTCGAAAATGTAAAATGGTGCAATACGTTCGAGATCCAGAGAAAAATAGGGGTAAGATATTGGGTGAGAAGGGATAAAAAATAGTGTAAGATAGGGGTGTAGTCTTTCGCTCCTACTGTACACACTCTACAACGAAGAAGCTATGTTGGAAATGAAAGAAAGGTTCAGCAGTGGCATTAAAATTCAAGGTCGATGGATAACAATGATATGATTCGCTGATGGCATTGCTGTCCTGAGTTAAAGTGAAGAAGAATTACATGATCTGTTGGACAGAATGAACAGGCTAATGAGCAAAGAATATGGACTGAGCCTATATCGAAGAAAGACGAAAGGACTGACACTTAGCAGAAATGAGAACAGCAAGAATCGTAAGATCAGGATCGATGGTCTCGATTTAGATGAAATTAGGGACTTCTGCTACCTAGGAGCAAAGTAACCAATGACGAACAGGGCAAGGAGGACACCAAGAGCGGACTAGCAACGGCAAACAGTGCATTCCTGGCCAAGAGAAGTCTATTAGTATCAAACAGATGCTTTAATTGGCGGAAGACTTTTCTGAGAATGTACATTTCGAGCACAGCATTGTGCAGTAGTGCAACATCGTCTTTGGGAAAGCCACTAATACGGTAAGCAATGAGGAGGTTCTGCACAGAATCGGAAAGCAGAAGATTATGTAGAAAACAGGCAATCAGACGAGACAAGATGTCAAGACATATGTTGAGTCATCAGCGAATGACTTCTTTGGTTATTGGAGGGAGCAGTAGTGGGTGAAACTGTAAAGGAAGACAGAGAGTGGAATACATCCAGCAAATAATTAAGAATGTAGGTTGCAAGTACTACTCTGGGATGAAGAGGTTGGCGCAGGATAGGAATTCGTGACAGGTCTCATAAAACCAGCCAGAAAACTGATGGCTCAAAAAAAAAAAAATATCCTCTCTCTACCTTCACGCTGTGCCATGGTGAAAACCCAGCCATACAATCTATCGGCTGACAAACAACCTGCCTCTCTCTCACGACCAATGCATGATGAGCTAAATACAGGAAATAAGAGCTCTTTTTTGGCGTGGTACCATACATAAGGCACACCTTGGATCGACTCAAATGAGTAGCAAACTTTAGACTGATGGAAACACTTATTAGGTTTTCAATTTCTTAAGTGCGACGTATCGTCCCAGGATAAAATTAAAATTAGCTGTAATACTAGTTCCCGACCGATGCTTCTGATACATATGCCTTGCTTGTAAACCAAATGTCATATTAGAGCGGGAATCTCTTTCAAAATATTCCTGAGGAGAACCCACATTGCTATTGTCCTATATTTTATTTAAAAACGGAGCTTTGTAATGGCCTATAGTTCATGTGTTCTTTCCTTTCGAATAGAAAATGAAATATATTACGACAAAAAATCATTTATATGTCATGCAAATCATCACACATGAAAAGAGACGAACAAAGCTTTGGGCTTTGCAAGACATGGCCTGCTTCTCAATAAGAAAGAAAAGAGTAAATCTGCTGGCATGACAGCAAAATCTTTAATGGTGTGGGGGGTGGGGCACTAAACTCATGGGAGTATCTCTTTCTTAGGCTAATATCACATTCTAATCATCCAACATGGATTGAAATTAAGCTTAATTAGAAGCTCAGGCAGCCAACTACTAAAGATTTTAAAATACCATAAGATTCTCACAACAGTACAGAGAAAAATAATATCAGTATGTCAAGATTCTTATAAAAGCACAATGAAAAATGATTTTAGTATATTGCATCAGAATATCTGGAGATTAAAAGACAAACTAGGTGAGTTCCTTGTTTGTTTAGAAGATTTAGAAACTGAGGGTGGAACAGATGTGCAAGAATATAGTCATAGGCATGGAAATGGTAACCGTAGGTGGACATAAGCTTTCAGCAAGTGTAAATAGAGACACTATGGCGAGAGGTGGGGTTGCCATATATGTTAAAATTTGTCATAATGTGAAAAATTAGAAAAGTAAAAAAATTTGTGTAGAACAACATGTGCATGTGAGCATAAACTAAATAATGGTACTTTCATAATTGTTTCCACATATGGTCAATACTGTGAAATTTTCAGCTATTTTTGAAAAATTTGGATTCTTTGTTGTTCTGTCTGTCAGGCAGAAGGAAAGCAAATTATTGTTTGTGGGGATTTCAACGCAGATTTTCTCAAAGACTCTAATAGAAAGCTTGCCCTTGAACAATTACTTTTTTTTCAATTTGACATCAGTTATTGATTTTCCTAGTCAGATGGTGGAAAAAAGCAGCATAATGATAGATAAGGTTTTTATAGACCAAGATAAATTAAATGAAATAAAAACTTTTCCTGTCATGAATGGCATGTCTAATCATGATGTACAGCTAGTTACATTATATGACACAGCTCCATACAGTAATTCAAAACAGTCCTCCAAAATAGTGCATTCAATTAACAATTTAACAATCGAAAATATTAGGAAGGGTTTGCAATTGCAATACTGGGATGAGGCACACTGGGAAATTGATCCTAATTTAACATTTAGCCTATGACACCTTTGTGAATATATTTGAACACAGTTTCCCTAAGAAAACAGTGAAATATAACTGGAAGAAACCATCTAAAACGCCATGGCTTACTAAAGGGACAGAAATATCTTCTAAATAGAAAAGGCAAATGTATCTTATAGGCAGGAGGAGTAATGGTCCAGAAACAATGAAAAATTATAAAAAATGTTGCATCTATTAAGAAATGTTATTAAAAAGACCGGAAGTATTTGCATTTCATCTCAGATCAGCACATCTGAAAATCAAATTAAAACAATTTTTAAAAGGGTAACAGGGCAAAGAGCACAGGAAAATTGTACTTCTATCAGACTCAATGAAATGTTTGTTAGCAAGAAGTCAGAGGTAGAAAACATTTTTAATAATCGTTTTTAAGTGTTGTGGAGAAAATAGGATGCAGCTGTCCCTTAGAAAATGCAATGCAGTACATGGAACAGATAATACCTACGAAATTTGATAAAACTGAAATTCAACCCATCTCTCCTACTGCAATTAGGAAAATAATAAATTCACTCAAAAGTAAAAACTCACATGGAATTGATGGCATTTCCAACAGTGTACTAAAACATTGTTCACAACAGATAAATAAGATTCTCAGCCACATACGCAGTAGCTCACTGAAACAGGGCATTTTTTCAGATAGACTGAAATACACTACTGTTAAATCATTGTATAGAAGAGGAGATAGGTCTGATGCTAACAACTACTGCTCAATCTCATATCTGTCAGCGTTATCCAAAATTCTTAAAAATGAAATGTATGCAATAGTGGCATCACATATTTGTAAAACTGAAGAACATAATGTCAGTTTGGTTTTCAGAAAGGTTTTTCAACAGGCTATATTATATATATGCTTTCACTGATCAAATATTAAATGCATTAAAAAACCAAACATCAGCTACTGGGATATTTTGTGATCTCTTAAAGGCTTGATTGCTTGAATGACGAAATTCTTCTAGATAAGCTTAAATATCATGATATGAGTGGGACAGTGCAGAAATGGTTAGATTCGTATTTAACTGAAAGAATGCAGAATGTTGAAATTAACAGTACAGATAGGCTGCAAAAATCAACAGAGTACTATAACTCGGGAAGTAACAAGAATTGTGTCCTGCAGGGTTCAGTCTTGGGACTTTTATTGTTTTTAATGTATATTAATGACATGCCACTCTATATTCATTAAGATGCGAAGGTAGTTCTTTTTGTTGATGGTACAATAGAAATAATTCAAAAGCCAAGACTGCTTGAATACTGTTAACTGGATAACCGGTTTCAACACACTAAAGGTGCCATCATCGGATCTGAATGTAGATTAACATCTATAGGCCCTTCGGATATAACAATACATCAGGCACACTAACTGACATAAAATCATTATCACAAAATTAAGAAACCACTGCTCTCCTGGTCATTCTTTTCCATGAGATATGTAAAACTGCAGTCACTAATTAAAACGATTTGGTACATGACCGCTGCTCGACCGACAGCAGTCAGCCCTATTGCACGCAGGTATCCCTGCTGCGATTCCAGAATCGCAGTCTCCAGATACCATACAAAAGTGTTTTACTTGTGGACCTTATATGGCAAACTGATCTAGGATTAGGACACCTTTGACCTTCCTTACTCAATTTCCTGAGTCTGTATACACTATGGACAGCGTACTGCGCCCAGATTGTTCCTTACGTGGCCTTCACGTAGTACATGATCACCGCTTATTCGATTTTCTTTCAGCAGCCACGGTTAATTACATTTTCCTGATGATAGATGTTTTCCATGTTACGTATGTTCCTATCTGATTTTGCTGCAGTTTCTTCTCTCCTACTTTCTGTCCTCGCTTTGTTTCGTGTTTTGCCTCGGTATCGCTCCAGTTCTATTGTATAATGTGTAAGGATGTAGAACATATACACATGAACGTATAGAATCCTTGCAATCAGACTTGAATTTTTCTCTAGACGGAAGGCTTAGTTTGCTGTTTGGACTACAATGTGATGGTAGTTTTAAAAAGATAATAAAACAAAAAAATTGTTGATTCATAGAATGACAACTGGGTAGTGGTTTCTCGGGTACGTTCTCGAGGTTTTTTAATTTTTTATTTATCATTCTGTTATCGTAAATAATCTTTTCTCACATTTACAGTTTATACTACAAGTTGGTTTGACTATGGGCTTCTTAAAACTCAAGACAGTTCCACTCACTCTGATAACTGGAAGGAATGATAACGCAACCGCTCACAATAAGCGGGAATTACGGGTTCCAGTCCCAGCCCACCACAAGTTTTCACCGTCGTCATTCCATTACATTGCTGATGATTGTCCATATTCCCAGCTGTGAATACAATTCGTGTATACTGTATTTGATAGTCGGTGTGTTTCATTAATAATCTACTGCATACGAATAACCAATAAGCAAAATCAAATTAAGAAGAGGTGTTATCAAAAAACAATCATAAGTTTAAAATATTTTGAAACACAAGCGACTGGCATGTAGGACAAATTTCCATTTACAAGGCGGGGAAAATAGCTATGACACTGAAGAAAGGTCATCTGCAAATTTCAAGTGCTCAATGTAGCCAGGGGCGATTCTAAAATTAGGTCCACAAGGGGGGGGGGAGTGTTTAATGTTGGGTGGTGGGGTTTGGGGAAATGGAATATCGCTTTACAAATGGAGAGTTTGGGTCCTCCACCGACAAACTGGTAAAATTTGATTTTGCTGAAGGTAGTTTCTAGTAACTGTTTTGGAGTTAAGGGTAAAAAATGTGTATTAATAAATAATAAGACGTTCATTTTAAGTTAACTGTTTATTGTTTTAGATAGTAAGCAACTTCCTGCTCTTATTCTTTTGTTCAAATATGTCTGTTGGAGTAATATATTCACTGATTTCTGAAGTCATTTTATCCCACGTAATATGATGCTCTATTGGGGGGGGGCTATAGCCCCGATAGGACTAACCACCCCTCCCCCCCCCCCCCCCCCCCCGTTGCCACCGCCCGTGCATGTAGCATTCCTTCATCCGTTTCTGGGCACTAGATCGAGATATAGCTTGAGGGCCCACACATTGAGCAATGCATTTTTAAAATATGCTGAATTTTGCTCATTATAAAACTGTGTAAACGGAGAAATGGTAATATCTTCCAAACAGCTTTAAAACATTATGAAGAACTTAAATATTTATATCTTAATATTTACAAATGCTGCGCAAGACACATCCTTATGGCCCATTACAACAGAAATGGTAGAAAAATCGAGAAATTCTTAATGGCGAATTAAGGCGTATTTCTTCACTAGTCTGGAACACCGACTAGGAAGCACCATGTGTTCCTAGGTACACTATCCTCCAAGTACATTTTCTCCTACTGTTTATCGGACTTTTCATTCACATATAAGGCTACACTCCAGACAAATACTCTATACTTTCTTCCACCTCAGTTCATAGCACCTGTTGGTACCACTCTCTGTTTTACATCTTCTCTACTTCAGCCATAATTAATTATCAGTATCTTTAATTTTACTGGCTTTTGCTCTGCGTACCTATGGATTACATTATTTTAATAAATACAGCAACGACATACTTTGTCATGCACCTTTATTTAAGCGAATACGTTTCGGGCTTTCACCTATCTTCAGTTAGCACAATATATGTGTGAGTCTTCAGTCACTAAAACATCAACAGCAAACGGGATGCTTTAGCTACCCTGTGCAAAATAACAATTCTGTTTAACTACTACACTTCACCACTTGTGCGTTTACGGTGTATTGCTGTTTTGGTGCACCTACTTCCTACTCAGCTTGTTGTGATCCCGATTTCCGCCTTTATGGATGTGCCGCAAACACTTTTTATCTTCTATTTGGCACAAAAACAATCTGTTATTTGCCATGTTGTCGACTGACGTCTTTGTTTATATCCAAAAATACATCTGTGGTCAAAGATTACCCGTTGCTTATAGCTTCTGCTGTAATCAAAGTTACAATTTGCTTACAGATTCTGTTTGTCAGAAGGGAAGGGAAATTGATTAAGATGAATTTGCTGAATGCTCTATACGGTTATTAAATAAAGGCATTAGTGACTGCTTAGGTTGTAAGATATATTATAAAAATTAAAATATTATAGTACATTTTATATAGAAGGATTAGTACTCCTTTTTTCTTCATTCTTTTGTTCCTCTAACAGTTCGAATAACATCTATAAACAATACAGACGGAACAACAGTTTTACATGATTTATAACTCATCTGTGTGCTGGATAAACTCGCATTCCATTGCATTTTTTCATGGCTGAATTTAGTGTGTGCGTGATTTTATGTGCAAAGTATGGAAAGATTTTGTTTGGCAACCCCAAATACCACCCTAAATGAGCAGACAGATCCACTAAAAAGTCTACTGGGCTATTTATGTGCGAAATGGGATCAAACAAGTGCTACTTCCATAAGGATGAAAATCGAAAGAACATGCTCTAAAAATTCCCATCACACCAAGACGAAAGAAACAAGCCTCTTAGTATGCACAACTACTTTAAAATGACAACAGTTCTGCCCACTTGGGTAAGGAACAAAAAAGAAGGCTAAAATTAAAAGATGACTGTGCTGAAAATCTTAAACTGAGACCTCATTCGATTTCGTCATTCAAAAATATGCAACTAATGGAACAATTGTCACTTCAGACTTTGTTAAAACCAATGTCTGCAAGTATGTTTGTTTTCGTACTCGGTAAAAGAGTAGTAAATTTATGGAAGAGTTAATTTTCGAGTTATCGGCTCTGTCTCATTGCACCATCTTATTTGGAGATATTTTAACTCTATCACCATCTTTAGTTGTGATATATGTGTATATATACGGGAAGTTCTTACTGTATACCACGAAATAATCAGCTGGTTAAATGCTACATTGCAATACAATTATCACAATAATTACTTCCTTGTTACCCAGTGTGGTGCTTGTTGTGTTTGACTTTTGACTGTGTCGTGTGTTCTTGAGTATGTGTTACCACGATGCATATTTGTTTTAGTTCTTATAGTTATCTAATAATTGATTATAAGAAAAGTAGTTTATAAACATTTAGAGATCATTGGCTCCATGGATCGAATTGGTGAATACTGCAACAATCCTCAAAAATTATTATCCTCATAAGTTGTTATTTTTGCGGGCATAAGTCACATGTAATGCAAGAAATGACTGTGAATTGGTATCTTTTTCTAGTGCATAATATGATTAATTACCTTTGTCCATTCTGAAATAGTTCTTGAGAGAAACGTGGATGTAGAAATATTTGAGTGTGTACTGTAGTTTGTATGGAGACTAAGCCTAACTCATTACACTCTTCCAGTATATCATACTGCCTGTTTGTATGTGTTCGCCTGCTTAGCTTAGTATTTTTGTTACCATCTGTTTCCTGTAATTATAAATCCTTTCAGGTTATTTTATACCCGCGTGAAACTTTGATTATTAGCATGACGACCATTTTAACATAAGTCATGTAACTGAACAGCTTTTGAATTTATTTGCAGATAATAGCCAAATACGGGTAATATTCAGCAAGTAAAAAGACTAGGAGGGAACAATAAGACTGAAAGACTAAGAGAGACGAAGTTAAATTAAAACAAGGCTCAGACAGGATTGCTGTCACGCTCTTCCCCCTCTTTATTCTATTTATCGGAGGAGCAGTGATGTACACGAAACGTAGTTCCAGAAGTGGAACCGTTATTCGTAATGAAATGATGACGATAACAAGATATTGATGTCTTCTATGAAAGTGAAGAAGCACTGCAGAACCGGTTTATTGGAATGAGGGCCATACAGCCATCTCTCAGTGTTTTGGAGTTTTAGAGAATATACAAAGAAAGACAAAGGTAATAATAAATAGCAAAAGCAGGATTAGTGACAAATTTATCAGCAAGGCAGCAGATTACGGACTTAACGAAGACAGGAATTCTGCTCCCTTGGACTCAAAATAGAGCCTGCTGGACGAGTAGTGGAGAGAATAAGAATAATGCTAAACTGTATTCTTAACCTCAGAACAGAGTTACACGGAAAGTGCCTCTCAGGCACACCGGTGTTTTTCCAGTCGGCAGTTCGAAGACTGACTTTAAAGAAATGTCCAAGCTAATTTATGTTGTACAAGTCTTTCCGTATATCCGTAGCTGCTGTACGCTACATTCATTTTAATCTAATCTTATTGAAGCCTAGATTCGACATTTTTTATCACCCACTCTTCCTTCCGGTCTAAGATCAATTATTCACCGGTGCTTCAGCATGTATTCAGTGAGCTTTCTTTATTCAAGGCACAAAGCAATGAAAGACATTAAAAGCCAATGGACAACGATTTGTATCAATGAGGCAACCTGATAATTTATGCTTACTGGGCAGATTCATTGGGTCTTGATTCATAGGGGTGCAGGATCAAAAAGTTGTTTCATTCAATAGGTGACGAAAAGCCTTTTTCTCCCAGTTGCATTAATTACCTCTTAATTAGTTTTTTAAATCTATTCTGATCTAGAACATTTCACTTTCAAAAGGATTTCTCCTCTTTTTGCTCGAAAGCGTTTATCGTCCGTTTTTCACTACCATGTAAGACTACACACGAAAAAAATATTTTCGGAAAGACTTCCTAACGTTTACATTTATATTCGATGTTATTGTATTCACCTTTTCCAGGATAGCTTTCCTTTCTTCAGCAATCGTCCTTTGCTGTAATTTCCCATTAGCAAAACATCGACTACTTTCTGAAATTCATCATCCAGTCTGTTTCCTTGTCCATCACTGGCTTAATCTGACTAAACAACTATACCCTTCTTCTCCTTTTGTTTATGATCATATTACATCATCATTTAACATATTTTTCGCTACTTCCTGTCGATCTGCCAGATCCATTTGCTATCTCTGACAGAATTGCTTTGCCATCGGAAATCACAGAAGTATCTATTTCTTACCCCGAAATTTAACTCCCGTACACAGTGTTCTGTATTTCCTACACTGCCTTCAAAGGTACAGTGGACTGGCTCCGATTCTGATTACTTCTGATCTACTACCTGCCTTTCATATCTTTCGACTTTTAGAACTCCATAACGTGGTTGTATAGAAGCTTCAGATAAACTGCCACTTCTTAGCTCTAATGCTATACGCATGGGGACTTTCCTGTCTTCTAAGGTAAATGTTAGGGTTAGAATAATGGGGAGATTATCGATCCGTTTCAAGCAAAAGTTAATTAATTTCGTATCACAGTGTTTAAGATGTCGTATCTAATGAACTAAGGGTCGTACAATTGTATAATTTTGCAGGTAAATTCAGGGGTACACGGGTGTACTGCCTGCAAAATATTTTGGAAATTGAGTTAGTTGTAAAGACGTAATAAACTCAAACGTCATGCCAGATGCTGAAGTTTTATTGTACGAACGGTGAAAACGCAGTAAGCGATAAATATTCTTCTTTCGGAATGTGTTAGCGAGTAAGTGTTTTGCAAAGATTTGAAGTTATGTATAAATGTAGTTGAAAGTCGCTAAATGTGCTCATCTTCATATACCAGATGAATCTAATCTTGTAATTTGCGTAATCATGAGCTACAATGTCCCGTATACACAGTTTCTTAACTGTAATTACCATTTTACTGTGTTAAACCATCAATGTATAGTTTGTGGTAACTTCCTGTGGGACCAAACTGCCGAGGTCATCGCTCCCTAGGCTTACACACTGCTTAATCTAACTTAAAGTAACATACACTAAGGACAACACCGACACCCACGCCAAAGTAAGGACTCGAACCTCCGACAGGGGTAGCCACGAACTGCGTCAGCTGTTGAGTAAATGAAGGGTGATTCAGCTGCTCCTACCATTTGGTTTTATGCAACCCACAAACCCTTGAAATACTATATTCAATACTTTTATAGTCATTTGCTCAATGCACGTAAACTATTTGAATGTATTTAAATTTTATACTGACATACGAATTCACTGGAGGCTGTAATTTTCGAATTATTCAAGAAAAATATACAAAAATTAGCTTTAAATGCGTTTCTCTTGAACAGGGTGATAACTGTGGCTTCTTGTGAAAACGTATTCCAGTATAGGATTTTACTACATTAAATGTCCTACATAAAGATCCTGTTAATTTTTTTTGTAGGACTAACGGTTTGCATATAGCATATGAAAATCTCTTGTGTGATATTTGAAGACACCACGGGTGGCATAAAATCCATTGGTAGAGCAGCTGAATCTAGATCTACATCTACATTTATGCTCCGCAAGCCACCCAACGGTGTGTGGCGGAGGGCACTTTACGTGCCACTGTCATTACCTCCATTTCCTGTTCCAGTCGCGTATGGTTCGCGGGAAGAACGACTCCCGGAAAGCCTCCGTGTGCGCTCGAATCTCTCTAATTTTACGTTCGTGATCTCCTCGGGAGGTGTAAGTAGGGGGAAGCAATATACTCGACACCTCATCCAGAAACACACCCTCTCAAAACCTGGACAGCAAGCTACACCGCGATGCAGAGCGCCTCTCTTGCAGAGTCTGCCACTTGAGTTTGCTAAACATCTCCATAAGGCTATCACGCTTACCAAATAACCCTGTGACGAAACGCGCCGCTCTTCTTTAGATCTTCTCTATCTCCACCGTGAACCCGATCTGGTACAGATCCCACACTGATGAGCAATACTCAAGTATAGGTCGAACGAGTGTTTTGTAAGCCACCTTCTTTGTTGATGGACTACATTTTCTACGGACTCTCCCAATGAATCTCAACCTGGTATCCACCTTACCAACAATTAATTTTATTTGATCATTCTACTTCAAATCGTTTCGCACGCATACTCCCAGATATTTTACAGAAGTAATTGCTACCAGTGTTTGTTCCGCTGTCATACAATAAAGGATCCTTCTTTCTGTGTGTTCGCAGTACATTACATTTGCCTATGTTAAGGGTCAGTTGCCACTCCCTGCACTAAGTGCCTGTCCGCTGCTGATCTTCCTGCATTTGGCTACAATTTCCTAATGCCGCAACTTCTCTGTATACTACAGCATCATCCGCGAAAAGTCGCATGGAGCTTCCGACACTATCTACTAGGTCATTTATGTATATTGTGAAAAGCAATGGTCCCATAACACTCCCCTGTGGCACGCCACATATTACTTTAACGTCTGTAGAGGTCTCCCCATTGAGAACAACGTGCTGTGTTCTGTTTGCTAAAAGATCTTCAGTCCAGCCACACATCTGGTCTGTCATTCAGTAGGCTCTTACTTTGTTTATCAGGTAATTGAGGACGTCGTGTGTAAGCGCTATCCTGAGAAAAACAGATTGGCATGGCAGGGGAAATCGTGACAGGCCTCATCAAGGCAGCCAGATGTCTGGTGACTTCGTTCCCCCGCCCTCTACACTATTCGTCCTTAGTAAAAAATCCAGATGGCGGCGAAACGCCTTTCCTAGGTATCTTGGTACAGCTGTCGAGCGGGTCTCCTCGTACACGCAACGACTTGTTTTTGTTGAGGTCCGTGTGTACCTGGGCACGTCCGCGGCGTTCTGCTGCGAGTTGCAGCGGTCGTAATCAGCAAAGTTGCCCGGCGTCAGGTGGTGGGCCGCGCCGCCGCCTGCTCAGGAAACGCCCTGGTCCACTGGGCACAGACGTCAGCGGCGCGGCGGGATTAAGAGCCATCTGTCCGGCGGCGCGGACAGCACAGGCCCGCCACACAACTTGGCTGAGAGCGCCGGAAATCTCGCCAGCCCAGCCACCAGCGGCTCTCCCGATATTAACGGGGAACTTCTGTCTGGCCGGCTGCAGTCCTGTCTCCTTCTGGTTCCTCCACCAAGGAGCACGGGAACGGCGCTCAAGTGGCACTAAGCTTCACTATATGAATTTAGAATAAAAGTTCTTAATTCAGAACCATGAGGATCTCCTTATGAAATTAACACTAGTTAACAGACGGTTTCGATCTTCTGAACGTCATCAGGTGTCACAAATTTATTTACAACAACGTACATGGGAACCTTTGTACTATAGCTCCAAATAAAATAATAACTATCGTATGTCGCAGCCACCAATAGTAAAATGCATTATATAGTTAACAGTAAACTACACTGAGGTGGAAAATGTTATGGGATACCTCCTAATATCGCGCCGGACCTCCTTCAGCATGGTGTAGTGCAGTGTCTCAATGTGGCAAGGACTCAACAAGTCGTTGAAAGTGTCCTGCAGAAATTTTGATCCATGCTGCCTCTACAGGCGTCCACAAACTGACCTCTAGAGTATGTCCCATAAATGGGACTCATGTTGGGCGGTCTGCATGGCCAGTTAATTAGCTCAAACTGTACATAATCTTCTTGACACTAATCGCGAACAACAGTGTCCAGTGACATGGCATATTGACATTCTATCTATGTTTGAGAAAACGAATTTCATGAATGGCTGCAGATGGTAATGGGACTCATATTGGGCGGTCTACATGGCCAGCTAATTAGCTCGAATTGTCCATAACATTCTTCACACTAATCGCGAACAACAGTGCCCAGTGACATGGCATATTGACATTCTATCTATTTTTCAGAAAATTAAGTTCATGAATGGCTGCAGATGGTCTCCAGGTAGCCGAGCATAATCATTTCCAGTCAGTGATCGGCTTAGTTGGACCAGAGGACATAGGATACTCCCATGCAAAAACATTCCACACCATTATGGAGCTACCACCAGCTTGAACAGACCAAAACCTGGTCCATGGCTTCGTGGAGGCTGCGCCACACTCGAGCACTACCATCAACTCCTACCAGCTGAAGCCGGAAGTCATCCGACCAGCCCACGGTTTTCCAGTCATCCTTGGTCACTAGCTCAGGAGAGGCGCTGCAGGCGTTGTAGGAACGTCACTCGCATCGGTCGTCTGCTGCCTGAGCCCATTAACCCCAGATTTTGCCGCACGGTCCTAACAGATTCGTTCGTCCTATGGCCCATACTGATTTGTGTGCTAATTTCAAGCATCGTTGTTTGTCTGTTAGCACTGACAACTCTATGCAAACGCTGGTGCTCTCGGTCGTTACACGACGGCCATCGGCCATTGTGTTGACCGTGATGAGAGGTAATGGCTGACATGCGGTATTCTCGGCAAACTCCTTAGTCTAAGAATATCAGAATGTGTTGTTCGATAACGATATCCGAAGTGGAATACCCCATGCGTCAATCTCCAACTACCATTCCCGGCCGAAAGTCTGTTGATTCCTGTTGTGTGGCCTTAATCACGTTGAAAATGTTTTCACATGAATCACTCGAGTACGAATGGCAACTCCACCGATCCACTGCCCTTCCAAACCTTGTGTGCGTGGTATTATTGCCATCTGCATATGTACATATCGCTATACCACGACTTTTGTCACCTGAGTGTGTTGTTAACAGTAAATTGCATTGATATAGGTATTTAACCTTTGACAGTGTACGAAAATTAACTAATTGTACCAATGCTCTTTACTGTTTTCTATACATGCATTTCATTATTCACGACATCAATGCGTGATAGTTCGTATTTTATCTGAGGGCACATAAGAACTTTGCCATACAGACTGCTGTAAATAATTACATGATATATGATGATGATCAGAGGGAAGGAACGGCAAGGTAATTATGATTTATCTCACTTTTCTCAAATGCTTAAGAGTCTGTACAAAATATTAGAGATTTATCACTCTCTGAATGAGTTGTTTTCATCGAATGTAACAACGTTTCTTCTCAGTCACGTGGTTGAAATATTCGTACTGCATTTCAATAATAGCGATATTGTCAGAGACTCGGCGCTGTTGCAAGAGACTCTTTCGAAAATTTTGCGTTCTTCACGGTCCTCTAATAAATGTAGGTAGGGCTATAGCAGGCGGTATGGAGGAACATGAGGTCCTCACACGTCTCTAGACGCTGTCGCTTCCTGAACCTTGGAGCCGCTACTCTCAGTTCAACCAACTTCTTAAATAGCCTCACGATAAATGACTGATTATACAAATTCACGTAACTTACATTTCTGACTTTCTGCCGTTTATTTCTAACTTCGTGCTTGATTTTGTTCTGCATCTTACATGTCACTTTAAATTCAAATCTGCCATAGGACTGTCACATACAGTGAAAATTAATAATTTTCTGATGAAATGGAACTTATTCAACTCTTTTTCGTTTTACTCCTTGACACGTTCATATCCCATTTAGTTCGTACTAAATTAATGTGTTATACACGTACACTTCAAATTCGAGCGTCGGCTGTCCTTGGTAGTTTCTGGTATTATAGCCATAGCTTTCATCTGAAGACTCCTTCTTTAGATCTGTCGTACGTTCCCATTACATTCCTCCATTATCCTTTTGCAGTGACATTCATATCCCTTTATCATTTCGTAGAGCCCCTTCCGTTCACTGTTAATACAAATCTTGCTATTCTGCCTGGAAATCATTCAATATTTGTCGCTTTTTTTTAATTTTCGCAGTCGCAAGAAAGCTTGTTCGTGGAATCATCCTTTGCCCAATCCTCCGTAGTAAATATATGACCTGATTGAAGTTCAAATGGCTAATGTTTCTTCATCTCCATTCTGAAAACCTTTCTGTATTACATTCATGTTATTTAACACATCTTCCAATTTTAACAACCTACCTTCCGTCCACAGCGAACTCGCTTCTGCGATACACGTAATAATAAAATTTCCAAGATACAGACACATTTAACCACCTTCTGCCCGTCTTACAACGGACTGCGTTCGTCTGTCATATATTACTCGAAACAGCAGAACATATCTTATAAGCTAATGCGAGCATGGCAAACATCATTCATTTTCACTTCCACATTGCCGCCTCACCCACCATAGTCCGATGTATGGGCCTTACGAAATACGTGAAATCATTTTCGCATGGTAAGCATAAACGCCATCTATTACATCCCAATAGTGAGAACCAATTCTGCAACTAAACTGTGATGTTCCACTATAAAGTGCTGTACATGCCTACCCAAGGACATATACTAGGCGCATAGTCCTTGTCTTCGTGTCAGACCATCACGAGATGGAATCTGCCAGTGTGTCGCATACTGTTCACAAAACTGTAGTCGCTTCGATATGTTGCAGTCAATGACGAATTGATATTGCGAGAAAAGGCACTTCGAATTAGAATGGCACGTACCCATATTTCACAAAGTGTGCTCTAAGGTGCCACACTACCTATGGGGGCTAACCAAAATAAAATCAAGTCCGTTAGTTCCGTATCATCGGCACAACATGTTCAGCAGTACACAAGAAGATATATCAGCATCTACGCAACTACTCTAGCAGAGGGTTCATAGAATCACGTTCAAACTATTTCTTTTTTTGTTTATTTTTTATTTACACGTCAAGGTCCGAAGGAACAAATTGCGGAGCAAATCCCTAAGGTCATGCAATGTGTCAGTACATGAAATTACAACATAAAAGTAATAACAGATAAAAATAAAATGTTTATGAACCAGAAAAATGTCAGTCCATAAGTTCAAGTAAGCACAATCAACAATACAACAGGAGGCAGCTTAATTTTTCAAGGAACTCCTCGACAGAATAGAAGGAGTGACCCATGAGGAAACTCTTCAGCTTAAATTAGAAAGCGGCTGGATTACTGCTAAGATTTTTACATTCGAGTGGTAGCTTATCGAAAATGAATGCAGCAGTATACAGCATACCTTCCTACACAAGGGTTAGGGAATTCCGATCCAAATGCAGGTTTGATTTCTACCGAGTATTAACTGAGTGAAAACTGCATATTCTTGGGAAGAAGCTAATATCGTTAACAAGAAATGACGGTAAGGAATGTATATATTGAGGGGCCAATGTCAAAATAGGCAGACTCGTGAACAAGGGTCGACCAGAGGTTCGTGAAATTACGCCACTTATTGCCCGAACGACCCGTTTCTGAGCCAAAAATATTATTTTTGAATGGGAAGAGTTACTACAGAATGTAATACCACACGACATAAGCGAATGAAAATAAACAAAGTAGACTAATGTTCGTGTCGAACAGTCACTCACTTGAGATACCGTTCGAATACTAAACATGGCATCATTAAGACTTTGAACAAGGTCCTGAACGTGGGCTTTCCACGACAGTTTATTCTCTATCCGAACACCTATAAATATGAAGTGTTCAGTTTCACTAATCATGTCACCATTCTGAGGAATTAAAACGTCAGGTTTTGTTAAATTGTGTGTTGAAAACTGTAAAAACTGCGTCTTACTGTGAGTCGATGTTAGTTTATTTTCTACAAGCCATGAACTTAGGTCATGAACTGCACTATTTGAAATCGAGCCAACGTTGCACACAACATCCTTTACTACCATGCTAGTGTCGTCAGCAACAGAAATATTTTAGAGTAACCCGTAATAGTAGACGGCATATCATTCATATAAATAAGGAACAGGAGTGGCCCCTCCACTTGACCGTACCCCACTCAGACCACTCATCACAGCCATTCTCAACATTGCGAATAATGACTTTTGATGCCTGTTGCTAAAGTAAGAGGTGAACCTATTGTGAGCTACTCCCCGTATTCTGTAATGGTTCAACTTTTAGAGCAATATTTTGTGATCAACACAATCAAACGCCTTAGGTAAATCAAAAAATAAGCCTAGCATTCGAAACCTTTTGTTTAATGCAACCATTAACTCACAGAGAAAAGAGAATATAGCATTTTCAGTTGTTAAGCGACTTCTAAAGCCGAACTGTACATTTCATAGCAAATCGTATGATGTAAAATGATCAATTGTCCTTACATACACAGCCTTTTCCATAACTTTAGGAGACACTGACGGCAAAAAGTAGCTCTAAAATAGTCTCATTATCCCTTTCTCCCTTATTATAATGCGGCTTTACTACTGAGAACTTTAATCGTTCAGAAAACTGATCATTCCTAAAGGAAAAATTACAAACATGGCTAAATACAGGGCTAACACGTGCTGCACAGTACTTTAATATTCTGCTAGGCACTCCATCATATCCATGAGAGTCCTTAGTCTTCAGTGATTTAATTATTGACTCAGCTCCTCCTTGTCTGTATCATAGATGAGTATTTCAGACATCAATCTCGGAAAGGCATTTACCAAGAAAGTTATATGATTCCCAGTAGAAATAAAATTTTTATTTAATTCATCAGCAAAGCTCAGAAAATGATTGTTAAATACCGTACATATATCTGATTTGTCAGTAATAGATATATTTTTACTACGTACTTACTTTATATCTTCGACCTTGTGCTGCTGACCAGACACTTCCTTCACAACTGACATGGTTTTATCCTGCGAATTAGCTATCCTATTTGCATACCACATACTCTTTGCCTTCCTCATAACATTTGTAAGCACCTTAAAGTACTGTTCGTAATGGGCTACTGAAGCTTGATTGTGACTATTTCTAACATTTTGATATAATTCTCATTTTGTTGTACATGATATCCTTATCCCACTAGTCAGCCACTTGGGCTGCCTATTACTGCTAGTATCTCGCTTAGACCGTTATAATGGATAGCAAGTCTCAAAGATAATGAGAAATGTGTTAATGAAAGCATTACATTTATCTTCTATGTTAACGGCACTATAAACATCTTGCTACTCTTGTTCCTTGACAAGGTTTAAAATACTCTCTATTGCTCTCGGTTTAACTTTCCTACATAGTTGGTAATTAGGTGTGATATTTGTTTGAGTACAAAAGCCTTTTAGTATTAAAATTTGTGCATCAAGGTCTGTAAGGCCATTCTCCCTTTTACTAACAGAATGCTCATCTACTAATGAAGAATGAATAAAAATATTCTCTATGGCTGTGCTACTCTTCCCTTCAACCTAGTTCGAAAAAACACAGTCTGCATCAAATCAAATGAATTTAGGAGAGCCACCAACATTGTTTTTCTCGCACCATCATATACAAAATTTATATTGGAGGCACCACATATAACTAATTTCTGGTACTACCAACAAAGTGAATCAAGAACCCTCTCTAGCTTAAGCAGGAATGAAGTCAAAGTTATGGGACATATAAGCAACAACAATCAGAAGTTTAGTTTCACTAAATTCAACTACCCCTGGACAACATTCAAATATCGGTTCAGTGCAGTGCCGTGATATGCCTATAGGCTCAAATGGAATACTGCTTTTTACATACATAGCCAATTCCTCACCCCACTAGGAACTCTAAAAAACAACCAGCTAATCTGTATCCTGGTAAATGAAGCCTCTGAATTGTCAAATGTTTAAGTGGTGCTTCGACATACCAATAATTTCAGAGTCAACTTCTATAAGCAGTTCACTAACTTTATCTCTAATACTTCTTATATTTTGATAAAATATATTAATTCCTTCTCCACTAGGAAACATGACGTCGTCTGAAGGTTAGCCCTTAGTTAGAATGATTTCCTTTAAGCAGGGGTACCTATCAGCTGACTTGAATCTGAAAAAGGATTAGCTCTAGCACCAACTACTACAGGAATTTTTCCATGAGGGATCCCACCACCACTCACTACACTGTCACCGGTAATATTTGCCAGCCTCCCCTTCTCATACCTATTGAGGTGCAGGCCATGCCTAATGAAACCTGATCTACTGATACACCCATCTTGCAATACTGAAATGTTACCCATGCCCTCTGCTATGAGTGCCCTCTCCAGCCCCAAGTTAAGGCGCCTAACAGCCACATTAAGATGAGGTCGATCATGACGCTGGAATAGTTGCACGAAATGCACGTTAGTGCCATTAGTTTGAGTAGCTATCTTTACCACCTAAATCATATTCCCCGTCCCTATCAAACCTATTCCCTGCTCCACACACTATCACTACCTGATCCTCCTTCGTAAAATTCCTACATAACTCCCCTATGCTGTCAGTCACCTGAGGCAACCCTGCACTAGGCTTCAAAATGCTTGTGACCTGATACTCACCCTCCAACACTTCCTGCAACTGCTGGGCCACACCTCCACCGTGCAAACTAACTATCAGCAGAACCTTCTTCTTTTTCTTAGACTTTGCAACTGAACTAGGCCTCCTAACTTCTGAGAACTGCAGCATGTTCCACATAAATCTACAGCTCTGCCGTTTCTCTCTCGATCAACGAGCGGGAGGTTTCATAACGCACTATTCAGCGGTTTGACTACTATTCCACCGCTGTAATTACTATGCGCTAGAGACATTTACAGAAGACACTACTTGCCACGAATAGAATAAGTCACTAACTCCTTAGAACTAATGTCGTTATCTCTTATTTTAACTGTAGACCAATGCTTCCGTTGATTGGAGTAGTGGTTACTCTTGCTGTCGGTTTTTTATTCAATTCGACCACTTTCCGTTTCCCAAATGATTTCTGAGACGGTTGGTAACCCCAAATACATACAATGGATTTGGGGCCTTGCAGTTTCGTATAGTCCTTGATAGATGTCATAGAACTCTCATTTCTAAGTTTTCAATGTGTCAGCAAAACCATCAGTCCCCTACTTTGAATTCAGCCCAACTATTATGCTTATCATAATGCTCTTTTTGCATTCTTGTCTATAGCTCAGTACTTTGAGTCACCGCTTTTCTGCTCTCAGATTTACTCCTTTCTGTGCAGAACCATACAGTTTTCCAACTTCCATCATAATCTCTCGAAGTGTGAAATTAGTCCTCTCAAATATTACATTGTTCAGAACAACTTTCGTTTCTCTTCCTACATTTTCTAAAACACTATATATATAATTACATAAAGTCCTACATAAATGCCATTCTCCATCATAAATTATTCCATGGATTAGTAGCAGGTAAGTATGGAAATATATATATCGCTTGTACTTCAATACATTCCCTCGTTCGGAAGCCTGGAAATAAATTTCTGTGCATAATCAGAGAGAGAGAGCTGTCTTTGAGTTCCAAGACTTACATAAATATTCCTTTTCCAGTTTACTGACTGCCCTTACACTTTTTAATATCTTTAGCAGGTACAGTTTGATAAACGTGGTATTTCATATGCCACAAAAACGTAACAGTATCCACTCCTGGATTTCGTTATGGGTTGAAGAGGTCCACTGATAGGATTTCCATTATTTCCATTGGATCTTTACTGTGCACATACCAGATGCATGGTCATTTGGCTCACTTTCACATGGTGGCAGGTGCCACACATTTTTATGTGCTCATTGATAAGATTTTTCATGTCACTGAAATGTACACTCTACGGTCACTTGTCTATACACATTTTGGCCCAACATGGCAGTAGCTTATATTTTCGATTAACTCTTCAGTGTACTGCTAATGGCAGCATGCTACACGAAGCTCTGGCTTTTTATCTTCTCTGGAATGAACCCATAGCATGAAGTTTATGCATGTCTTGCTTTTCTTAGGAGTTCTGATTTTAAAAATCAGCACATCTTCTTTTCGTTTTCTTTACATCTGAGGTTTCTACGAACTTCTATCTCTGTTTCAGATGACAACTTCTTTAATATTAAATATTTTCAGATGTCCGTCACCACATTAATTATGTCTCTTTCTCTCCAACCCCACTGGTAATCTTGTCGGATTAGATTAGGAATCTACTTCACTTTTACCTTGTATTGTAGCCAACAATAACCACCATTTTAACGGACTATGCAATAACCAACAGTTTCCATGGATGAGGACTACACACCTGAAATTCTAGAAGACCTCATACCACACATAACACTTATTTCTGTGGCATGCTACAGTTTATCTCACATTTAATTACTATTCGACTTGTAAAGGCGGTAGACCTACCTTCCTTTCTTCCTTCCAACCTCATTTATTGGAAGAGTTTTGCCATGATCCCATATCCATTGTTGTCAACATCCATATAAAACAGTAAGCTCATTATAGATAAATACAACAATTTATCTTGAAAGATACCTTCTTTTAATGTTCCTAACGCATTTTGACAGGTATATATCCAAGAAAAGATGGAATTTCCTTTCAAAGGTTCTGAAAAACGTTGACTCAATACATATTTCTGACAGAATCTATCGATGCCTAAGATGCCTTCATTGTAATTTGTTGAGGTGGGAGCAGGTAAAACATCTTGAATCACTAATATTTTCTCAAAATCCTTCTTGATCCCTTCTGCAGATATAAAATACCCTGGAAAGAATCTGTTGCTTTATAAATTTGGACTTATTTAATTTCAACATCATTCCCTCTCGTGTTAGTGTCCAAAACAACAACTCCATAACTTACAATGTTCTTCCCACATTTCCAATGCCATCAGTATATCATCCCATATATTGTATTTGTAACACTCAGATCTTGACTTAATACTTTTCTAGTGCTTGAATAAACTCAGAAGCCATCCCCATAGAAGGATTATAGTATTTTTCTGATCTTCTTTGGCCAATGATACATGCCAATAACTAACTCTCGCATCTCAACTTATAACATATTTGGCATCTTCACTTATCTGTATAAGTCAATGTATTCTTCGGCCCATCATTTTCAATGTGTACACTGGTGTTCTGAGGTGGACAGTATTTAGCTATATGATTTGCTGTATGATCTGCCTTACTGTATATGCTTTTATATAAATTATGGGTTTACATTATGTTCTTCCTTCATAATTTCGTCTTCCGGTAGGCCTTTCTCTAACATCTCATACCAATTCCCTCCCACTCGCCCTGAGCTGACATGTTCTGCCTTGTCATATACTATTATATTAATTATGGGTTATTTTCAATTCTTCCTCCATAATCTCCTCTTCCAGTAGGTTTTTCTTTACCATCTCGTATTGTTTTGCTTCCATTCAACTTGCGAGAGACACATTTTCCCTTACCTCCTTTGTACTATTAAGTATTAAGTATTTCTAGCCCTCTTGGAGAAATCCTTTATCTGGCTACCTTTTCTCCTTGGCTTTTCAATTTCTTTCTCAGCATTCTATTTTTTCCATCTATTCCCCAAACATGTTATATTTATTCTAGACATCATCCTTTGTGTTATCTAATTCTGCCTTGAAGACTAATTTGTCTGAATCCTTTTCACAGTTGTAATCATTCTTTGTCTCATCTTCATACTGTACTATATCCTTTTCCAGTTTCTCTGAGCCTTTCAAATCTGAATTTTTCTGGAGGAAGGAAAATTTTTCTCTATGTGGTAATGCTCTTCGTGTTTTTTAATGATATTAGATGCAAGATTTATATGAAAATGTGTACCCAATTTCCAAACGTACATTGTAACTTGGTTCCTTTTACGGGCGAAAATAACTGATTACGAAGTATTATCTACTTTAATAAATACTAAAACAATCAGTCAATAATCACCATGCAAAATAAAAATAAGAGTATTCAGTTCTATAGCGAAATTATCACGTCACTGTATTCTGGTGGTCACAAGCTGCTGCACACTGCTACATTACTTACTGATAATTTCAGAGCGATGCCGAAAGATTGGCATCACTTGCACATGATGAAAAGGTTTAACGTTCACAAATTTGTACCAGAGGTTTCCATTGGAAAAAAAAACTTCTGTCCCAGCTAAGACATAGTAAATATTAATGTTCACAATTGTAAATAGAGGCTCTGAAAGGCTTAATACCAATTTCAGTTTCACATCAAACCATTTTTCACAGGTCTTTTTCCCATTATCCTCGTCTTGGCACTGTTGTTCCAACCTAGGCACATTATCAACCACCGTTGCCTCTTATTACTGAGAACTGTCTGTACTGTTTACAAATTCCTTGAACTTCTTCAAAGCATGCAGCATTCTATAATTATTATTGTTACTATTCTGCTATAGTATTCTGATAGTACTATTACTAAATACTGCTAATATTCGTCACTTTTGTTTCTGATTTTGATATTATTTTCACTTTCCCCAGGTATACAGCAGCAGGATAACACAAGTACATCCAAATCCAAAGCTTAAAAATGAGTTGGCGTGGTCACAAATTCGCCCTAGACATGTTTACATACATTACCACTAATTTATCAAATGGCTCTGAGCACTATGGGACTTAACGTCTGAGGTCATCAATCCCCGAGAACTTAGAACTACTTAAACCTAAGGACATCACACACATCCATGCCCGAGGCAGGATTCGAACCTGCGACCGTAGTGGCCGCGCGGATCCAGACTGTAGCACCTAGAACCGCCTAATTTATCACATTCTCTATACTTAGCCCATTCATAAAGAACGGTTTCTTATTTTAATAGAAATTTGATATTTCAGTCTATATTTGTTAGAGATTACTGTGTCAGTGCTCTCAGGTTATTTTCTCTGAATGTATTTCACAGGTGAAGCAATATTCAAATGGACGACGACTAGATCGTATAGGGTGCACCGTCTTATGATAAATAGATTCTCAATATTCCTACTCCTGTCTGATTGGGGACGACACGAAATTACCGAGGAATACAGAACAAGAGTCAGTTATCCTTAATACATAGAAATACAAAGTCTGCGGCTCACAGCCTGTAGCTTGATATTGGCCTCACTGTAGTTTAAGTGAAGCCTTTCTTTGCCACAGCACTAGCTGGAGGACAATGACGTGCCCATCATCCTGGTCACCTTTAATGCTCTTAGAGTTCAGCAGTGCTTACTTGGTAGTCAGCTGAGTGGACCTGTAGAGAAGGATGAAGAAAAATCCCTGCCTCTTGCCAGCAATGTATCTGGAACCTCTTGGATCGAAGTCCTAGTCCTTTGAAGGCAATCAGTTCTCGCGTAGAGCCAATGCTGACACTTAACATATTAGAGCAAAACAATCCATCCCTTGTAACACAGAGTTCACCACTTCATGTCACGAGAGAAGGACGTGTCAATAAGGAAACAGTAAAAGCAGAATATGTCGGTCAGGAGGGCTCGACGACTTCGATTATGGGTCAGTCACTGGTCGTCACAAATCCATCAAATAGATTGAAACATTTCGAAAGTTGGACAAATCGACTGAGGGTGATGAAATTATGAAGTGGAAATTAGAAAGAGCAGCCACTGACGAACCGAGACCAGACATGCAAAATCTGGTACAGATGATCGTACAGACACATTGTCGTATTATAACACTCCTGTCTGCTACTGCTATACCATAACCTCGAAACTGGAGGCAGTTTGCAAAACAGAATTATTTTGTTAGAGTGATAATGGTATAAAGCAACAGAGCAGTGTTACCCTCTGAAAGGAATTTTGTTATGTTGACCGTGTTGTACCTAACGGAGGTGGCTTATCGGAAGTGAAAGTCAGAATTACGTAAATATTTGAACAGTAACAAACAAAATTTTGCCTATCTGCACTGTTTAACTGATAAAGAAAACGGTCGCCGTCCTAACTAGGCAAGAGAATGATTAACATTCTCGTTCAAGAAAATAGTTAGTAGTAACTTTAATGGATAAACACAACCTATATTTTGTCACACGCGAGTGCAGTGAAATCTGACACATACATATGTTTACGGTAAGATTGAAACCAACAGTTAGAGCAGCACAAACTATTTGCAAAATTATAACAGATACCGAAACACACTATTACTTTGAGGGCTTACACAAAGTGAATAGTCTTTATAACATTACTATTAATATGCGCTTCTAATACACAAGAGAGACAAACACTTAGCAAACAAGAGTATATAACGTTTCACAACTGCAGGTTTCTCACTTTTACTACAGCGAAACACAATGTTGACAAAATTGCAAGAAACTGACTCACCTTTTAGAATTTACTACAGACAACAATGTGATCATTTACTTTATATGCCTCAGTCTTAAGAACTTTTAATTTTGAAGTTAGCAACAGCACTTTAATAAGCAGTTTTAATAGGAATATTTTCAGCAAACAACATTTACTTTGACTCACTCTCTTGCCATCTTAACTTTAACTTTCTTTTTACTATGTTGAAGAGGCATTAATTAGCAAAATATTGGACTTTAATGTTCTTTTAGTAAGGACACTTGGATATCACTTTAGCTCTAACGGAGAGGAACCTGAGAGGTGTTATGATGAGGAGAAAAATCAGGGTAGGTACATAAATTCAGATATAAATTACCTTATATTTGAGCACACTAACACATCCATTAACCTGATCCTTCACTGTACATCATTGTAGTATTCCGATGTAATGATTGCGCAATGTGGTGGCAACTGCATGTTGTTAGGTGGAATTGCAGGTAGAATTGCTGGACTCTGTCATTTCTTGGTGGCGATGATTGATACCAATCCCAGAATATTTCCAGCTATTTATCAATTCTTCCGAGGCATTGGAAAGCGGCAGGAAAAGCCTCTCTCGGAACCAGCACAATATGCATCTTTTAGATGGCAGTGCACGGACTCGTAGCTCGTCCCCGACTCGTAGCTCGTCCCCGACTGACTATCAGTTCCACCTTTTCTACGTAGGCCAACCACAATTTGCGCGCGCTACACAGTTCCGTTCCCGAGAGGAACCACAACAACTTTTACATACAAATTAACTAAGAACCCTAAGTGAGGATCAGCAGTTTACATAACAGTAACCAAATACATTAAATAAAACAGCACATTTGCACATATTGACATTTCTAAAAAAAATTATTCACACAGAATTATAATTATATACAGTAAGTTTTGTTCCCTCCAAATGGGACAAAGTATTTAAATGACAGATATACTACATTGCATAGGATGAAATCATGACATCAAAGTTTTAACAAAGAAATGAGTATACAGTTTTACGTTATCGTTCAATCAAACAATATTTACAGAAGCTTAACGATGTAATATTAAATGAAACAAAAGCAAAATAAATCAGTAGAGCATTAGAGCTATGGTGTTACAGTATGACCGCCGCACATTCCCATATGGATTACGTAGCAAAAAGCATCCCAGGCACAGAAAAACAATTGATAAAGATGAAAACCCACAAATTGCCAGATTAGGGTTGAATTCCGATTAGGTTTTAGGAAGAGTGTTTTATGGCAATGGTACTTACTTAGCTTGCTTTTATCGCGAATTCTCGCCGAGCCCAAAGTCGCGAGGAACTGAAAGAAAGCTCAGGGGACTCCTGTATTTTATAAGGCTGTATTAGAAAGGTAAGAGAATGAAACCTCAAAATTACCGGCTAATATCCTTGACATCGGATTTCTGCAGAATTCTTGAGCATATTCTCAATTCGAATATCATAAATTTCCTCGACACCGACAATGTTTCGTCCAGAAATCACCATAATTTTAGAAAGTGTCATTCGTGCGAAGCTCACCTCGCCCTTTTCTCCCATGATATACTGCGAACTATGGATAAAGGGCAACAGGTATATTCCACATTTCTAGATTTCCGAAAATCATTTGGTAGTGTGGCCCACTGTAGATTGTTTATCAAGGTGTAAGCTGTAGTCTTACCCTGCCACTCATCACTACTAAAATTCTCTATCTCTGCACAAATTTTGAAAGCTTCGAGAGGCGTATACAAAAGAAAAACTTTTTACTTATCATCATTTTCTCTTCTTATTGTTGGCTCTAATTCTTGTCGTGTCTAGGAGGTACATTCTTGCAGCTGAAATTTTAACTTAACGCTCTGGATTCCTGAATACGACACAGATCACGAAGATATGCCTGTTGCTATCAATGTCTTTTTATTTTATCCCATTCTTCTAAACCTCATCGACTTTACTAATTTTACTTCTATCACGCCACAAATTACATTACTGGTGACACAAAAACACGTCTGATTAAATCGGAGGCATGCCCACTACTACTTACATTCTGTGGTACTAACAATTACCAAATAGTTCACCAAGCAAAAGAATTTACAAACTTCGTCGACAGGAGAACGATCTTTACGAAATTAAATCATTATTTTATAAATACATCCAGGAATAAATTTAATGATTAGCGTTAGATTGTGCTATTAATGGTAAGAATTTTAAGTATACCAGAAATTGCGTAATTTCAAATATTTTTAAAGGAAGAGTAATTTTAACTGTTGTTACACATCGTTGTGGCACATTAATTTCTTATTATAAATTTTAGGCTGAAATATAATACATTGTAAACAAAATCAAATGAACTTCATTCAGTTAGACAGCTGATATAATGTTCACCTATACAAGAATCGATAGTATACATAGTATTCTTTATTTCTATAAAAACAGGTAATGTTAGAAGAGGGTGACCCATTGTAATGCGTGTGGAATAGTTTCATAAAAATGTGAGTGGCTCGGGAACTGCTTAAGTAATAGGGCCCAGTACGTTGTCCTCAGAGAGGAGGTTACCGTTAGGAGTGACCCAAGGAAGTGCGATAGGAACGCTATACAGCATTATTAGTGCCTTGCTTCACACACATCTACGTCGTTGAAATATCTGGGTGTAACGCTGCAAAAGATTCGAAACGGAACCAGCATTTGAGGAATGTAGCAATGGAGGTTAATCATTAACGTCAGTATGTTGAGCCGGCCGCGGTGGTCTAGCGGTTCTGGCGCTGCAGTCCGGAACCGCGGGACTGCTACGGTCGCAGGTTCGAATCCTGCCTCGGGCATGGGTGTGTGCGATGTCCTTAGGTTAGTTAGGTTTAAGTAGTTCTAAGTTCTAGAGGACTTATGATTAAGATGTTGAGTCCCATAGTGCTCAGAGCCATTTTTTCAGTATGTTGTTGTTGTGGTCTTCAGTGCTGAGACTGGTTTGATGCAGCTCTTCATTCTACTCTATCCTGTGCAAGCTGCTTCATCTCCCAGTACGTACTGCAGCCTACATCCTTCTGAATCTGTTTAGTGTATCCATCTCTTGGTCTCCCTCTACGATTTTTACCCTCCACGCTGCCCTCCAGTACTAAATTGGAGATCCCTTGATGCCTCAGATCATGTCCTACCAACCGATCCCTTCTTCTAGTCAAGTTGTGCCACAAACTCCTCTTCTCCCTAATTCTATTCAATACCTCCTCATTAGTCATGTGATCTACCCATCTAATATTCAGCATTCTTCTGTAGCACCACATTTTGAAAGCTTCTATTCTCTTCTTGTCCGAACTATTTATCGTACATTTTTCAATTCCATACATGGCTACACTCCATACAAATACTTTCAGAAACGACTTCCTAACACTTACATCAATACTCGATGTTAATAAATTTCTCTTCTTCAGAAACGCTTTCCTTGCTACTGCCAGTCTACATTTTAAATCCTCTCTACTTCGACCATCATCAGTTATTTTGCTCCCCAAATAGCAAAACTCCTTTACTACTTGAAGTGTCTCATTTCCTAATCTAATTCCCTCAGCATCACCCGACTTAATTCGACTGCATTCCATTATCCTCTTTTACTTTCTTTGATGTTAATCTTATACCCTCCTTTCAAGACACTGTCCATTCCGTTCAACTGCTCTTCCAAGTCCTTTGCTGTCTCTGACAGAATTACAATGTCATCGGCGAACCTCTAAGTTTTTATTTCTTCTCCATGGATTTTAATACCTACTCCGAACTTTTCTTTAGTTTCCTTTACTGCTTTCTCAATATACAGATTGAATAGCATCAGGCAGAGGCTACAACCCTGTCTCACTCCCTTCCCAACCACTGCTTCCCTTTCATGTCCCTCGACTCTTATAACTGCCATCTGGTTTCTGTACAAATTGTAAATAGCCTTTCGCTCCATGACTTTTATCCCTGCCACCTTCAAAATTTGATAGAGAGTATTCCAGTCAACATTGTCAAAAGCTTTCTCTGAGTCTATAAATGCTAGAAATGTAGGTTCGCCTTTTCTTAATCTTTCTTCTAAGATAAGTCGTATGGTTAGTATTGCCTCACGTGTTCCAACATTTCTACGGAATCCAAACTGATCTTCCCCGAGGTCGGCTTCTACAAGTTTTTCCATCGTTGCACAGTCTCATATGTAGATCAAGTGTCTTTACTGTAGAAATCGATGAACTTAAGCGTGTAAATGATCTGTTTCAAGTACTCAATAGTTATGCAAATTAAGTAGACTTTTAGAGGTTTCCATTTTGGTAATTAATAGCAAGGGTAAATCAGTGCTGAAAATGGTAATATGTATGTTTATTTCGGGAAGAAAAATAGTAATTTTTTTTACTTGTCTGTAATAATTTTCGACTTCAGTGTTTTAAGCGCAATAAAGGATGTCAGAGACGTATAACAGTGATAATTTTTGTGAATAATACTATTTGCACAGTTAATGGTTTTTTATTTACTGTCTTATTTCATGACTTTTCTAGTAAGGATGTCATCATATTCTGTAATGAGAACGTAAGAAATATTTGAATGAGTAACGTTCCATATAGTATAAAACACTCTCAAACTTCTTGCTACTTCAGTTAAAGATAAAAGCTCAAGCCTTTTACGTTTACCGTCGTCGTCGTTGTCTGAAGAAACTGAGGAAATTTTTGAAAGCTCGAGGTGATAGCGTGGATTGATATCACAAGCAGTTTTAGAATATTTTACATAGCAGTGTCGTCATGAAAGACCTCGTTACCAGTTGATAATGGTAAAAACTCACGTTCCACTATTAGATCCATTCATAAAATAAGTATTTCAAACGGCAGTAAACTATGCATATGGGGTTCAACTATTTACAGGAAGTCTTCATCATATTATCTTCACAACCACGTGGCATTCACTTTTGTTAAAATTGTATAAATTCAAAATATAAACTTACCTGTGGACCTGTGGGAAATATGATGGGCTGGTTCTTCTGTTAGTGTGCGAATATATACTACATAATGAGAGGGGTCACCTAATTGCTAAATTTTTTAATCTTACAATCTTTATATTGTTAAATTTTTACACACATTTCGTCTGAACATGACCCTAAGCGCGTTTGTTGCAGTTGTAGTTTTCCAGTTTATAATGAACTGCCACAACATAAAGAAAAATTAATTAACGTAACCATTGACTTTAACACAGGTACTGCGTTTAAACTGTCTTCCGATTTCTTTCCTAGATGTGCAGATTTTAAAATCTGGACCTGTCTAATATAACAAACTGTGTAAAAATTCGCCTATAGATAAATATGTTTTCTTCGTGGCTGCTATGAGGAGAGAACGGGTTAGGTACAGGATGAGTTGGCGGTCGGAGGTTTTCGTTTCCCTTGTTCTCAGGTAATGTCGCAGAAAGCTGCTACAACACGTCATAACAACTTCATCTCTCGTGGCAGTTAAAGTACTCACAGTCACCGTAAGATTTTCAGGAAACACTTTCAGAATGATAAGGTGAAACAACAGTGGCAGTATGATATCTTCTCATTAACAAACTGGCCGCTTAGGGAACTTCTTTACCACACAAGCTGACGGCGAAAAGTTTCCCGTCGTTCGGACCGTATGGTAACAGATTCGCCGAGTATTGTTAATTTGCGAAGAAATCATTATGGCCGGCCGAAGTGGCTGAGCGAATCTAGGCGCTACAGTCTGGAGCCGCGCGACCGCTACGGTCGCAGGTTCGAATCCTGCCTCGGGCATGGATGTGTGTGATGTCCTTAGGTTAGTTAGGTTTAAGTAGTTCTAAGTTCTAGGGGACTGATGACCTCAGCAGTTAAGTCCCATAGTGTTCAGAGCCATTTGAACCATTTTTGAAAATCATTATGCACTGGATTGCTAAACACATTAGTCGTTTTATGAAGGTCTGGGGATCGAACATCGAATAAAAGGTCGTAGACGATATTCACCTTCTTCTTCACAAAATAAATTTTTCATTGTTGGTAATTGCGATTACAAGTTGTATCTCCTCTGCACTTCAAATTACATCTATACGCAAACTATGTATCTGACCTCCAAAAAACAATGTCCAATAGCCATTCCTTCTCCAGAATTACAAAGGGTATAGATAAAATATACAATATACAGATATACTCAATATACAAGTATATTATTCAATATACAAGTATAAATATACAGTATAAAAGTATGTTTGTGTTGCATACTCAAACTCTTTCACTTCACACAACAGACATCACGCAAATAATAGAAGCGCATTACTATACACCATAGAACCGCCAGTTCACATTACGTAGGGACACTACAAGACGGAGTTGTTTTCTTTTCTTATGAATTGGTTTTAGAGAGCTACACATTTTGAGGTAGACTCAGGAGTTGGTATCGCAGTTTTCATCTTTCTAGCGCTTTTGCTAGTAGCTGGAAGAACAAAGCAGCATAAAGGCAAAAATTTGTAATTAACTTAAGCTGAGTGGAGGTGAATCATACATCATCATGCATGAGATATAATGAATAATTGTTAGATTATGGCAAGCTCTTCATGTGTTTTTTTGGTATCATTTAATGTATTAATTTTACATATACTGAAACATGTTTTGCTATGTAATATATAGTTATTTTAGAATTTAAAGCTATTTATTATTTTCTAAGTACATGACCTGGAACACAAAGGCAGCACAATCCTCACTAGCTTTACTTGATGGCTAGCACTTGCACATATCCTAGCTGAGATATAAGTCGGCTCCCCTCCCTGGAATAGGTTTTACTGTAACTGCCACTGAACTTCGTTTCGTAAGTCATGCATTCATTGCCAAGATTTTATTGCTGTCGACAGGTGAAGTAAGCTGCTAAATTTATTTGAATCACATTTGATGTTACTTACATGATGATGATAGCAGCCGAAGCATGCCATTAAATAATGTGGGAAATAACAACGAATACCATTCTAAACTGTACTATTCCCAAAACTACTAAGGTCAGATGCTCTTGCTGACATAGGTGTGGAAAGCAGTTAAATAATGACAACAATTTTAATTTAGATCAATGTATCAAAGAGTTAGAATTCTGCTATCAGAGTGATTAGCTAATAATTGTCACTATAGCTGAGTACAACATTAGCTTCCTTGGAATGCAAAAACGGAGAGGAAAAATTCGGAAATAGTAATTGAGAAAGTCACACAGTTACAGAAACAGGTGGCAACGGATGAGTAGAAACGGTACGATTGGGTTTACAAATAACGCAATGGCGAAAGTAGTTTCTTAGAATACGCAACTTAGAAGACATCACAGTTTATAAGCGAAAAGTAGTCCCTGAAAAATTATGATGAAGAAGGACTTTAAAAACTAGGTAGATTGTTAAATACTATAAGTACTGAATGCAATAGCCTCCAGAAGACATATAAAAAAACTCTTACATAAACACAAGCTTCTAAATCTGTCTTAAAAACCAAGAGCTTTCTAACATCATGATCAATTAAAGATTCAGAAATCAGATTCTGAATGATAGGGTGCATCCTAAATCGTATTTAGGAAATAAAGTAGAGGATCTATTGGATGATGATCAGTTTGGCTCGTGGAAACGCAATGGCACCACAAGTGCGACTCTTCCATTGCAACTGACAATGGACGAAGACCGGAGAAAAATCAAAACCCTTTCATAGGGATTTATAAGTGGAAAAACTGTTCGATAGTTTGAAATAGTGCTAGATGTTCGAAAAGATGAAAAAATATAATTAAATTCTAGGGAAAGTTATGTCCACTAACAAAAAAGTGAAGCATGGTTGGATGTGAATGTAACTCTATGTACATGTACAAACCATTGATGAATTTGTAAATGTGCTGCAATATTCTGTGAGAAGGAGAATGGTCATCACTGCAATAGTGCTTTTCGTGTCTAGTGTTGTTATAAGGCTTGGTGGGATTTATAAGGTACGTGAACTGCGTCAGATATTGCCTGAGTACTGCAAAGGACAAGGAGATGCGTTATCAGCATATGTCCGAAAAGTGCATGATTGTGGGTCTTCATGTGGCTGGCTTGTCGAATCGTGAAATATTCAAGTTTATGGGGCTTTCGGATGTTACCTTGGCTTTATGTTGCAGTGCATGGAAACGTAAAGTCAGGCACATGAGTGGTCAAGGTTCCAGTAGGCCACACGTGACGACCACAAGGGCGGATCGCCATGTTGTCCACCGGGAGCATTGTAGCCCCTTCAAATCTACCCCTGCCATTCGAGAACGTTTCATTATTTTTTTATTTTTATTTTTATTTGCTGCTGCCATTTACAATTGACCTGCCACCGAGCTACTAAGGCAAGTCATATTTTCACATGTAAAATTGTACATGCGCATAATGTGAAACTTGTTATTTCTTATTTGTAAAACGAATTAATTATTTTGCAGCTTAAAATACTTATAAACTCAAAAATAACTGAAAACTGAGACGCTAAAAGTTAACTATTTATCAGTAGAAAATAGAAATTCAGGAAGATATTAGGAGATTATTACATATTTTCACTTTATGACATTATAAATTCCAAAAATAATTCTAAAATAACAAGAATCTCGCTTTTAAGAAGGTGAAATTGAAGATAATAGGAAAGTACATATGTTTGTATTACAGATCCCACCACCTAGCTGTCTTTGGTGTGAGGGCACGGCAAACCATCGAGCCTGCCACATCTGAGGTAGTGTGCAGAATTTATCTTTAACAGTCACTTAGTTATTTGTGTGTACAGACGCATGTGTTATTACATTTATATAACACCATTACATTATTTTCATAATAGGTATTACTTTACTAAAGCTTAATAAGCAATTACGTATCTTATATTACACTTATTACACTACAAATTTCTGCCGGATGATGTAATCGAGCCGTTCTAGACCCTTCAGTTCGCACCCACGCGGCTGCTACCGAAGCAGGTTCGAATCCTGTTTGGGGCTTGGATGTGTGTGATGTCCTTACATTATTTCGCTTTAGTTAGCTCTAATTCTAGGGGACTGATGACCTCAGATGTTGTCCCATAGTGCTTAGAGCCATTTGAATTTGAGCAATAAACTGCTACATGTATTGAACTGGCACCTGCTTCATTTCTGTGTTCCTTAATTTAGCCTTATCTGACATCTAGGTCTGTATATTAATTTCATTGTTTGCATCCGTTGCATTATTTGTGTCTGTGTGTCATTCGAAGTATCCTGTTCCAGCGCTTGTGTGTTTGCTCTTTTTTATGTATGTGTTAGATCTTTTTTGTATAATTCATGTAACGTACATTACTCAATGTCGTTTATGTCACTCAGTGAATACTAGTTATGTGGCTCTGTAGAATTTGCCTTGTATTGTCGTTTCCAGTTGGTGGTCGTATATGTGTGAGTCTATGACAATGGAAAGTGACATGTTCAGGAGTTCCTACTTCTCGATAAGGGTGCATGGGTGTTCAGTTGGGACCAAACCGATGCAGGTGCTCTGGAGAAACGGATCATGCCACATGTCTTAGCCACATTCATTCCTTCGTGATTGGTATGGAAGGGAAGCATCATTTCTGTCGAATCCCATTCTCACTGACAGGTATCATTTTGCAGGTGGTTTAGTAGGAGTATTTTTGTGATGCTCTGCAATAGTTTCAAATATGTTGGCGCGTCTGCCTTTCTTCAACCTGTAAGCTGCTGCTCTTTGACGGATGGTGATGTCGATGGGGCAGACTCCTATCTTCGCCCATAGCACCGCCGCCGTTGTCATGCGGAAGGCACCCGGCATCATGAGCAGAACACTTTTTTGGCCACAACTCACAATGATTTTCTGTGTTACAAGACTCATTCGATGCTCGTATCAAAACATAATAAATTTAATTTGGTAATTGTCATAGTTATAATTTAATTATCTGTCTTAAATTAAATCCTTTCACGTTCAGTGTCATTAATCATGAGGTCCCAAACATTTTTCTTACCTATTACGTTGTGTACTAAATCGCCAAGTTGCTTTCATTAGTTATTTGGAGCCCACAAACTCATGAGACTTACCGGTGCAGACGTTGATGCTTGTATTTTGGAGGATTATACTTTCACGCCAATCTTGTATTTACTTAGATGAAGTTCATCACCCCACAGTTCGTGTCTTCCTTAGATCTATGTTTTCCATCCAGCGCAACGGTTTAATATTTATCTTTTCCTCCTTGTGGCGTGATATGAAGCTGCATTTCGTTTGGCCTCTTTACTATCAGCTGTAAGTGGGGGTGGTTTACTTGGCCAGTTACCATATTATCTTTTAGTGACTTTTCACAAATGTTTTGTCTACGCTCATTCGATGCCCTGTAAGAATTACCGTGGATTCAAATAATGAGATCTGTTATGTCTTTATTGTATTTATGCGTAGTCTATATTTTTTAGCATTTGGTATTGCTATATTTTTTTATTATTTTCTTTATTGTGTCGGTTGTGAATTTGATACTTAGGTTTGTCGTCAATGTGTAAACTAAGATGTCTTGTGACTCTTTTACGTTGCTAGGTTGTGTTACACTATGTCATCAAAAGTATCCGGACACTTTGCTGAAAATGACTTACAAGTTTGTGGCTCCCTCCATCGGTAATGCTGGAATTCAGTATTGCGTAGGCCCACATTTATCCTTGATGACAGCTTACACTCTCGCAGGCATACGTTCCATCAGGTGCTGGAAGCTTTCTTGGGGAATGGCAGCCCATTCTTCACGGAGTGCTGCACTGAGGAGAGGTATCGATGTCGGTCGGTGAGGTCTGGCACGAAGTCGAAGTTCCAAACCATCCCAAATGTGGTTTATATGATTCAAGTCAGGACTCTGTGCAGGCCAGTCCATTACAGGGATGTTATTGTCGTGTAACAACTTCGCCCATGCATTATGATCAGGTGCTCGAACGTGTTGAAAGATGCAGTCGCCATCCCAGGATTGTTCTTCAACAGTGGGAAGCAAGAAGGTGCTCAAAACATCAATGTAGTCCTGTGCTGTGATAGTACCACGCAAAACAAGCGGTGCAAGCCCTCTCCATGAAAAACACGATCACACCATAACACCACCGCCTCCGAATTTTACTGTTGGCACTACACACGCTGGCAGATGACATTCACCGGGCATTCGCCATACCCACACCCTGCCATCGGATCGCCACACTGTGTACTGTGATTCGTCACTCCAAACAACGTTGTTCGACTGCAATCGTCTAGTGTTTACGCTCCTTATACCGAGCGAGGCTTCGTTGGACATTTACCAGCGTGATGTGTGGCTTATGAGCAGCCGCTCGACCACGAAATCCAATTTTTCTCACCTCCCGCTTAACTGTCTTAGAGCTTACAGTGGAACCTGATGCAGTTTTGAATTCCTGTGTGGTGGTCTGGACAGATGTCTGCCTATTATACATTACGACAGTCTTCAACTTTGGCGGTCTCCGTCAGTCAACATACGAGGCCAGCCTGTACACCGTTGTGCTTTATGAGTCCCTTCACGTTTCCACTTCACTATCACATGGGGTACAGTAGACCTATGGATGTTTAGGAGTGTGGAAATCCCGCGTACAGTCGTATGACACAAGTGACACCCGATCTCCTAACCACGTTCGAAGTCCGGAGTTCCGCGGAGGGCCCCATTCTGCTCTCTCATGATGTATAATGACTGCAGAGGCCGCTGATATGGAGTACCTGGCAATATGTGGCAGCACAATGAATCTAATATGAAATACGTAAGTTTGGGGGTGTCCGGATACTTTTGATCGCATAGTGTATTTTTCTGACACTGGGGTTTCTTTTAAGTTCAGCTTTCAGTAATAAGGCATCGTTTTATCAGCTGCAACTCTATTGTTGTTACATCACTCACTGATGTCTACGAGGAGCTACTAGTCTTTTGTTGTAAGTGTCTTCTTGAGTTCCTCCATGCCACTACGAACAAATCATCAGCATACACTAGTATTCCATTTTCTCTGTTATCTCTGTGTAGACTGTCTATTAGCGTCTTGGTCGCAATATCGTTGTGTGCATTCTTTGGTGATTTTCTCGACAAGCCATAGGTTTTGAGGTCGCCATGCTACAGCTATGTTTTTGCAATAGTCTAGGAAGCTGTTATATGAAGCTCTTGGGATTTGAATTTGTCATAACCTATACGAATAGCGCAGGTCACCAGAGGTTGTCAAAAGTGCCAGATATATCTATTAATATTGCACCATATATTTGTTCTGTGTGCTCTGAGTTACGTATAAAGGCCCGTTTAGTGTATCGTCGATAGAAGTATGCGGCTGGAACCCATGCTGATGGAGACTGACGCCCAGAAGCTGTCTGTGTGACTGTAGTCTGTCATACTCTACTCGACCTTGCCTAGTATATTTAGTAGACAGATCGTTCTATATGATTTTCGGTCCGTTGAGTCCTCTCATCTGATTTTTTGATAATCACTGCTTTGGTCATCTTCCAACAGGTGGTTATTCTCCTTTGCTGTAAATAAGTCAGTAAGTAAGACCGCCAGTTATGGGGCGATCTGTGGTACAGCAGTTTTAATTATTTGTGAGTAGATTCCATGGCCAGCCTCTGTGGCCCAGCGGTTCTAGGCGCTACAGTCGCAGGTTCGAATCCTGCCTCGGGCATCGATGTGTGTGATGTCCTTAAGTTAATTCGGTTTAAGTAGTTCTAAGTCTAGGGGACAGATGGCCATAGCGCTAAGTGCCATTTGAACCATTTAGATTCAATGTGGGCACAAGCTTTTCTGTCTTCAAATTTTGTTATTGCCAGCGCAGTTTCCTCTCGAGTGAAAAGATTAGTGATTCCTTCACTTATGCAGTTAATGTCAATTTGTCTGCGTGGGTTTATGTAGTGCTGTTGGTCGTGTGAAGAGTCAAAGCCTGGTAGTAGCTCGTTTAGCAGGCACTCTGCCGAGTATCTCCAGCTCTGCGTCGTTGTACCGTTTTGGTACTTTAATGTTGACATTAGCGTTTGTGTTTGTATTTTGAAGGATCTCTCAACATGTGCTATTCTGTAAGTTGTTCCTGACAAATTTGTCTCAATGGTCCTGTTCGTCTTTGTATCGTCGTGTGGCTCAAAGTATTGTTGCATCCTTACTGCTTTTTCTTGTGTTGTCTTTGATCGTTGGTTGTGAGTTCTTCCTTAGTTTTATTAATGATGTCGGCCACGGTATACTTTGTTTACATACGTCACTGATTTGCGTGGTTGCAACGATTTGAGGTGTTTGTAACAGGTCAGTTGATATGTGTCTTCTTTTATCAATACCTCCTCCGGTGTTGTACAAGGGGAATCCTTCTATAGAAAATTTTGGTGTCTGCTAGTTTGCCCTGTTCACCAGCTAAAGCTATTGTTGTTGAGTGAATGTGTTTGTGCTATGTGCGGAGCAGTATGTATAATTATTGCATAGTGATCGCTGTGTGCTGCTTTGTCATGCACTTGCAAGTCAGTGATATATGTTATAGATGAATCGTTTGTTAACGAAATATCTTTGTTATTGATTCTTCCGACATTTCCAAAGTATGTCGGGGCTTTTCCTGACTTATCGAGCACAATAAGGATGCACTCATTTACAAAGTCCATTATTATTTGTCCTTTTCATTTGTCATCAGCATGCTGGAGTGCTGAGCGTGCGTTAATGTCCGCGACGATGAGTTGCCTTTTGGCCCTAGAGAAACCTACTGTTTCCCTATATGGTTCGCAAAGGTTTGAATAACGCATGGGTACTGTGCGTGTAATGACGTGACTATCCATGATTCCCTTCCCAGTGTAATTTCAGCTGTTACAAGATCTTCAGTATATAGTTACGTTATTTTTCCCACTGTAATTTGTATGTTTGTTACGATGATTGCTGCTTTGGCGTCCTCTAGCCCTATAATTATCATACATTCTGTTAGGAGACCAGGTATTTTACCCTCACTCGTGTAGGGTTCCTGCAAACAAGCGATATCCTCTTGCACTTCGTCCATAAACTTGCTTAATTCTGTACTAACCATTCTACTCCACATAAAATTCAGTTTTACGATCTTCACGGCGTAGGATATCTTGCGTATGCATAGCTCTCGAGTTCAGTTTCTTTAAATTCAAAATAATCGCTCCGTGTGCTCTCAGTAAGTACTTATAGATGCTATTTAGATCGAAACACTCTCTCCGCGTGCATGCCACTCCCAGTGGTCTAGAGACCTATCGTTTGTTTTTGGGAGGTTTTCTATTCGTACGACAATGCGATCAGTCCGTTCCATAGTTGGACAACATACACACATCAAAGAAAGTCTTGCATCACCTCGGTTCCTAGAGTTCCGGAAACTGCACCGAAAACTGCAATAGAGATCAACATAAACATCATTTCAGTCCTTTGTATTGCTCATGAAAATTACACATTGCATGTTGTGCCACCATACAGTGATACGATCAACACAAACATCATTTCAGCCCTTTTAATTGCTCATAAAAACTACACATTGCATGTTGTGCCACCATACAGCGAGACCTTCAGACGTGGTGGTCCAGATTTCTGTACACACCGGTACCTCTATTACCCAATAACACGTCATCTTGCATTGATGTATGCCTGTATTCGTCGTGGCCTACAATCCACAAGTTCATCCAGCCAGAGTTGGTCCAGATTGCCCCCTCCTCAATGGCGATTCGGCGTAGAAACCTCAGAGTGGTTAGTTGGTCACGTCGTCCATAAACAGCTCTTTTCAGTCTATCCCAGGCATGTTCGATAGGGTTCATCTCTGAAGAACATGCTGGCCACTCTAGTCGAGCGATGTCGTTATCCTGAATGAAGTCATCCACAAGATGTACACGATGGACGGGAATTGTCGTCCATGAAGAAGAATGCCTCCGCAATATGCTGCCGATATGGCTGCACTATCTGTCGGAAGATCGCATTCATGTACCGTACAGCCGTTACGACGCCTTCCATGACCACCACCGGCGTACGTCGGCCCAACGTAACGCCACCCCCAAACAGGAGGAAACCTCCACCTTGCTGCACTCGCTGGACAGTGTGTCTAAGACTTTCAGCCTGACCGGGTTGCCGCCAAACACGTCTGCGACGGTTGTCTGGTTGAAGGCATATGCGACACTCATCGGTGAAGAAAATGTGATGCCAATCCTGAGCGGCCCATTCGGATTGTTGTTGGGCCCATTCTGTATCGCACTGCATTGTGTCGTGGTTGCAAAGGTTTATCTCCCCACGGACGTCGGGAGTGAAGTTGCGCATCATGCAGCCTCTTGCTCCAAGTTTGAGTCATAACACGCCTTCCTGTAGCTGCATGAAAATCATTATTCAACATGGTGGTGTTCCTCAGAGCCATAATCCGTAGGTAGCTGTCATCCACTGCAGTAGTAATACTTGGGCGGCCAGAGTGATGCAAGTTATCGACATTTACTGCCTCTCTGTATCCCCTCCATGACGAAACAACATCGGTTTGGTTCACTCAGAGAGGCCTGGACATTTCTTTTGTTTACAGACCTTCCTGGCACAAAGTAACAATGCGGACGCGATGGAACGCGGTTTCGACCGTCTAGGCATGGTTCAACTACAGACAATACGAACTATGTACTTCCTTCCTGGTGTAATGACTTTAACTGGTGGCTGTAGGACCCCCTCCGTCTAATAGGCGCTGCTTATTCATGGTTGTTTAAATTTTTGTGCGGGTTTAGTGACATCTCTGAACAGTCAAAGGGAAAGTGTGTCTATGGTACAATATCCACTGCCGACGTCTATCCTCAGGAGTTCTGGGAACTGGGGTGATGCAAAACGTTTTTGATGTGTGTATTTTACTTCCTCTTGGGTGATGAAGTAGTTTCTATCTTTGTGACGTCACATTCCTTTTTGTCTGTTTCTGTAGTTATAGTTTCAGATTATTTGTTTGAATCATGGGTACTTCCACCATGAACAGAACGTTCTGTTTTTGTGTACAGTTTGCACTTTGTTGTGTTGTATTCCAGTTTGGCTGTTGACGATATTGTGTAGTTGTGTACACTTGCCTTTGTTGCTGAGTTTGTTTGTTTTGAATCTTCTTGGCTACTTGTTCTTCTGGTGACTGATGTGTTTCGTTGTTATGCTGTAAGTGTTTATAATTGTCTCTTAGAAGCCCTGATGTATTTTCATGATCATGTGATTTCGTTGATTTTTCGTAGTCCCTGCAGACGCCTTCACATTCAGCATCTCCATTCTTAGAACAATCACCGTTTGGAAAGTGTCCCACTGAAACATGTCGTGTTTAAGCTCCCTAGCTACACACCTTGTGTACATGTCACCAATGTAGTCTGTAATATAAAGGTATTTATTCTGCACTGTTGCACATAATGATATTGATGAGAGTCTCTCGATATCTGGGTCAGTGACTTGCAATAGTCCCATTTTGTGCCACCATGCTAACGTACGTCGCTCTTGTTGAGGTGAATCGTGATTTCTGTTTACGCTTGCTTTTGTGATAAGAGGGTGATGTGTCTTCCATGTAATCTTGTCCCTTATCAGTGAATGTTGTTGACACTCTGTGCGCTGAGTTTACCGCTCGTACAGGTCTTTACTTACTGGGTAGTCTGATTCCCCTGCTATATTGCAGACTCTGTTTCGGTAGTTTCATGGGATGCAGTCAACGGTGATCTTTTCTCGAAAGTCTGGCTTTTTGTGCCCTGGTTTTGCTCATTTGCCACCTGCCTTCCCCTTGTCACAACGTTTAGGTGGATGTCCAAGGCACCAGTACTTGATACATTTTTGTAGAGCTACATATTCATTAATGGTCAGAGCTCCAAACTGAATGTAGACTCCGTCTCTTTGGAGTAGGATCAGGCGAACCCTGGAGGAGACTTAAATTATTTTATTAACTGTACGCATCCTCCTTGGTCTTCTCTCGAATTTTATTTCTTCCTTAATTTCTTGCTGCGAAAATTGTTCACTCAAGTTTATCTCGTAAAATTATTCTAGTATGTCCTTATGTGTTAGTGTATGAGGTACCTGACAGAGACCTAGAAATGTAAGAATTTTGGGTCCCTCACATTTGATATTAGGTGGCTGTGCTGTTTTCTCTACGATTTTTCTTTTATCCTCCTCTCTTCTCTTCCAGAGTCATTGGTCTGCTGTTGATAGTCTTTGCTTTGATTTAGTTACCGTCCTTGCATCTTTATTTTCTGCGGATTTGAAGAAAAGATTGCATTTTTTTCGGCTGTAGCTTGGCCAATGCACTTTCCAAATGTGGCACCGCTGGTGTGACTGCCGCAGAAGATAGTGAAATGGGCTTTCTTTCTATTTCACGTCTTTTTTTCTCTTCTTTATGGTCCGTTATTCCAGGGGCTCCGCGTCTGGGGCGTTGGCAGAAGCCAATTCTTTCCGCTCTCTGTGATTCTCTTTATGCAGTTCATCATTTCGATCCTTTAGTTTACATTGTGTAAGAGCAAGCACCAATATCTTATTTGGTACACTGACTGAGATTGCAATGAATGCCCTCTTATGTTTTAATTCGCTTGCCACTTGAGGCCTCTTGTCTGCATTTGAAGAATCTGTCTAACTGGTGTTGTCATGTCGCACAAATATCGTCGTCTCACTTCACAAGTGTTACGTGTATCATTTTCATCCACTGAGTGTATGGGGCTGCCACTACAGCGACTTGCTGTGGCTACCGCCAGCTCGAACCATGTTCATTTGCCCAGTATCTACGCTTAAACGCTGAGACGGAGTCGGCAAAGCCAAAGAAATGCGACACATAGGTCTTAAATTCTTCACTGTACGAAGTATTTTGAGTTAGCACCGCCTTTGTGTTGATGTAAGTCTTCTATGTGTTTGTTGCCCGCATCTCGTGGTCGTGCGATAGCGTTCTCGCTTCCCACGCCCGGGTTCCCGGGTTCGATTCCCGCGGGGTCAGGGATTTTCTCTGCCTCGTGATGGCTGGGTGTTGTGTGCTGTCTTTAGGTTAGTTAGGTTTAAGTAGTTCTAAGTTCTAGGGGACTGATGACCATAGATGTTAAGTCCCATAGTGCTCAGAGCCTTTTGAACCATTTTTTAATGTGTTTGTCCGAACAGGCTTTTAAGGAATAATCGCCTTTCTCTTGAATGTGCATTAGCAACAGCAGCAGTGGTAGAAAGGTGCGCCGTCTACGTATCCGTCATTTGGTTCCTCTCATTGACGCAGCCGTCTAGGCTCCCGCGGCGAGCAGACAGAGCAGTTAGTCTCTGTTGACGAGTTGGTTACCTTTGTCGCTGACGTCGAGGTGTGGTGCAGGGCTGCGAGGACGCTGCAGCGTGAAAAACGACTGGCTGACGCGAGAGTCCGATTCGGGCTCGGTTGGCGGGAGAACGGCGACCTCTTCGCTGACGCGACTGTCAAATGCCTAGGATGGCTCACAACAAAACCTCTCTTCCCACGTAAATTACAATATCTAACGAGGAAGAAATACAAATACTTTGCGAAAAACACTCCCGGCACCGACGAACCTAGATACCAACTGCTCTTACACAACTTTCATCTAAGAAAACTGGGACAATACGGAGCCACCTAACGGTCTTACTGGCTCGGCAGCAGCCACTTTTGGAGTAATGGACTCCGTGCAACATTCTGTGTCATAATGACCGTTAGTCGTGGACTAACATCGAACAGACTAGGGAATTATCATCTACCGTCAACTGTAAGAACAGCAACGTTCGGAATGATGCCATGGCCGTGGATCATGGACTGCTGCTGAATGGTGTCGCATTGTGTTAGCAGTGAATCGTACCTGTGCCTATCCCGGATAACGATTGTCGGCGAGTATGACGGCGACTTGAGTGAGGTCCCAATCTTCCAATGTTTTGGTGAGCCACAGAGGTTTAACTCCAGTCGTCATGGTGTGGCGAGCAATGGGGTATGACTTCAGGTCAGCCTGGTTTTGACTGAGGGCTCTCTGATGGTAAAATGGTATGCCACGCATATTTTGTGTTCTAATGTATTACCGCACATGCGAGAGTATCAAGGTCCCATCCTTGAATGGAATATGTTTGTCCACACATGCCAAGTATCTCTACCTACAGTCTGCATGATGTTGAGTTGACCTATGCCCAAGAAGATTCCCAGTAGATCATGGGTCTGGTAGACGTTAATCTCCATCACCGTCCCAATGGCCAGGATATAAAAGACCACGTACAACATTTTTGCTCCGGTTTCCATCATAAAATGATAGAGCGGCTTTATTCCACCCTTTCCAACTCAATAAGTGAGTGCAATCAGGCCACAGAGGTTTGACGTTATGCTAATAAGTGGGTTAGAATTGGTAAGTTCTTCTTGAGCTTAACTGGATTTGTGATCACTGACACAACATCAAACATTCTATCAAGTGTGGTTTCGGTTCCTGATCCCCACACGAATGCTTCATTTTTTCTTCAGGGAACGTAATATACAATATGTGCAAAAACCAGAGGGGTCAGTAATAATGAAAGACCAAGAAAGAAATAATAAAATTAATAATGTTATGAGGCGAGGATGTAGGTTTTAGCCCTGACTGTTTGATCCTTACATCGAAGAAGCAATGTCGGAGACAAAGGAAAAGTTCAAGTGTGGGGTTAGAATTCCAGGGGGAAAGATATGAATAACGATTGCTGTCTTCAGTAAAAGTGAAAATGCATTGCGAGACCTGCTGAATTTAATGAACAGTCTGATGGATTGCGAGTAAATCGCAGAAAGACCCAAAGAATGATTCACAAGAGAAGCAGATACAGATCAGCGATAACGTGTTGTGAGTACTAAGCAGAAGTGTAGGGATTCGGTTACCCTGGAACCAACGTAACACCGTAGGGATGAATGAAGGAGGACATATAAGGCGGACTAGCACAGGCAGACTGGCAGAGGAAAGATGCCCCCTAGTACCGGACATACGTCTCAATTTTACAAAGAGATTAATGAGAGCCACCGCATTGTATAGTAGTTAATCATGTACTTTGGGGATACCAGAAAAGAAGAGATTCGACTAGTTTGGAATGTGGTATTACAGAAGATTGCTGAAAGCAGCTTCCTCTGTTACCATGGAGTTTTTTCTCTGATGTCTTAACATGTCGTATCATGCAGTTCCTTCTTCTTATGAGTGTATTCTTGGATATTTCTTGACAGTGTGGGTTCTGTATCATGAAGATCTTGTTGAATAGAGAAGATCCAAAGAATACCAGCATCTTTCGTTGCAGGTTTAGTAAACGCGAAAGCGTTGCGGAAATGCTCAGGCAGTTTCAGTGACAGACGCCGCAACTGAGGCATTCTGCATCACGGTGTGATCTACAGTCCAAGTTCCGAGTGCGCTCTCTCCCGGAAGAGCCATCCAATATATCACTTCCTCCTACGTCAATCTCGTGAAATAACATTGATGATAAAATCAGAGAGATTCGAGCCCACACGGAAGCTTACCAGCAGTTGTTCATCCCGAATACCATTCGCGACTAGAGCAGAATAAGGGTGAAGTGGCACTTATACGCAAAGTAACCCCCGACAGTTACCGCAAAGTCGTTTGCGGAGTACAGATGTAGATCCCATGGTAAAGAAAGGAATGTGGAGGTTCTCAACAGAATCGGTGAGGATAGAAATCTGTGGAAAACATTGACAAGAAGAAGGGACAGAAGGCTTAACATCTGTTATACAGTGTGCTCCCTGCCGCCGTTGGATAAGCAGCTGCAGCAGCAAGTCGTATACTCCTAGCTCATTCATTTGTTACATAGTTTAATTCTTAATTTCTTGGCGTGTTTTTGGTACTTGCATTGTTTAAATCATAAATTTCTGGCGTATTATAGTATTTGAGAGTTGTAGCATCGCGTTTTAGTACCTGAACAGTGTAAATTCGCGTAGTCGTCTGTCTTCTGTTTTTGTTTTGAACGGCCAGTGTCGGTTGGTCTCAGTGTGCTCCCTGCCGCCGTTGGATAACCAGCTGCAGCAGCAAGTCGTATACTCCTAGCTCACTCATTTGTTACATAGTTTAATTCTTAATTTCTTTGCGTGTTTTTGGTACTTGAATTGTTTAATTCATAAATTTCGGGCGTATTATAGTATTTGAGAGTTGTAGCATCGCGTTTTAGTACCTGAATAGTGTAAAATCGCGTAGTCTCCTTCCGCCGCCGAGCAGTGTGTCAGCAGTGCACAAGTGGCAGCATTACTGCATTTACTAGGCAATCTTGTATTTTAATAACCGTTTAAATTTTGTGTCGATTTGTTTGCGCTCTCTGTAGATTAGTTCAGACGTTCTTGGCACAAGTTTTTAGCACGGATAGGGACTGCAACTGCTGTGTTCGGATGCAGGCTGAGTTGGCATCCCTTCGCTCCCAGCTTCAGGCAGTGTTGGCTTCGGTCACACAGCTTGAGGCTGTTGCCAATGGGCATCACTGTGGGGGTCCGGATGGGCGTTTGTCGGGGACGGCCAGCTCGTCCCACGCATCCCCCGATCGGACTACGACTGTAGTTGCCCGGGATACTGCCCGCATTGAGGCTGATCCCTCACCTGTGATAGAGTGGGAGGTCGTCTCAAGGTGTGGCAGGGGGCGAAAGACATTCCGGAGGGCTGAGCGGAAGGCCTCTCCAGTTTGTCTGACGAACCGGTTACAGGCTCTGTCTCATGCTGATACTGATCTTCGGCCTGACATTGCTGCTTGTCCTGTTCCAGAGGTTGCCCCTCAGTCTGCAAGATCCGGGCGGTCGCAGAGGTAGGGCTTACTGGTAGTTGGGAGCTCCAACGTCAGGCGCGTAATGGGGCCCCTTAGGGATATGGCAGCAAGGGAGGGGAAGAAAACCAAAGTGCACTCCGTGTGCATACCGGGGGGAGTCATTCCAGATGTGGAAAGGGTCCTTCCGGATGCCATGAAGGCTACAGGGTGCACCCATCTGCAGGTGGTCGCTCATGTCGGCACCAATGATGTGTGTCGCTATGGATCGGAGGAATCCTCTCTGGCTTCCCGCGGCTATCTGATTTGGTGAAGACTGCCAGTCTCGCTAGCGGGATGAAAGCAGAGCTCACCATCTGCAGCATCGTCGACAGGACTGACTGCGGACCTTTGGTACAGAGCCGAGTGGAGGGTCTGAATCAGAGGCTGAGACGGTTCTGCGACCGTGTGGGCTGCAGATTCCTCGACTTGCGCCATAGGGTGGTGGGGTTTCGGGTTCCGCTGGATAGGTCAGGAGTCCACTACACGCAACAAGCGGCTACACGGGTAGCAGGGGTTGTGTGGCGTGGGCTGGGCGGTTTTTTAGGTTAGATGGCCTTGGGCAAGTACAGAAAGGGCAACAGCCTCAACGGGTGCGGGGCAAAGTCAGGACATGCGGGGACCAAGCAACAATCGGTATTGTAATTGTAAACTGTCGAAGCTGCGTTGGTAAAGTACCGGAACTTCAAGCGCTGATAGAAAGCACCGAAGCTGAAATCGTTATAGGTACAGAAAGCTGGCTGAAGCCAGAGATAAATTCTGCCGAAATTTTTACAGAGGTACAGACGGTGTTTAGAAAGGATAGATTGCATGCAACCGGTGGTGAAGTGTTCGTTGCTGTTAGTAGTAGTTTATCCTGTAGTGAAGTATAAGTGGATAGTTCCTGTGAATTATTATGGGTGGAGGTTACACTCAACAACCGATCTAGGTTAATAATTGGCTCCTTTTACCGACCCCCCGACTCAGCAGCATTAGTGGCAGAACAGCTCAGAGAAAATTTGGAATACATTTCACATAAATTTTCTCAGCATGTTATAGTCTTAGGTGGAGATTTCAATTTACCAGATATAGACTGGGACACTCAGATGTTTAGGACGGGTGGTAGGGACAGAGCATCGAGTGACATTATACTGAGTGCACTATCCGAAAATTATCTCGAGCAATTAAACAGAGAACCGACTCGTGGAGATAACATCTTGGACCTACTGATAACAAACAGACCCGAACTTTTCGACTCTCTAAGCGCAGAACAGGGAATCAGTGATCATAAGGCCGTTGCAGCATCCCTGAATATGGAAGTTAATAGGAATATAAAAAAAAGGGAGGAAGGTTTATCTGTTTAGCAAGAGTAATAGGAGGCAGATTTCAGGCTACCTAACAGATCAAAACGAAAATTTCTGTTCCAACACTGACAATGTTGAGTGTTTATGGAAAAAGTTCAAGGCAATCGTAAAATGCGTTTTAGACAGGTACGTGCCGAGTAAAACTGTGAGGGACGGGAAAAACCCACCGTGGTACAACAACAAAGTTAGGAAATTACTGCGAAAGCAAAGAGAGCTTCACTCCAAATTTAAACGCAGCCAAAACCTCTCAGACAAACAGAAGCTAAACGATGTCAAAGTTAGCGTAAGGAGGGCTATGCGTGAAGCGTTTAGTGAATTCGAAAGTAAAATACTAGGTACCGACTTGACAGAAAATCCTAGGAAGTTCTGGTCTTACGTTAAATCAGTAATTGGCTCGAAACAGCATGTCCAGACACTCCGGGATGATGATGGCATTGAAACAGAGGATGACAGGCGTAAAGCTGAAATACTAAACACCTTTTTCCAAAGCTGTTTCACAGAGGAAGACCGCACTGCAGTTCCTTCTCTAAATCCTCGCACAAACGAAAAAATGGCTGGTATCGAAATAAGTGTCCAAGGAATAGAAAAGCAACTGGAATCACTCAACAGAGGAAAGTCCACTGGACCTGACGGGATACCAATTCGATTCTACACAGAGTACGCGAAAGAACTTGCCGCCCTTCTAACAGCCGTGTACCGCAAGTCTCTAGAGGAACGGAAGGTTCCAAATGATTGGAAAAGAGCACAGGTAGTCCCAGTCTTCAAGAAGGGTCGTCGAGCTGATGCGCAAAACTATAGACCTATATCTCTGACGTCGATCTGTTGTAGAATTTTAGAACTTGTTTTTTGCTCGAGTATCATGACGTTTTTGGAAACTCAGAATCTACTATGTAGGAATCAACATGGATTCCGGAAACAGCGATCGTGTGAGACCCAACTCGCTCTATTTGTTCACGAGACCCAGAAAATATTAGATACAGGCTCCCAGGTAGATGCTATTTTTCTTGACTTCCGGAAGGCGTTCGATACAGTTCCGCACTGTCGCCTGATAAACAAAGTAAGAGCCTACGGAATATCAGACCAGCTGTGTGGCTGGATTGAAGAGTTTTTAGCAAACAGAACACAGCATGTTGTTATCAACGGAGAGACGTCTACAGACGTTAAAGTAACCTCTGGCGTGCCACAGGGGAGTGTTATGGGACCATTGCTTTTCACAATATATATAAATGACCTAGTAGATAGTGTCGGAAGTTCCATGCGGCTTTTCGCGGATGATGCTCTAGTATACAGAGAAGTAGCAGCATTAGAAAATTGTAGCGAAATCCAGGAAGATCTGCAGCGGATAGGCACTTGGTGCAGGGAGTGGCAACTGACCCTTAACATAGACAAATGTAATGTATTGAGAATACATAGAAAGAAGGATCCTTTATTGTATGATTATATGATACCGGAACAAACACTGGTAGCAGTTGCTTCTGTAAAATATCTGGGAGTATGCGTGCGGAACGATTTGAAGTGGAATGATCATATAAAATTAATTGTTGGTAAGGCGGGTACCAGGTTGAGATTCATTGGGAGAGTCCTTAGAAAATGTAGTCCATCAACAAAGGAGGTGGCTTACAAAACACTCGTTCGACCTATACTTGAGTATTGCTCATCAGTGTGGGATCCGCACCAGATCGGGTTGACGGAGGAGATAGAGAAGATCCAAAGAAGAGCGGCGCGTTTCGTCACAGGGTTATTTGGTAACCGTGATAGCGTTACGGAGATGTTTAACAAACTCAAGTGGCAGACTCTGCAAGAGAGGCGCTCTGCATCGCGGTGTAGCTTGCTCGCCAGGTTTCGAGAGGGTGCGTTTCTGGATGAGGTATCGAATATATTGCTTCCCCCTACTTATACCTCCCGAGGAGATCACGAATGTAAAATTAGAGAGATTAGAGCGCGCACAGAGGCTTTCAGACAGTCGTTCTTCCCGCGAACCATACGCGACTGGAACAGGAAAGGGAGGTAATGACAGTGGCACGTAAAGTGCCCTCCGCCACACACCGTTGGGTGGCTTGCGGAGTGTAAATGTAGATGTAGATGTAGATGTTGAGACATCACTGAATAATTTCCTTGTTATTAGAGGGAGCCGTTAATAGTAAAAACTGTAGGAGAATACAGAAGCTGGAACGCACCCAAAAAATGAGTATGTTGGGAGTAAGTGTTGCTATCAGTTGAAGTAATGGTTCAGGAGAGGAATTCGGTATGGCCGGCATGAAACAAGTCATAAGACTGGATTAAAAAAACAGTCAGCAGTGGAAAGCATGATTACAAATTAAAATAATCAAGTCCTACATATTATCCATAGACTACTGAGAACCTGTACGGCGAAAATTTTGTCAAAGATTTAAAGGAACTGAAGATTAATACGAAACGAAATGACTAGACCGGGTGGAGTAAAACTACCTTATAATAACGCCGGGGTAGGGTTTGTGATATTATTGGATTTCAGACATTTTGCATATGAGAAAAGGACAGCCACCAAGCTGTAGTTTGCAGTGATACTAAGCATGACAACACGAGAGTAAAAAAAAACAAAAAAAAACGAAATCTGTTTATAACGTTCGCCTACACCAAGACGCGCGGCCAGCGTTTAAAAGGTACTTTTAAATACTATGACTCGCTGGGCGCAGATATTTAAAATCATTGCCGCAGCGCTTGATAGCAAGAAGCTGCGAAACAGAAGAAAGAACCATTTATCATTTGTTAGGAAAATTCTAGAGTCTTTATAGTTAGTTGTACTTCTGGTCGCCGATATGTTAACATGTACTTCATTACCTTTGATGTTTGGTTGCCGACTTGTTAAGACGTGTTGTGTAGCACCGCTACAAGTTATATTTCTTTTGGTGTGAAAAACCACGTTATCACCAAGAAAAACAAAAACGCTTTTGTAAACTTTGTGACGATAAAAAAAATACTTACGCGCACGCCAGGACATTTAATTTTTACAAAATATCACACATACAGAAGCAGCGATTGTTGGACTGCTCCATGTATGAGAAAAACATAAAAATGTAAGTTTTGTATACATTGTAAATTTGTTAATGTTTATAGTTTAACGCCTTTGTTCTTTACGAATACATTGATGCTTCACTATACAGAAAATCTATGCTTATTCTTTTCTTTAAATTAACCACAAATAATGTTTATGTTTAAATGAACTTTGTTACAGGTTCGCTCTTTATCGCGGTGTGTCGATTGTATTTGGGAGACCATTAACGTGTTCAATTTACGATCTGACAACTTTTTTTACAAAATTTCACTGTTTTGCATTCATTTCCAATTTTTTGTATTATTCAGATAGGTCCCTTAGATAATTTCATTGAAGAGTCTGATTGCGTGAAAGCAATCCGGGTTAAGAGGTCATTTGAGAAACTATTTTCACGCAATCAATCCGTACGTCTCCTAAACACAATCGAGAACCGACGCATCGTCGATCATTCATTAATTTTTCTCTTTTTCCAAGTCGTACCAAGAAACGGCCAAGGAGAACTGCCGTGAGTACGCAATCTAGTGTTAAAAGGTTGCATTCTTTATCTTGTCGGCAAACATTGCCATGAATTATCAACATCAATGTTATATTTGGTTAAATAAGAAAAGCCCACAAAAAAACCTTTTAACGCTAGATGTGGCGCCCGAACAGGGACATGACTAAAAAACTAATTTGTTCTTTTTATTTTCATGCTACCATCTGGAGAAAATTGGAAGCCAAAACCAGTGATAAAAAAAGGACGCATATGCAGAAAATCGCAGCAAGAATCCACAACAGCAATAAATAGCAGCGCGCAAGACAACTAATGTGAGTACGATTTTTCATTACGTTTGAAGCTTTGCGTACCGAGCATTCAGTCGGCTCGTGACATTCACTCTTTACGTTTTTTTCCTTTTCCTCAAGCAATTTAATTTCCAAATTTCTGTTTCTTTTTTTCTATTAGACCCGCCTCTATTTCATCATTTCGCTTACAATAGTTAGAAATAGTTAGCAAGAATTTCCATTGTTGTGCATTTTAGTGAATCACAATGGCCGCTATCTGTGCCAGTTTCAGTGCTCCATAAGTGTTTTTCATTTATTTTGTCACTCCCGTTGCCATATTGGCATTTTCGTGTGTCAGAGTTTCAAATGTTTATAACGCGCAAGCAATATCTGTGAAATCAGGACGCGAAATCCTTTGCGCACCTGACAAGTGAAAATCATAATTAAAAAAAAAAAATTATCTTTTCTAGCTCGTGCAGTGTAACTACTTTAAATTTACGATGGCTGATGAGCAACCAAGGCAACTTAGACCGCGCGTGGGTGTAAACAAACCTGAATCTCGTAGTGAGGGAACAACAGACGACGAAGCGACACGTGAGCTGTCGGCGCCACAGACCGCGTCGCAGTCACATGAATGCTCGCTGTCAGATATACTAAAATTGTTTGCTGATATGAAAACCAGTTTTGAAGCAAACATGGCACAGTTAACAAACCAAAGTGACAATATTGAAACGCAAATCAGTCAGTTAGCAAATCAAAGTGACAGCAGGTTCAGCAGTTTAGAATCAAGGATCGAGGACATCCAAGCACAAATCAAAAATTCGAATGACACCATGGAGGAAAAAATTAAAGCCATTACCACTGCTTACGCAAGCGAGCTAAACGCAAGCGTACACGCAAAAATTGATAGTGTTCTTTCGATGGTGGAATCCGCCGAGACCAATATTGGTAGCAAGTTCATAGATATGCAGGCCCAAATAGATGTGTGTAAATCAACTGCGAGTGACTCTTTGAAACATTACAGTGATGTTTCAAAGAGAGTAAGCCAATTGACAGAAAGTGTTAACCACGTTGGCGAGCGAGTCGAAGACCTTGCTCAGCAAATATCCGATGTCAATATTGACAAAAAGATCGCAGATGTCAACACCGGTATAAGCAATACACTTAATAGGGAATTTGAAGAGTGGATGCAATCCAAAGAACAGTACATTGTCAGCAAGGTACACGCTGAACTAAAGGGTACGGTTAAATCTGCTACAGCAGAAATCTTAACCGCTCCCGGTACTTCTGGTGACACTTTAACCAGTGGATTAGGTGACATCAGACGAGCATTTAGCCACGATCTTCCGGAATGGAAACGTCAGCTAAGCAATGATATAGATCAACTGAGACGACAAGTTGCGGAATTGCAAGGTGACAATCAAAGTGAGTATTCGCTACCGCCAGAACACGATAATCGTCAATATCCCGAGTGTCAGGTACAATTCTCACCAACAGTAAATAATACGCGTTGCGAAACTTCTACGTCACGTAGTCATGCCGATCAACTAACACTCGTTGAACTAATGCGAGACGAGAGTGTGCTAAAACACAGAGCTTTTCAGCCTTTTATACCTGAAAAACGAAATATACATCCAATGGTATTTCTAAAATCATTCACAGGCGCTTTTCCGGAATCATGGAACGACAGGCAGCGGATACAGTTCATCTTAGGCTATGTACACGGTGAAGGATCAATTTGGGGTACAGAAATAATAGACAAATGTCACACCTATGCAGATTTTGAAAAGCATTTTTTGAATAAATTCTGGAGTTCAGGTATACAACAAAGACTCCGAAAGGAGGTTTACAACGCCGAACCTTTCAACACCAAAGGAGGAGGTTTGAGACGTTATTTTGAAAAATATCTACGTAAAATTCAGTATTGGGACACGCCCATTTCAACCAAAGATGTAATCATGATCTTAAAGTCAAAACTTCCTGTGTCAATAAGAGAAAAACTAGTTAATGTGAGTGAAGAAGACCTAGAAGCCTTTCTTTCTGTTCTTGACAATTTGGATATGATCTATGAGGATGTGCGTGCGAGCGCGCGGAATAATTATAATAATGGACCGCCCGCTCCGCAGCAGCACATAACAAATTGCGTCAATGGAATGTCATACCAACATAACACGGGACAACCAAACGCGCAGCCTTACGGCAATCATAACAGTTTTAACCGCCGTAATGGAAAACAATATAACAAATATCCGCACCAGAATAGATACAATCCGATTTATCAAAACACACAGCAACAATACGGTAATTCACCGATAAATCATAACGGTAATTACCAGTACCAGAACAACAAGACGAATAATGGAAATCGTCACAAGGGAAAGAAATGGACCAATTATAACAGACCACAACAGTACAGTCAGCCGAGTCATTTCACTCCCTCTCAGCAAATAAATTTTTCCCAGCCGAAAAATGCGACATTTTCTCACCAACCGAACCAACAGTTCAGGAACAATAGTCAGGACAATTCGTCGGATGCTTTTCCTGACACAGCCGGTTATAATAGCCAAGGAAATCCGACTACTTTTTACACACAGGCGAACCAAGCACCAAACGCAATGTCAAATAACACGCAATCAACAGATGCACAAGTCGTATGGGATACGAACGCAAATTTTCGACCTGGTAGGTCGCAAAATACTGGTCAAATAAAAATAACTGACATTTCAGCTCCACCCCAGTCGGAAAACCATTAGCAGCTTCTTTATGCCTCCACGGGGAAGCTGCGGAACCAATAAGCTCTCATATCTTTAACAACTCATGCCAACCTAAGAAAAAAAGGCGCATGACAAACACATTAGCCAAGTCTTATCGTATCGTATAAATGAACGAGTGCTATTGAAGACCCACTTCAAACCATCTTTGATTCATCATAAGAATCGCAAGTGGCAGCACTTGTATGAAGGACCATATATTATCTTAAGAAAGCCGCACATTGGTTGCTATCTATTAGCTGACCCTGTATCTGGACGAATAAAAGGATTGTTTCATCACGCAGACTTGAAGAAATACCGAGTCAACCATTGAAAATATCTGTTAAGTTAAGCTGCTAAAAGAAAATATACACACACACTATAAGTTGTCATACTATGTGTGAAGTACCAACGTATGTAAGAGTAATGCACAGGACTAACACCCTGTCGACCTGCCACAACAAGATAAGTAATTTATATGAGCACCTTAAGTAAAACACATTTATTGTAGGAGAGCAAGATTTGCCTTAGATGTAAGTTAGTTTTAAGTTAATTGAGCCATGAACGGCCACAGCCGAAAGAGCTGACATATATTATAGTAGGGACGTGCTAAGTGCCACCTGCTACCACTAGTTTTAAGTATAGCAAAGCTCTGTCCTCTTGAATGAAATAAATTAAAATGATCATTCAGACCAGAATGATTGCTCATAGGTAAAAAAATAAATAAATAAAAAATAAAAAATAAAAAAAAATTATCAAGGTCGCTTACTCTAATGAGGTAAATGTTATGTTATGCATAAGGAGTGTGTGACAACAAATTGTATGAGACCACCTATGAAACGCAGCAGGCAAAAAGCAGCAGCTTAGCATATAAGAATCAAGTAAGTCAATAACGATCCAGGTAGCAGGAAAGAAGTGCGCAACTCAATCATTTTATTATAATACGGAGAAAACCGTATACGCTCATAACAATTTTACGGCACAGTGCAGCTGAAATACAAAGATCATTTATAAATAAATTAGTTTAGTACTAGAAATATCTATTTCAGGTCCTCGAGATACGACGATTTTTTTTTTAGAAAACAATTTTACGATACATGGGACAGAAGATAGTTAACAGACACAGTTCACTGCTAATACATGGTTTAAGTAATTTTAGATATGCCTAGAAAATTGTTTAGAGAGCTGGATCAGACGACACTGAAACTACTGTATCGATTTAATTATACTATTTGTTATGAAAAACTAAGGTGATAATAATTTATGTGAAGCTCATCATGTCATACGTCATTAACACTCTGCCTTCAAAACTCTTCACTCCATAAAAGTCTTTTGTGTTTTCCTCTAACCAGTATCCTTACCATCCTACCTTATCCAGTAGAGAAGTGAATTTTACGAGCTGGTTGCATGATTGATACATACAGGCTATACGAATGGATAGTCGTGACACATTGGTTGTCGACGGGCTACGCTTATTCTCCGCAAACTGCGAGTTCAATTAAGATTTGTTATGTGCAATTGCACGACAGGGAACACCGAGCTTCCCAGTTTCCCTAATGGTAGTTTGAACACGAACTGTTCATCACGTAAACGAAGCCACATTGACTATGTCTTCAAACTAATGACGTAATGGAGAGAAAATAAAAGAGCTGAACTTGAGAAAAGAGTAACTATTGTAAAAAGAAAAGAATAACAAGATTTCGAACAAAGTGTAAACCTAAAGTGCCTTGGAAGCACAAACTACGAACAAGAGACACGCTTTTCGTCAGACCTTGTAGTCACAGAGACTAAATATTTCTTTGTAAATAATTTTTAGACATGATATGTATACTAAATGTTAACTGTACTTTGTAGTAATAATGCAGTCAGTAATAAATGGACACGTATATGCTGCTGCGTGTGAACCGACCATAGACAAGTAATTAATGGACACGTATAAAAGTGGTGCGTGTGAACCTTAACATGACGACCAAATAAATGTGAACACGAATTAATAATAACGTGTGAACTGAAAAGGTGATAACTCCAAGGACATGCGTGAAATACCGCGTGTGAAGTAATGTTATAAGTACTTGTACCACGAAACCACGATGTAGAAAGCCGAAGAGTGAAAGTGGATAAGTGTTGTACTTACCACAAACGGTACTGTACGCCTTTCCACGGACACATTCTTCGAAACAGCTGCGGGAGTCGCCGCATCTGGCTGCTTCCGTAATCCAGAGTCGTTGAAAAACTGTGTAAAAAAACTCACACCACGCTAGTGGACACCAAACGCTCTGCTTCTCGCAGAATACTGCTGCTAGCGTTGTGGAACTGTCAAGTTATTGTCACGTGATTGTGACCAACGGTTGTAACACTGTGTACGCTGAGCGCTCAACAATCAATTTTTCTTTGAACAACGAGCGCGGATGCCAAATGTGTTTGAAATGCATTCAAAATAAAATATGATAAAGCAATGAATTAAGCACTCATGTACCTTGTGAAATTATAAAGACACTAATCGGAAGAGTCTTAAGCTCGATTTTGACAATAGCTACCGAATTTACTCACCAGGCCGAGTAATGACGAAAACGTGTCGAACCAAATAAAACCAGGAAAATAGATAGATATGAGAACTAAGCATTCCTAAGAGAATGAGACCTTATGTACATAAACAATTGTTATCCTTACCTAACCCAATTTTCTTTTAGACTAAGTTATTAGTAAGTAAGCACATTCTAATACAGATTTTTTTTCTGTATTTTTCATGTACGAAAACATAAATGGAAGCACGGACAAGTGTCAAGTGAAATAGAGACCGCCACCATACGGCTCAACATGTTGCAGAACCAGTCTTCCAGTTCCTGACCCACGACGTATTTCCAACGCAACATCACACGCCGACAACTACTCCAACTTCCACAGTGAAAGTGATGCCCTACTTTTCCTCCACTGTGAAAGTGTAATCAATTTCCCCTCTCAAGTGCAGTGCTATCATTTATACCCGAAGTTCTACCACTCCCAGTGCAACTCATACCTACCCAAGTGTAGTGAAACATTTTTTTTTGCAGGTCATAAAAGCCACAAATAAGTAAAGTGCTACGTATTTACTGCAAGAAATCTTCGACGAAACAACGACAAAAATATTCCTGTAGTATGTCACTGTAAAACAAGAATGTCAATTTTTTGTAACATATTTTTTCCACGAGTGCACACAGCACCCAGACTTCCTGCGAAGTCAAGTAATTTATTTCTTTGTTTTTTTTATATTTATTATGCCATGTATAATGTATCTATGTATGTGTCTCTTTATCTTAATTTCATTATCTTTTACCGAGAAATGAACATTTGTTATCCTTGTACAATACATTAGAAAGGGCACAGTTCAATTGTCATGTAGTTACCCTATGGACAAATTACTATCAGTCGTACGAATATACTTACCGGATACTCTGTATGTTAATCACTTTGTCTGATGCAGTGTGTAATATCTATTGTAAAGAATTTTTGCAAGTAATACTAACTTGTTTCACGAAAGCAATAATATCACGACTACGCGTGAGTCTCGATGATCCTGACGGAGTCATCGCTCCTCACGCGGGAAGCAATGTGATATTATTGGATTTCAGACATTTTGCATATGAGAAAAGGACAGCCACCAAGCTGTAGTTTGCAGTGATACTAAGCATGACAACACGAGAGTAAAAAAAAACAAAAAAAAACGAAATCTGTTTATAACATTCGCCTACACCAAGACGCGCGGCCAGCGTTTAAAAGGTACTTTTAAATACTATGACTCGCTGGGCGCAGATATTTAAAATCATTGCCGCAGCGCTTGATAGCAAGAAGCTGCGAAACAGAAGAAAGAACCATTTATCATTTGTTAGGAAAATTCTAGAGTCTTTATAGTTAGTTGTACTTCTGGTCGCCGATATGTTAACATGTACTTCATTACCTTTGATGTTTGGTTGCCGACTTGTTAAGACGTGTTGTGTAGCACCGCTACAAGTTATATTTCTTTTGGTGTGAAAAACCACGTTATCACCAAGAAAAACAAAAACGCTTTTGTAAACTTTGTGACGATAAAAAAAATACTTACGCGCACGCCAGGACATTTAATTTTTACAAAATATCACACATACAGAAGCAGCGATTGTTGGACTGCTCCATGTATGAGAAAAACATAAAAATGTAAGTTTTGTATACATTGTAAATTTGTTAATGTTTATAGTTTAACGCCTTTGTTCTTTACGAATACATTGATGCTTCACTATACAGAAAATCTATGCTTATTCTTTTCTTTAAATTAACCACAAATAATGTTTATGTTTAAATGAACTTTGTTACAGGTTCGCTCTTTATCGCGGTGTGTCGATTGTATTTGGGAGACCATTAACGTGTTCAATTTACGATCTGACAACTTTTTTTACAAAATTTCACTGTTTTGCATTCATTTCCAATTTTTTGTATTATTCAAATAGGTCCCTTAGGTAATTTCATTGAAGAGTCTGATTGCGTGAAAGCAATCCGGGTTAAGAGGTCATTTGAGAAACTATTTTCACGCAATCAATCCGTACGTCTCCTAAACACAATCGAGAACCGACGCATCGTCGATCATTCATTAATTTTTCTCTTTTTCCAAGTCGTACCAAGAAACGGCCAAGGAGAACTGCCGTGAGTACGCAATCTAGTGTTAAAAGGTTGCATTCTTTATCTTGTCGGCAAACATTGCCATGAATTATCAACATCAATGTTATATTTGATTAAATGTGAAAAGCCAAAAAACCTTTTAACGCTAGAGGTTGGAACGTCTTGTTCGGCAAAATTTCACAAATAAGCATAGGTCGTAAATAAACTGTGTCGAGCTACGGCCGTAAGACGACATTTAGTCAGCGATGGGCTTACGAAAGTCAAAGCCTGTGAGGAGCTGATCGCTAGAATTTTTGAGGTCGTGACAGTCGCACGCTGTATGCTAGAAATTTTCGAGAATGAGCCAATCATTTATTCGTCGATGTGAACTTTGTAATGACGTTAGAGGTAGGATTTAGAAAATTTGTGGCAAAAACAGACATTTGAGGAAAATCGAGTGTTTAAAATTTAGTTTCTATAGCCTTATTTACAGTTTCTTAGTTGACACGTACTGGCCTTGTGTTTCTATTAGAGCAAAAGTTCGTTTACGTTCTCTGTATAATTAACAAAAATTAAAATTAGACCACTTAAATTCCACTATTAACAGCATTGCATCGTAAAATACTCGTGTATACTTCGAAATGTAATGTTTATGCCGTACAGTCTATTATCTCAACATGTTAGTGGCGTTGAGGTATCTTTAATAGTTACGATTCACCCAGTTAATATCACAGAAAACTCAAATCTAACATAACTAGGCAAGTGTATAAATTTGAAGCTTGTGTGGCTTTGACTGTTCAGCAGAAACGATTATCTACAGCTAATTAATGGGTAACGGCACTCTTTAGTATAACAGTTATTAGCTGTTGGGTGTTAGTTTTAAAGCACGTACTAGCTTGCTCTAGTCAGCGATTAAGTGTCATTCGACGACTTTAATTAAGTTTCATTTCCGATCTCTTGTTATTCGGAGTATATGACTCGAAGTTCCATTATTTGGTTCTGTATTACTGTCAGGCTGTTTCCTCGATGCTCTATAAACAGAAGCTGTGAACCAAAGTGATAGATCCATCTGCACTTCCACAGTTAACATAGATGTATTCTTAATATAGCTCTGACTCGGAGCTGGTATAGACATTGCATAGAATGTTTAGCTTTATGATAGTTTAATTATGTATGACCGCATAAACCGATCCAAACATTTGGCAACAGAAGTCAAACTCCGCAGCAGAGATAGTAACACCACCATGTTGATTGCCGTTCCCTCGAACAGTACGCAGCTTCTCGTTCCGAGCCCCACAAACGTACCGAGCTGTCTGAGAGCGGAACACTATGCAGGCGGACAATGAAGCAGATAATGGCTCCCGCTGCGGCTCGACGCTGAGCGAGCGCAGCCGTCTGACAGGTGAGGCTGTGGCGCGGGTTGCCGATACGGCGCCTTGTATCGGGAGCAGTGCGCAGGACGGGGAGCACACCTTGGGAGCGACTGTATGGTACGGCTCCAGACGCGGCGCCCTGCTTTCCAGAGATAACGCAGAGGCGAGCGTTCTGCCGCAGCTCTAGCACCATCGCCAGCAACCCAATCTCCCTGAACAATGATACTAGCAGGCATAAGCATTAACACTGCCATCCCGTTTACCACAAACTTATTCGGGCACACCCCCTCATCCTTCATTGGCAAAACAGTTTCGTGATATGTTTTCAGCTATATTATTCTTTTACTAGGTATTCCTTTAAAATTTCATTCCTAAAAATATGCATTGTCGCTGGCAAAAATCTCCATTCTAGTGTTTTTCTCCTCATTTCTTAATATTTTTGCGATTTTGTCGGCTCCTGCGATGACAAAGGTGGAAGAAAGGCGCAACTAAAATGTGTAGTTAAGACATATTGGGTATATAAGTTGTTTTAGTTATTTTGAAAACATTGCTGGTGAAAGTCAATGATCAAAACAGAGTATTTTAAAATAATAACACGTGTAGATCGCAAAAGCACATTTATTACAAGATGACCGGTTTTGATTATCACATGATAATCTTCAAACTTCAAAAGCACATTGACTGACAATGGATGTACACGCGCCAGGAACTGATGAATGACGTTAGTCAGTTGCTTATTATGGTTTTGAAGGTCTGAAGATGATCATAAGATGACCGAAATCGATCACCTTGTAATAAAAGCGCCTTTGTGTTCTAGGCTGTTTTATAATTACTTTCATATACATAGCTTAGCTTTTACAGTGCTTCTAGAAAGATAGTGTTTGTACCATTACACACATCATGGATTAGACCTATTTGCCCTTCCCACCTTAGATTGTTCCCACCATCTTCTCCAATAGTGCTCAGTAATTCTTTTTTCTCTTTCACTACAGTACAAAGCAATCTTAGTGATCCTATGGTAAACATGATCCAGTTTATTGTGCACTTCTTTTTAGGGCGTGAAGCTAACCCCACACGTACTTCCCAATATATCACTCCACTTCTTATAATCCAAAAGCAAGAGACATCATTTCAGACTATTCATTTAACTTATGTGGACAGAAGTTACGACCAGCTTTGGCGTTTGTAAAACACTGAAAGCTGGTAATGTGCAATAAACAGTATGGACCACGTATATTCTCAAATTTACGATCTTATCCTTTCTTTCAATCTTATTTTAAGTGTTTTACAACTCCAACTGTAAAATAGTATATGACGAGCTAACACAGTTAATCCCTATGAATAAAAAAAATGCAAATTTCATACAGATACTGTACTGCAGAATGATATATTTTTGTTTATGTGAATATATGTTATCATAAAAATGGTTCAAATGGCTCTGAGCACTATGGGACTTAACATCTATGGTCATCAGTCCCATAGAACTTAGAACTACTTAAACCTAACTAACCTAAGGACAGCACACAACACCCAGCCATCACGAGGCAGAAAAAATCCCTGACCCCGCCGGGAATCGAACCCGGGAACCCAGGTGTGGGAAGCGAGAACGCTACCGCACGACCACGAGATGCGGGCTATGTTATCGTAATTGTTCTATTGTGATGTTAAGTGAATTTCATTTTCTGTAAATTATTTTTGACTTAATATTCTATGCTCTCTGTATCTGTCTTAGTTTGACCATATCTTGCCTACCTGGTTAGCCATGCGGTCTAACGCATGGCTTTCCGAATTCGGAAGGAGTGCCTGGTCCCCGGCACGAATCCGCCAGGTCGACTTGTGTCGGAGTCCAGAGAGGCAGTCAGTCTGTGGATGGGTTTTAGGCGGTTTTCCATAGGCCTCGGTGAATGCGGGCTGGTTCCCCTTATTCCGCCTCAGCTACACTATGTCGGAGATTGCTGTGCAAACAAGTTCTCCACGTACGCATACACCACCATTACTCTACCATGAAAACATAGAGGCTACACTCATCTGGTGTGAGGCGTTCCGGGGGGGGGGGGGGGGCAAGGGGTCCACTGAATGGCTGAACCGTACAATAACTCTGAAAAAATGGTTTGGTGTGGGTTGGCGGAGGGGTGAAGTGGACTGCGGTAGTTGTCGTGGGGTTGTGGACCACTACGGCTGCGGCAGGGACGTAGCCTCTCCGTCATTTCTAGGTCCTCGGTTAACATAACAATACAATACAATGACCATATCTGTTGCGTCTGCCACAGACGGCCCCTGCCAGACAGACTACACTGAAGACACCCCTGTATACCATATAACATACACAAGCACTTGCAGGCGCAACCTTGAAGACAACAATTCTTCAAAACAAACAGAATTTGCTAGAGACTAATGCGAACCTTTTTCTGCAGAGATCGTCTCACAGATACAGGGAATGTTAGAGTACTCCGCTGGCCTCCGCCCGCTGTATAAGGCCAGTGCAGCAGTAGTACAGCCAGTTCCTCTCTGAGCTAGGACCAGCTCCGACAGACCTCACCGACGCTCTTGCTGAATGGTCGTCTACAAGTTTATTTGTTTTTGTGTGTATATAGTGATTGTTCGAGAAGTGTAGTTCAGTTTCAATAAACGACATTATACTGAGTTTCTACAATACAGAGTATTCTCCAATATCTTTACTGATGTACTTTGGAACGTTGTTAACTGGGTGCGAGTTGTGTTGTATGTTGTCTGGTGGGAAGGATGGAAGGAGAGCTGTAGAGTCTGTCTTTATAAAATAAAGTTTGATTAGGGTTTCCCGTTGAACATAACATTTTAATTATTCTCATATCATGCGATAGAGATACCTAAATCTTTGAAGCTTTATTTTGTAAACATGATACACCAGATGTTTAAAATGACACTTATGGCTACTTTTTACAGTTAACGCTCGTACTGGTTTCAATCCTTGGATAGCCATTATTTTACTTTTAATTGCAGAAACTTTCATAGTCCGCAGCTCGTGGTCGTGCGGTAGCGTTCTCGCTTCCCGCGCACGGGTTCCTGGGTTCGATTCCCGGCGGGATCAGGGATTTTCTCTGCCTTGTGATGACTGGGTGTTGTGTGCTGTCCTTAGGTTAGTTAGGTTTTAAGTAGTTCTAAGTTCTAGGGAACTGATGACCATAGATGTTAAGTCCCATAGTGCTCAGAGCCGTTTTTGAAACTTTCATATCTCGAAGAAATAGTTTTTCTGTGCTATATGACATTAAAAACGTGGCTGTTCTGCAAAAATCAGTGAAAGTATTTTGTATGAACCTTTGAGGTTGAGGATACTTCTGTTTTTAAGTGGTATCCATATTACAGACTACGGATACGCTCCGCAGCTTGCGTTCTTGTGGCAGAAGTGGTAGTTCAAGTCCATAACACCCTCTGTAACGAAAATAAATAAAATAAAATAATATACTTTGAAAGATGTCATGTGATGCCAGTACAGAACCGACTTCCACGAAGAAAAAAAAACGAAGAGGCAGGAAAAAAGAAAATAAATGTGATTAGTACTGCTGCCTTTAAGTTGTGAGGCAACGGATTTGATACGCAGCTGGATCGGAGATTTCCTTTACTCACGTACTGGGTGACTCTCATGTCCTAATAATTTAATCACATATTCATCATATAAATGTGCAAATTGCTGCAGTATGCGTTGAATAGAAAGACCTGCACCCAGTCGTCAATCATCGACGAGGGATCTTCCAGCAAATAATGCCATATGATCACCTCGTAGCATTGATGACACGTTTTTTAAATTTTTTATGAAATAGTCATCAGTCAAACGATATATGCCAGTTATTGAAATAAAGTGTTTTCAAGAGTTATTCCCTTTAGGAGTAGCAGTTTAGGCAGACTGATCTGAAAATTTTTTCAAACGACGAAGGTGTGTTTCGTCTTAATTTTTAAGCAGTTATGTAACGTGCACAAAAGGAAAGACTCAATACTAGCAGTGGTTGCAGGCCTTTCATCCACTTGGAACTGCAACTCATCATATCAGGACAACCTGTTAAGCTTTCACAAAAACGTTAAAATAAGATCATGTCTTACACTAATGGTTTCATTGTTTCCTAAGAAACTCGACTGGAAAATTTACACGCTTTCACCATAGTTCGACCCAGCTCTGGTTGACAATTTCATTAAGAACGCCAAAAATATGGTTTTGAAGGATTCAATAGTTTCTTGAGGTGATGGAAAAAGCTGTCTGAAAAATAAATAACGGCAATGGGATATTAAACCAATGCATTTCTCCTTCAAGTAACTAATTGCTTGATATGTTCTGTGACTACTGGCATATTCAAGATAATGAATTGTATGACATTTAACTCTTAATTTTCATAATTTTTATTGATGATTTATGGCAGATGAATTGCTGTCTGAACCATTGCGCGATCGATAGGTCGTGCCACGTCTCGTAGAACACGATATTTGGCGCGAAGGGGGCGTCCCACTGTTACGGCGAGTGCCGCTGAGGCCATTTTGCGGAAATAGTGGCAGTCAGTGAAGCAACATGGAAAGCGCAGGTCTGGGAGGCAATGGACCGGCGTTTGGTTCTGCCAACCTAGTGACTTCCAAATTGGTCTACTTGAGAAATTTCCGGACACGAGGGAAGCGCACCGGAAACCGGAGTGGACACATTATTCCTTTGCCCGACCAGGTTTGGAGGCAAGCTGTGGGTTGTCGTCATCCACACATCTCCTGGCGACTCCTAGTTTTCCACTGTTTGTCATCACACAGTGGCTTTGTAAGCTCGCCTTTAAGTTCGTTGCTTCGGTGCCGATACTATGCGGCATTCGTACAGACTGGTCCTCCTCCCCGCTGTAAGAGTGATGATTGTGAGTGATTCTCATGCGGCATGTGTTTGTGACCTGCTACGTCTACATTTGACTCGCCTCAGCCTCCTGTTATTGGTGTTTCCTGTTACTTCGTACGCCAGACGATTTGGGCACCGTGACGCTCGTATCAAAACATAATAAATTTAATTTGGTAATTGTCATAGTTATAATTTAGTTATCTGTCTTAAATTATTGGTGTTATGTAAAATCCTTTCACGTTCAGTGTCATTAATCATGAGGTCCCAAACATTTTTCTTACGTATTACGTTGTGTACTAAATCGCCAAGTTGCTTTCATTAGTTATTTGGAGCCCACAAGCTCATGAGACTTACCGGTGCAGACGTTGATGCTTGTATTTTGGAGGATTATACTTTCACGCCAATCTTGTATTTACTTAGATGAAGTTCATCACCCCACAGTTCATGTCTTTCTTAGATCTATGTTTTCCATCCAGCGCAACGGTTTAATATTTATCTTTTCCTCCTTGTGGCGTGATATGAAGCTGCATTTCGGTTGGCCTCTTTACTATCAGCTGGTGGTTTCCTTGGCCAGTTATCTTTTAGTGACTTTTCACAAATGTTTCGTCTACGCTGCCAGTGTATAATATAATGACGTAAGTTGTACTGATTTTACTTAAAAGTTAATTCTCAGTTCATCAGGCTATCATTGTATGTTCGTACCTTGGGGAGTGTACCCACTGGTTGCTTAGAAAAGGAGGAGTGTGGTGAGCAACGCAGTGGGCCTGCTGTAAATAATTTTGGATCCGTTTGTCCAAACCACATTGGCCGCCGCGTTTGTTGTTATTTAGTAAAACACATTCCAAACATGTTTGTGACCTACCTCTTTGAAGACTGGTTTCTTAGAACCATTGAGGAGAACTTTCCGTGACTTCACTGGTGAAATATTATATTTATGTTCCCGTGAATGACTATAACCTCTTGTTATTTGATCTCACTGAAATACACTACCGGCCATTGAAATTTCTGCACCACGATGATGACGTGCTACTAGACGCGAAATTTAACCGACAGGAAGAAGATACTGTAATATGCAAATGATTAGCTTTGCTGAGTATACACACAAAGTTGGCGCCGCGGGTGGCGACACCTACAACGTGCTGATATGAGGAAAGTTTCCAACCGATTTCTCATACACAAACAGCAGTTGACCGGCGTTGCCTGGTGAAACGTTGTTGTGATGCCTCCTATAAGGAGGAGAAATGCGTAACAACTCGTTTCCGACTTTGATAAAGGTCGGATTGTAGCCTATCGCGATTACGGTTTATACGATCGCGACATTGCTGCTCGCGTTGGTCGAGACCCAATGAATGTTAGCACAATATGGAATCGGTGGGTTAAGGAGGGTAAATGGAACGCCGTGCTGGATCCCAACGGCGTCGTAATACTAGCCCTCGAGATGACAGGCAACTTATCAGCATGGCTGTAACGGATCGTGCAGTCACGTCTCGATCCCTGAGTCAACAGATGGGGACGTTTCCAAGACAACAACCATCTGCACGAACAGTTCGACGACGTTTGCAACAGCATGGACTATCAGGTCGGAGACCGTGGCTGCGGTTACGCTTGACGCTGCATCACTGACAGGAGCGCCTGCGATGGTGTACTCAACGACGAACCTGGGTGCACGAATGGCAAAACGTCATTTTTTCGGATGAATCCAGGTTCTGTTTACAGCATCATGATGGTCGCATCCGTGTTTGGCGACATCGCGGTGAACGCACATTGGAAGCGTGTATTCGTCATCGCCATACTAGCGTATCACCAGGAGTGATGGTATGGGGTGCCATTGGTTACACGTCTCGGTCACCTCTTGTTCGCACTGACGGCACTTTGAACAGTGGACGTTACATTTCAGATGTGTTACGACAAGTGGCTCTACCCTTCATTCGATCCCTGCGAAACCCTACATATCAGCAGGATAACGCACGACCGCATGTTGCAGGTCCTGTATGGGCCTTTCTGGATACAGAAAATGTTCGACTGCTGCCCTGGCCAGCACAAAAATGGCTTTGAGCACTATGGTACTTATCTGCTGTGGTCATCAGTCCGCTAGAACTTAGAACTACTTAAACCTAAGTAACCTAAGGACATCACACACAGACATGCCTGAGGCAGGGTTCGAACCTGCGACCGTAGCGGTTGCGCGGTTCCGGACTGTAGCGCCTAGAACCGTTTGGTAACTTCGGCCGGCCTTGCCAGCACATTCTCCAGATCTCTCACCAATTGAAAACGTCTGGTCAATGGTGGCCGAGCAACTGGCTCGTCACAACCCGATAGTCACTACACTTGATGAATTGTGGTATTGTGTTGAAGCTGCGTAGGCAGCTGTACCTGTACACGCCAATAAAGCTCTGTTTGACTCAATGCCCAGGCATATGTAGGCAGTTATTACGGCCAGAGGTTATTGTTGTGAGTACTGATTTCTCACGATCCATGCACCCAAACTGCGTGGAAATGTAATCACATATTTCTCACATACACGCTCAAATTTCTGCAGTATGCGTTAAATACAAAGACCTGCACCCAGTGGCCAAACATCGTCAGAGGGATCTTCCAGCGAATAATGCCGTATGATCTCCTCATGCCATTAATGTTGTTAAATGTTTGATGAAATAGTCATCATTGGAAGTGCTTCGTGAGCGAACCACATCGGTTGATAATGTTTTATCTTGGAAGACTTAAACATTTGACTGCTCCTTAGATCCCGTCTCTTAAGAATATAGTCAAGCATCTTTTTCTGTAACGATGTGGTAAGTAGATTTCTCAATTCCTTGGTCGAAATTTTGTGATTTACTAAGATCAACTGTCTCGAATCCGTTTCGATCAAACAGCCTGTTGTTAATCGACAGCAAATTCACTTCACAGATAAACGTGAATGTAAAATCTAACGTAGTGCTGTCAACGACATGGCGATTTTCTTCAATCATATCGACGTCACGACCACGACGAAGTATTGTAAACCTATTGTAAGGTCATTTACGAAGGAAACTGGTTATCAGAAGTCGACATGAATACAAGCATTTTGTTTTATTACGCCTTTACGGAAAATCTCCATCCATCTTCTGCTGGATCTTGGAACAACAGCTGTTATTGTATCTTATATGTAGTAAGGATAGCACTACCAGATGTATCTGCTGGTTTTATTCATATGCAGCCGGTTTCAGTGTTACAGTGCACCATCTTCAGGCCCTTCTACGACTTCGGATTATCGTTTTGATAAAAGGGGAGTTGGGGGTTGGGGGTGGGGGGGGGGTGGTCACCGCAGTACCTCCCGTAGAAAATCTGTAAACGTCAGCTTCCGTTAAATGTATCGACCACGGTGTTTACGGCAGCACAGTAAAACTACACATTATTTGTCTGTGTAGACTGCCTACTAACGGCATATTTATTCTAATATTTCTTCGTTGTATTTCATCTCGGTGTCGAGAAATAATTTGTCAAGCTACGTGGAAGACCCGTTCAGCTCAACAAGACGAAATTGTCGCCCTGTCAAACTAAATTTTCATCTCGGAATTGAATTACTCGAAAAAAAACTAATTTGAATCACTTCCGTCATCATAATTGTTCTGTGAGTTGCAACTTAATTCTGAAGAATGAATACATCGTTATGTTCACGTATGAGACATTTTAATGAAAGTTTAAAGGTAAGAAATATATCACTCTGTATAGTAGTTATTTTAGAGCCTTTCATTGTAGGGATATTTTCTTTACATGTCCAACTGAACAATTGAATTACACAACTCAGGTTATTTAGCTGATGAGTTCTTCTCATAAAATCATGTCATCTTCTTCTGAAGCGTTTCTTTCATTGTTGTTTCGAGGTTTCTTTGGTTCCAGATCTCATTTAATCTGCAAACTAATGGCACCCCACAAGCATTCTGAACGCTTATCTATCATGTACCATATTACCAGCTAATCACTTTTTCTGAAGATGTGTTTAGATTTCAAGCAGTCAGCTGATATGACAAGACAGAAATTTCAGGTCACCTAAATCTAAACAATCATTGAGAGGAGGTCCACATAATCTTTTAGTGTTTCTTCCTGAAAGTGTCAGTTTACCTGTACATTCAAATAATTCCTGGTTTTTCCTTCTAATTACGCGTATACTAACTGCAACAAAGATTTCCCTCAGAATTCTTGGTTTTCCTACAGCTATCGAGGTGTATAACACTTTGACTACTGTGGTTGCAGTACTCACTTTTTGTAATCGCTTTTGAAATTAATAATACTTTGCTTGCTTCTTGATTTAATCATTCAGGTTGGATAACTTCCTGTAGGAAAGTGAAGAAGTCAGTAACCAAGTGCACAACAGATGTTTACTTTATTCTGTCGGTTTCAGACACCTAGTGTCCCTCTTCAGAAGATTTTAATTATCACATTATAAGCGGGCAGGAGTATGCTGCGTGGTATTGATCTACATGACGACTATATTATGCCGCGTACACCTGCTTCTGTTTGACGTTCGCTAGTAATGGGATGGTTATAATCTTCTGAGAAAGGGGAACTAATAGCCCGAAACCGATAAAGAAGTAAAATTTCTTTTGCACAATTGGTTGACGACCTTTTCAGCAAGTAGACATACAGTTGCTGAAGATGGATAAGGTGCTAAATTACAACACCTTACAAGTAGGATATTTTACACTTTGTGTGTTAGTTATTTTGTGTTAGTACAGTATGTGATCAAAAGTATCAGGACACCTGGCTGAAAATGACTTACAAGTTCGTGGCGCCCTCCATCGGTAATGCTGGATTTCAGTATGGTGTTGGCCGACCGTTAGCCTTGATGGCAGCTCCACTGTCGTAGGCATACGTTCAATCAGGTGGTGGAAGGTTTCTTGGAGAATGGCAGCCCATTCTTCACGGAGTGCTGTAGTGAGGAGTGGTATCGATGTCGGTCGGTGAGGCCTGGCACGAAGTCGGCGTTCCAAAACCTCCCAAATGTGTGCTATAGCATTCAGGTGAGGACTCTGTGCTGGCAAGTCCATTACAGGAATGTTATTGTCGTGTAACCACTCGGTCCAGGTCATGCATTATAATCAGGTGCTCGATCGAGTTGAAAGATGCAGTCGCCATCCCAGAACTGCTCGCCAAAAGTTGCTTAAAACATCGATGCAGGTCTGCGCTTTGATAGCACCACGCATAACAACATGGGGTGCAAACCCTCTCCTTGAAAAACACGACCACACCATAACACTACGGCCTCCGAATTTTACTGTTAGCATTACACACGCGTGCACATGATGTTCTCTTGGCATTCGCCACACCCACATGCTGCCATCGGATCACCACATTGTGTATTGTGATTCGTAGCTCGAAACAACGTTTTTCCACTACTCAATCGTCCAATATTTACGCTCTTTACTCCAAGCGAGGCCTCGTTTGGCATTTACCAGCGTGATGTGTGGCTTCTGAGGAGCCGCTCGACCATGAAATCAAAGTTTTCTCACCTCCCGCCGAACTGTCATAGTACGTGCAGTGGATCCTTATGCAGTTAGGAATCCCTGTGTGATGGTCTGGATAGATGTATACCTATTACACATTAGGACCTTTTTCAACTTTTGCGGTCTCTGTCAGTCAACAGACGAGGTCGACCTGTACGCGTCCCTTCACGTTTCCACTTCACTATCACATCGGAAACTGTGGACCTAGGTACGTTTAGGATTGTCCAAATGTCACGTACAGACGTATGACACAAGTGACACCTTATCACCTGATCACGTTAGAAGTCCGTGAGTTTCGCGGAGCGCCCAATTCTGCTCCGTCACGATATCTAATGACTTCTGATGCCGCTGATATGGAGCACCTGGCACCAGGTGGCAGCACAATGCACCTAATATGACTAACGTATGTTTTTGTGGGTGTCCGGATACTTTTGATCACATAGTGTGTTAGAAGTAACATCCTTACAGCATTTTGTGTTGCGTAGTACGCTACATAACTTCATTACCGGGTCTGTATGTCGTAAAACGCAGGCAGTGGCGAACTATAATTTACGCATCAGCAGTAGCCTGTAGAAGATCGAAGCGGAGGCTAAGTTAAGCTCCTGCGGGATATTCTCCAGGAGTTGAGCAGTGCTTCGTGTTACAAGGAGGCGCTAACACCAACAAAGTTGACGCTGGCACAATTTCGAGGAGTACATCGCCAGCCGCTCCAAAGTGCCTGGCGACTGCTCGCACCTCCTATTTAATTACAAGCCGCACTGTGAAGGAGTTAATGAATGTACGATAAAAGCAGCTGCTGTTCTCTAAAACTGTAATAGGGCACATTCACCTTTGACAGTATAAATACAGAAAAATAAAACTTGCGTTAAAATAAAAAAAAAAGAGCCAGCCTGCACTTGCGAAATGGATACCGCGACCCAGAATTTATTTATTCCGTTGCATATTTTCTGAGAGCACGTTTAGATTTTTCTTATGGTATGATGCATTTAAAAGCATTCCAAACTTTGTAATAGATGGTATAATTAGATAAGTTTAGTTGGTCCCCACGCTCCATAGATCTATAGTTATATCCCTTACAATGAGGAATATGGCATTCACTTTAATACGCCTCAATAGCACAATCGTGGGCGAAAACAGCACGGCTGGAACTTTATGCTCAAAGTATTCGTTAATGACAAACTTTTGCAATCAAACAGAATTTAAGGAAATGACTTCGGTCGACAAATAATTTCAAACCTCTGACGATGGACCATTTGGAAACAAACCGAAGGTTTTGATGACTCACTGTTAATTATTTTTCGAACAGCAGGTATAGAGAACGCACGATTATGGATACAGTCTGTATCTTCATGTACAGGGGTTGGACAAACATATACAACAACACGAGAAATGCATGCTTGAACATCAAATTCTGGCCAAGCCAGCAAGTTGCGGTGTAGTATGTGACGACGAACGCAACGTGTGAAATTATCTCGATACTTTGCAATTCCCAGTCTTGGCCAGAACAGCGTTCTGGGTAGCTGACAGTGCATTATGTCGGAGCTAAGTGAATCTGAACGGAGGCAAATTGTTGACTCTCATATGGTGGATGTTTCAGTACCAAGGGAGTCGAAATGTTTGTTGTTTTAAGAGTCACGGCATCAGAGATCTATACCTCACGCATGGAAAGCGGAAAACCATCATCCGCCAAGTCACAACGGGGACAAAATTGCATGTTGAGTAATGGTGACAGACGGTAATTGGAGTGAGACGAAAATTAGAGGATGACAGCTGCAAGAACCACTGCAGGAATGAATGTCACTCTCGTGAATCCTGTCAGCACAAAAACAACACTAGGAGCTCGCCATAAGCTGGAATTCCATAACCACTCATCAATAATGCAAATACCAGCGATAAGGAAATGTCGAACCGGGGTCCTAAGACCTGGACTAAGGAGCAATGGAAGAAAATCATTTGGTAGGATGGGTTTTGTTGGACACTATTTCCAACTTTCTGCCAAATCTACGTCCCAAGAGTTAAACACGGTGGGGTTCTCTGATGATTTGGGCAGCCATATCGGGTATTCCATACGCCCATGGTTACTCTGCGAGGATTCATTACTACCAAGAATTGTCTAACCGTTTTGGATGATGAGGTCCATCTGAAGATACAGTGTTTGTTCCCTAACATTAATGTAATATACCGTGTTGACTGCGCCCCTGTTCACAAATCCCTCATTGTCCAGGACTGTCTCTGTGAGCACAAGAATAAATTTTCGTATCTTCCCTGATCGCCACGGTCACCAGACCTCAATGCCACCTGAACTTGCCACTATTTTGTAGGAATGATGGTGTCAGAATCGCGTGAATATCTTACAAGACCTGAATGTATACACTGCATGACAAATCCGGCATTTCCCAGGCATTCTTTTTGCCCATAATTGTGTTTGTAGTGTAATATCGAAAAGAAACATTTCCATGTATGCTTGAAAATAACTTTCAAATTAGGAAACAGTCGTACAAATAAATATACATGATGTAAAATGTATAAGCATAGTACACAGATTAAGAAACATAGTATCCAAAATACAAATTTTCTCTAATGCTTTCTTGACTCAGAACTTGATCATGAATAATATTTATAGCAGCCTAGGTGCAGCTACTTCGCGTGGATACAACGCAGTTTTATTAATATCTCTATGGCAAAGCCTTTTCATAGCTCTGCAGACTGCTATTGTTTTCGCCTGCGCTTCGCAGTTGAAAGCTGTCGAAAGTGCTGCCAGGTGAGTGTGGTTTCCTTAAGTTGAGTCGGCTGCAGGAGTGTCTCGGTAATAGAGGATAAATGTGTTCAAACTTCATGCATCATGCCCCACTTTTTCACGCATCTCAGTCCTTACAACATTATATACCTTGAACTACGTGTTGTGAAACGATATATATATTTTTTTATTGGCTGCGAAATATGTTGCGAATAGAGTTAGCAGCAAAGAAGTAATAAATTTAGAAGTCATGCATGACGCTGGAATTTCTTAAGCAGCTCAATGCTTATGACAGCATAACTCCTGAACTACGATAGATAAGTGGTTCTTACTCATACTCCGATTGTTCTATGGCAGTAAAGGATATGTGTGCCAAGTTCGGTCGAACTCTGTAAAGTGTTTTAGGAGCAGTTGCGTATCATACACACATCCATAAATTTATTTTTGATATATACAGGGTGGCCGGAAAATGTGTGAAATGCTTGTAGGGGTTGAAGTTAGCCAATCAGGTCGTCGCGCACGTAAATTCAAATTTCAGCTGAGACAGATCACTCGTTGGGCAACGCTGCCCCTAGCAGTTCGCTTGAATGCGAGCGCGCGACGCCCCGATTGGCTAAATTCTATGCTAAATAACTCGGAAACGGAGCAACGTATCGAATTTCTTTCTTAACATTTATGTCTCAGTGCAGCCTGCCCTGTAACATATCTACAAGCATTTCACACATTTTCTGACCACCCTGTATATGGATTCAAGACGAATGGAGGCTATTTTCAATGTCTACACTTTGCTTACACCTTATTAGGCATGATAATGTTTTATGTTTCCATATTTTTGTCCAACACATATGTATCACACAAGTGACTATACAATCTACGGCGGTGGGTACTTCGTACTAAGGCTAATGATTCCCACCTCTGAGCTATACTCTTCGTTTTGAGAGAAATGCATCAATTTTCTACAATAGTTCCCTGTCCCCAGAAAGGAGGCCCATTGCTGATAACTGACTGTAGAAACGAAGAGTACACCACAAAACACTGCGTGTTCACACTGATGATAGGGTCCTAAGTGCATAACATGCTGCAGACATGTCATTGGTCATTGACTTATTCCGTTAATTAGACATCAGTTGAGAATCGATGTTTATCCGTGAAACTTTTGTGTCTGCTCCTCAGTCTACTGATTTATTGTTCAGGTGTTATGTCGATTCAGAAACTATTTACATAAAATGTTGTACTTTTGTTCAAAATCGTGTAGCTAGGATAGTTCTTGGACGATTGCTTTTATATTTTGACTCAACGTCGCATTTTAATAGAGGCGTGTTTTTAAGTACTAACTACGGTTCAATATTTTATATATATATGTATATGTATAAGGTGTAAAAACACACGCGAATTCCAATGAAACGTCAATCAAAATTTGTAAGCATTCGGTCGAGGATTTTCTGAGATTTGCAATTACGAAGAGTTACAGTTTCTGTATGAGTGCAAATGAAGACGCTCGTTTCTTCACAATTTCAAATCTCCTGATGTTCTCTCGTGTTTTTATATCCCTGCTGGAATACCATCCGGTGTATATATAATATACTTGTAATAAAAGGGGGGAATGCGATAAAAATGTAAATGTTGGTTGTTTAAAGTCGTTTACCTCCGAAAGATCTTCATGGGCTGTTTTGAAATTATCACATAATGTTCCATTGGTATACGCAAGTGTTTTTATTTACCTATTTTTAAATACACATAGTACATAAGTTGTTACGTGTTTAATAACAGGGAGAAGTTATATTTTATAAGGATAATGAAACGTCGTTAGCAAGCAAGAAAGTTGTTTTTATGGCTTATTGGTTTAAGGTAAGAATGCTGCTACAGAATGTGAATTTGCTATAACAATAAACAAGGCAGAAGGTCAGAGAGATGGGGGAAGAGGAGCGGGGCAGTGAAGTTGGAGAGAGCAGGTACAGAAAAAGGGAAGAAGGAGATGATCAGCCGGCGGGAGTGGCCGTGCGGTTGTAGGCGCTACAGTCTGGAGCCGAGCGACCGCTACGGTTGCAGGTTCGATTCCTGCCTCGGGCATGGATGTGTGTGATGTCCTTAGGTTAGTTAGGTTCAATTAGTTATAAGTTCTAGGCGACTGATGACCTCAGAAGTTAAGTCGCATAGTGCTCAGAGCCATTTGAACCATTTTTGGAGATGATCAGAGAGAGGGGTAGGAGGAGATGGTGACAGGGAAGGTGGAGGAGGGGAAGAATAGGGAATGGAGAGATGGACAGAGAGAGAGGCGATAAGGACGTGTATCCATTTCCCATACATATTGGGAACCTGTACTTACTCTTTTCTTTCTTTTCCATTAAGCAGACTGAGCCATCGCAGAGTGTGGCCGGCTGAGGCTAGGTGTACAGAATCGGCCGCTAAGGCCTAAGATGTTATTTAACATATAACGTTTTCTGGGCCATGTTAATGTTAGCTACCCTACCGAACAGTGATTATTTTTTCAGCGGTCCAGCATACCTCGTAGACGCGCAGGGAGATGTGCCTGTCCGCGCGTCATTAGGGTAACATGTGTAGTTTGTACTAGCACTTACGCAAGGGAGGGGTGAGTGGAGGTATGCGGGTGGGTGGGGATGGTTTGAACTGGACGCTGGAGGGGGTGAGGGGTGGGCGAGACAGGTGCGCGTGCGCGGTCACAGTGGCCGCTTCGCTTCTTGCGAGTAAAGGTCACAAGGTGAAGCGCGGTCTGTATAAGCCCGGGTGACGGCAAAGCCAGCTCCCCTTTGTCCGGTTAATCACCCCTGCGTGCAGGGCGGCACCTCTGTACGCGCCCATACAAAGGCACTGCGTGTCGTGGCGTGGCGCACCGACACGGGGAAGAATGCATAAGCTACGTTCACGAGTAGCCGCAACGGCTCGTAATGGTTTTCCTGACTAACATCAGCGAGGTTAGTCATGAAGTTCCACGCATCACTTCCAAATAATAAAGTTACGGTATTGAGATTTAGTTTATTTGTATGTGTCTGCTTTCATGGAGCACAATGCCGCACAATCGTAGCACGTACCTAGAGGAAACGAAAAAGAAGGACGTCATTAACTGATAAAGCGACAAATCATACGTCAAATGGTTTTTCGCGTTTGAAAAGGATTTACGAAGGAACAGTCCATTCCACACTAGGTGGAACTGTACGGCGACAGCGCATCATCATTTGACATTAGTTACATAATTCCCTCGCTCCCAGTATGTGGTGAAACAAATCCGAATGTCAAAGAAGGAAGTTGCAGACTATGTCTCTCAGGAGATTCGGGATTAGCTACAGGATCCCATTGAGCACAATTACTCGAGTATGACAATGGTGGCGATGTTTTTGTGTCATCAGTCTTCTGACTCGTCTGATGCGGCCAGCCGCATGTTCCTCTCCTGCGTCAACCTTTTCATCTCAGAGAAACACTTGCGACCTATGTCCCCCGTTATTTGTTGGATATATTCCAATTATTATCTTCCTCGACAGTTTGTACACAATACAGGTCCCTCTATTAGCAAGGAAGTTATTCCCAGACGTCGTAAAACATGTCGTGTTATCCAAACCCTCCTTCTTGTCAGTGTTTTCCACACATTCCTTTGCTAGCCGATTCTGTGCAGAACCTCCTCGTTCCTTATCTTATCAACCGACATAATTTTCACCGTTTTGGGTCGCACCACAACTTAAATATTTCGATTCTCTTCGCTTTCGGTTTCCCACATTCCATGTCTCACTGTCCTAAGATGAAGTGCTTGAAACGTACGTTCTCAGAAATTTCTTCATCAAATTAAGTCCTGTGGTATTAGTCGAATTCTCTTTGCAATAATGCCCTTTTTTCCAGTGCTACTCTGCTTTTATGTCCCCTTTCTTTTTTAAATGGTTATTTTGCTGAATAGGTAATAGATTCCTTAACTTCGTCTAGTTCGCGATCATCAATTAAGCTGTTAATTTTGTCGCCGATCTCATTTATGCTGCTTCTCATTACGTTCGTCTTCCTTAGATTTACTCTCAGAGTGCTCATTTTACATCTACAGCTACATACATACTCCGCAATCCACCTTACGGTGCGTGGCGGAGGGTACCTCGTACCACAACTAGCATCTTCTCTCCCTGTTCCAGCCGGCCGCGGTGGTCTAGCGGTTCTGGCACTGCAGTCCGGAACCGCGGGACTGCTACGGTCGCAGGTTCGAATCCTGCCTCGGGCATGGGTGTGTGTGATGTCCTTATGTTAGTTAGGTTTAAGTAGTTCTAATTTCTAGGGGACTTATGACCTAAGATGTTGAGTCCCATAGTGCTCAGAGCCATTTTTTCTCCCTGTTCCCCTCCCAAACAGAACGAGGGAAAAATGACTGCCTATATGCCTCTGTACGAGCCCTAATCTCTCTTATCTTATCCTTGTGATCTTTCCGCGAAATACAAGTTGGCGGCAGTAAAATTGTACTGCAGTCAGCCTCAAATGCTGGTTCTCTAAATTTCCTCAGTAGCGATTCACGAAAAGAACGCCTCCTTTCCTCCAGAGACTCCCACCCGAGTTCCTGATGCATTTCCGTAACACTCGTGTGATGATCAAACCTACCAGTAACAAATCTAGCAGCCCGCCTCTGAATTGCTTCTATGTCCTCCCTCAATCCGACCTGATAGGGATCCCAAACTCTCGAGCAGTACTCAAGAATAGGTCGTATTAGTATTTTATAAGTGGTCTCCTTTACAGATAATCCACATCTTCCCAAAGTTCTACCAATGAACCGAAGACGAATATCCGCCTTCCCCACAAATGTCATTACTGCTTGTCCCACTTCATATCGCTCTGCAATGTTACGCCGAAATATTTAATCGACGTGACTGTGTCAAGCGCTACACTGCTAATGGAGTATTCAAACATTACGGGATTCTTTTTCCTATTCATCTCCATTAATTCACATTTATCTATAATTAGTGTTAGCTGCCATTCTTTACACCAATCACAAATCCTGTCCAAGTGATCTTGTATCTTCCTACGGTCACTCAACGACGACACATTCCCGTGCACCACAGCATCATCAGCAAACAGCCGCACACTGGTATCCACCCTATCCAAAAGATCATTTATGTAAAAAGAAAACAACAGCGGACCTACTACACTTCCCTGGGGCGCTCCAGATGATACCTCACCTCTGATGAACAATCACCATCGAGGACAACGTACTGGGTTCTATTACTTAAGAAGTCTTCGAGCCACTCACATACTTGGGAACCAATCCCATATGCTCGTACCTTAGTTAGGACCCTGCAGTGGGGCACCGAGTCAAACGCTTTCCGGAAGTCAAGGAATATGGCATCCGTCTGATACCCATTCCTTTAAAGAGAACCTACAATACTTCTTCACTTTCACTAGGGACAGCAACTCATGAGTGAATCTTAACATTGATATCCATCGACGATTAATCTTAATTTCATTGATGAAGCTTTTTGTTTCCGTCATTGCTTCTTCAATGCATGGATTTAACAGCGGTCTTTGAAGGCTACATCCCTCTCTTGCACCCTTTTCAACCCGAGAACTCCGTTCCTGGTCTTCCACTTTTACTATTCCCTCTTAGGTCTTTTAAATACAGTATATTACCCCTATTTTTCCCAGGACATCAAACCACTTCCACAATGTTTAGTTGTCGAACGCTTTTTCCATGTCGACAAATCCAATGGCTGTTTGTTGATTTTTCATCGCTCTTCTTTCCATTATGAATCGCCACATCAAACTGCCTCTTTGGTGCCTTTACCTTTCCTAAAGCCAAACTTGTCGTCATCTAACAGATCCTCAATTTTCTTTTCCATTCTTCTCTGTGTCTCTCGCTTCCCGAGCACGGGGTCTCGGGTTCGAGTCCTGGCGGGGTCAGGGATTTTCACCTGCCTCGAGATGACTTGATGTTTGTGTTGTCCTCATCATTTCATCATCATTCATGACGGTGGCGAGACTGGACTGAGCAAAGATTGGGAATTTGAACGGGCGTTGATAACCACGCAGTTGACCGCCCCACGGACCGAACATCACCATCATCATCATTTTTTATTTTACTCTTGTCAGCAACTTTTTGCATGAACTATTAAGCTGATTGGCACAACAACGTTAACAATAGCTTTGTTACCATTTCCTTCAATACTTTTAGAAACTCGAATGAAATGTTATCAATCCCTGCTGCCTTATTTGATTTTAAGTCTTCGAAAGCTCTTCTAAATTCTGATTCTAATACTGGATCCCCTACCTCTTCCCTATCGACTTCTGTTTCTTCTTCTGACATATCATGAGATAGGTCCTCACCTTCATGGAGGCCTTCAATGTACTCGATCCACCGATCCGCTCTCTCTTCTGCATATAAATATATAATTACCGTTTCACTCTTAATGCTAACGCCCATATTTTTAATTTCCAAGAAGATTGATTTGGCTTTTCTATATACTGAGTCAGTCTTCTGTGTTGTCATTTTCTTTTCGATTGCTTCACATTTTTCATGTAGCTATTTCGCCTTAGCTTCACTGCACTTCCTATTTACTTCATTTAAGTGACCTGTATTTCTGCATTCCTGAATTTCCCTGAACATTTTTCTTCTTCATTCTCTCGTCTATCAACTTCAATGTTTTTTCTGTTACCCATGGGTTCTTCGCAGTCACCTTTCTTGCACCAACGCCTTTCTCTCCAACTACTGTGTCTGCCATTTTTATAGATATCCTTTTCTGGAACAGCCTACTCAGCTACTGGTAACTGCAGTATCTACAGCCCCAGACAACTGCAAGTGTAACTCTTTATTCTTTAGTAATTCCGCATCTCACTTCACTGCACATTGATTCCTGCCGATTAGTCTCCCAAACCTTAGCCTACTCTTCATCGTTACTGATTTCTGATCTGAGTCTATATCCGCTCCTGGGGACGCCTGACAATCCAATATCTCATCTCTGCCTGACCAAGTAATCTTACCGAAAACTTCTTGTATCTTCCGACCTTTTCTAAGTATACGTCCTACTCTTGTGATTCTTGAACAGAGAATTCGCTATTAATATCTGAATTTTATGGGAGAACTCAGTCTTTCTGCTCTCCTATCCCTATTATCAAGCTCATGTTCTACGTAACACTTTCTTCTAGGTCTTCCTCTACAACCTGATTCCTATCCCCCTTGACTACCAGATTTTCAGTTCTCTTTGCGTACTGAATTACATGTTCAATATCCTCATACACTTTTTCTAACTCTTCAACTTCTGTTTCCGACGTCGGCACGTAAACCTGAACTGTTGTTGTCGGTGTTGGCTTGTTGTCGATTCTGATGGGAACAACCGTGTCACTGAACTGCCTTCCTATTAATAACGAATCCTCCTTCTATTCCACCATTTTCTGTTTCTGTTGATACTACCCTAACTAGATGACCGCTTTTCCATTTCACTTTACTGATCCTGATCCGTACTAAATCTAGTTGAGCCTTTGAGTTTCCTTTTCAGATAGTCTAGCTTTTGACATTTCACTCTCCAATAAGTAGAACGTTACCCTTTCGTTCATTATTCAATCTTTTCCTCATGGTCACCTCCCATTTGCAGTCACCTCCCGGAGATCCGAATAGGTTCGGAATCTTTTGCCAATGGACAGATCATCGTGACACCTTACAAATACAGGCCACATGTCTTGTGATACAACTTATATACCTTTAATGCAGTGGTGGACATTGCCTTCTGCATCCTCTTGCCACTGATCCTTGCCGATTCTTCCGTGTTATAGTACAATTTCCCACCCGAAGAGCGGGAGAGTACACTGAACCTTTGACAAGGCCGTTGACAGAATGAGGTTGAAAAAAATGGCTCTGAGCACTATGGGACTCAACATCTTAGGTCATAAGTCCCCTAGAACTTAGAACTACTTAAAACTAACTAACCTAAGGACATCACACACGCCCATGCCCGAGGCAGGATTCGAACCTGTGACCGTAGCAGTCCCGCGGTCCCGGACTGCAGCGCCGGAACCGCACGGCTACCGCGGCCGGCAGAATGAGGTTGACCTCTTACGGTGGAAGTCTAATGCCGCCATGGCTGATATTTTGTACTGAAAATTTAAACAGAAGCGGTTTTCGAACCCTTTTTGGTTACTAGCCCTAGATGTCGCGTACGGAGATGGCATGAAAAGTGCAAATCAATAACAAACATGTTTTGAAGACTTAAAACGAAATTCTGAGCATGACAAAGGTAGCCGCTCTATGGGTTTCGCGGTTGCTGACATCCATTCAAACAACCACCCAAATACAAATAATGGGTGAAATGTTGCGGTTGTGCAACGCCAATCAAACTGACTCCATCAGCCATCAGATCACAGTGCTCAGAGATATATAAAGTTTATGTTGAGAAATAGAAGAAGCAGAAATAGCGGCAACGCGTATTTACTACCTCCATCATCGGGCACAGTGGTGCTGAGTTCTTCCCAACAGCAATGTTGTGGTGCTGACAAATTATGCTCGTAAGAGGCAAACCATTAAAAGGAGACCATTAAGGGAAGGTACTACCAAAAGTTCCGGATGAGATAATCGGAGGCTTTCTAGATAAAGCATCTCGAAAGCTATCCAATGATGCACTTTTGCTCCACATATCACCCCAGTAACTCTGCACACAACAGACACATATTGCTTCTTCGGGCTACCAACTTTGCTTCACTCTCGTGTAGACTGTGTGAAATTTATTCATAGCTATCTGCTGTGCTGTGAGGTTCTTTATATTATGTGTTGCAGATTTGATATAAACCTGTTTTTATTAAAAGGGTTTATAGGTTCCAGTCTGGCTAATTTACGATGTTAAAGGTTCCTGCCCTTTTCTTCACAGTGATTCATGTCTGTCGTTTTTGTGCCTGGTTTTGTACTATGTGAATATTACTTGTGTCCACCGTGTGTAATTTATTGTTGTTCTCAAGATTAAATCCTGTTTAACTTGAAGCCTTGTTGCCGGTATTGTTTATATTTCAATTACCCATTCTTTTATATAAGTAGCTTCAGTCATTTGGATTCCACTTAAATAGATCGAGTACCATTTCTCTGAAGCTTATGTTTCACAGTATTTTGTAATTGCCCATTGGTTGATTTGCTGTGCCTGAAAGACTCAACTGTCGTGGTAACGTCTAGTGATGACTGGTGAATTATTCTCTACAACATGGGTTAAATGAAATCTTTTCAGTCTGGTGAAGTAAGGGATGAATCGGTAATGTGCTTCATTACCTTTTTTGAGACAGGAGATCTACGTAAAGTTACAGTGTAAAACCTCAAGTGGATGTTCCTCAATTTGAAAATATTAGATTTATTGCTTGTTTTAACATCCATATAGGAGAATTGAATTGTACGTATTTTAAAGAAAAAGAAACAAAAATTATTTGTTTACAAATTGTTAAATTGTACTTATTGACGTGTTGTGTTCTTTGCCCCATACTGCTCTAAGATCAACGCCTGCTAGCATCTTTCAACAACCGTGACCAGCGCTAAGTCATTCATGTGTGGGGAAAAATGTGCGCACTGAAGGGAGAAAGTTTGGAGAAGAACAAACGCCGTTGCCAAGTTTGGTGATCGCAGCTGGATTATTTCCATATGAAAATTCTATATCTGTGACTCCAGCTTCTAACAGGCAGTTGACGGTGCAGATGGGTAAAGAATGCAATACATGTCTTGCTGCTGGGGACAGTCCCTTGTATCTCCTCTTGTCGTATCCACTTCCTAGTTTGCATGTCATTCATTTAGTACATTTGTTACAGGTAAATTTGGAGTACTTAATTTCTGTATACGCCTGTACTGAGTTCAGTTAAATACTCTGTAGAAGGGATGTGTTTCACCCTGCACTGATAATTATCGGAGATTATAGAGACATTCATCACATAAAAGGCATGAAATGAAAGTTCATTCCATTCAGAATGATGTACATCATCAAAATTATTTTGAGATATGACCGCTATCGGCACGAATACACGTATTCCTTGTTTCATGACAGCAAAAAGCCTCTGAATGTCATCAAGTGGAATCTATGCCTGAAAGACATGCTGCGTGAGTTAATAGAGAATGATGAAATGATACATCTTCCCACAACGTAGAAAATATCTATGCTTGGAAAATTAGGGAAATGGGGAGATACGTCAACGATCCATACATTCCTCAAAGCGACGTTTTCTTTCGGAATTCTGTGTGCCATCTTAATCTACTGCAAACGCTGTTTGATACCATGGTGATGAATGGTATCACAAAAGGCTTACCATTCTAGCCTCAACCTCGCAAACATTGAGCCTACACTTGCCCTGTTTTCATATCAGACCGCTCCCCATACGATTATTCCAGAATAGCTCTCCCCTTTGGCTTTCTTATGACAGACTGACACCACAAACGGAAGTGAAACTCATCACTCAGTGTCTCAGTTGAGACTGCATCCGCGCCACACCGAGTATCTGTTGTCTGTGATCGTTTGTCAACTGTTATTTGTTTCTAAGCTCACAGGTTTTGTTACCAAATTAGTTTAACTTCAGTAAAATTTAAGCAGTTAAACATTTCTCTGTCGTTAACAAGAAGATAAAATGAAGGGTCAGGAGTAAAATTAAAATTCAGGGTGTATGTATACGGCTGGTAAGATTTGTTGACGACATTGCTGTCCTCAGAGTAAAGTGAAAAAGAGTTAAAGGATTTGTTGAACGGAGTCAAATGAGTGTAGAATATGAACTGAGAGTAAACTGAAGAAAGACAAAAGTAATGAGAAGTAGCAGAAAAAGGAATAGTTACAATTCTGGATCACGAAGGAGATGAAGGTAAGCAGTTGTGCTGCCTAGAAAGCAAAATGACGCTTGATGGACCGAGCAAGAAGGACGTAAAAAGATGACTGGCACACACAAATAGTTGATTCCTGTCCAAAAGAAGTCTGCTAGTACCTAAAATCAGACTTAATTTGAGGAATAAATGTCTGAGAATTGTACGTTTGTACTGTGGCACAACAGGAAAACGAAAGAATACAAGCCTTTTGGATGCGATACTATAGAAGGGTTTTCCAATCTTCGAGGGAAATGTGGAAAACATTGAGACGGAGGGAAAGGATAACACAAAATGTATTAAGATATCAAGGAATAACCTCCACGGAACTTGAAGAAGCTGTAGAGGGTAAAAACTAGGAGAACAGGTGTAGGGTGTTCATAATTTCGCGTTACAAAGTTTTAAGAGCTATAGAGGGGAATGAGTACATAATATTTGGAACAGGAACCAAGTCTTGAATGAAGTGGGACAGAAATCCGAAAATCAGGGGTCTGACGTACTGGGACATTTATTAATACTATGAAATAGAGCATTTATAATGGCTATGCACCAGTCGAAATCTATATTTGCTTTAATAAAACCTGAAAAGGGGCGAAAACTAATTGCTGTGTCGTTGAATACATCCACATTTCTAACGGAAGGTAACTCAAGAAACTTAATTGGCTTGCAGATATTACATTTTTCATGATCGAAGACCTCTCGTTTGAAGTACATGCCTACTGTGTTACGGGCCATATCAGGCCTGATACACGTACACACCCAAAGAGCAGGGAATGGAACTGGTAGAGCTGAGGATTGGGTATAGGATGTACATTTTGGCACAGACCTTCATGTGGACCTCATCTATATGGGGTTTCCACGTAAGACGAGAGGCCGAGGTTACGCCTAGGTACTTAGCGGTTCTGCGCAGAACCGCCAGGGGAGTTGGGTTCCGTTTAGGTGAAGGTGATGGGGTGGGGGAGTGGCGATGAAGAGGTCCGCATCTTCCGAGATTCCAGGTGATCAGCATTGCCTGCGCCTTTTCAGAATTGATGGTAAGGCCCCAGCGACGGGTCCAAGTTTCTGTGTCATCTAAAATCCTTTGTAGCCCATGTATGACCAGGTCCTTATTCGCATTTCGTGTGTAGAAGACTGTGTCGTCTGCATATTGCACTGTGTGCTCCAGGGCGGCCTTTGATGTGTCTGCGGTGTACAGTCTGTACAAAGCGGGCCCCAGAACCGATCCCTGTGCGCCCCAGGATGAATGCAACTTTTGGTGGAGGTGGCGGTTTCTACTTTGACAGAGAAAGTCCTATTCGTGAGATAGCTTTTGATCTGCTCAACTATGCTAATGGGGAACCCTTGTGTGTGTAGCTCCTAGAGTAGCCCTCTATGACATACCGAGTCAAAGGCATTGGCTACGTTTAGTAGCACTATCCCACAGTAGCCTCAGTGGTTGAAGCCCTCTGTGGCTGCTTCAACCACTCTCATGATCTGTTGTGGGGCAGAGTGGTTCTGCCGTAATCCGAATTGGAAGACCGGCAGAGGTTGCATTCTGGTAATGTGTTCCTGTTTGGGTTTTAGCAGGAGGTGCTCATAGATCTTAATGTGTTTCCTGAAAACTGGGAACTCGTGGGAACGAGTAATCCCGTTGAAGACGTTCGCACGGTGTGTGATTGCCGAGGGTGCGAGTATTTTAACTAACTGATTGGTGACACTGTCGTGTCCTGGTGCCTTTTTTGTGGGTAGAGACCTAATTACGTTTGCCATTTCCTCGGGGGCGAAAAGTGTGGGTTCGCCCTCTGGGTCCTCCTCATCGTTGAGGAAGACGGTCAGTCGTCAACGGACTACCGCTTCATCATGGGTTTCTGCCGCTTGAAACTGCTTCTCGAAAGAGTCAGCGAGGGCGTTGGCCTTTTCAGCGTGGCTGTAGGCCAGACAACGCTCGCCGTGCAGTGGCGGCATCCTGGCGCGTATCTTTGTGAATTGCTTGGTTTCTTGTCGTAGTGTGTGCTCATCTACTTTAAGAGCTGTGAGGCGGCATTGCCGTTGCTGGTTTCTGTACTTACTGAGCGCGACCTTCTGCTCTCTCTGTAGACGACTGAGCAGCCTCATGGTTGCCTGATCTCGGGTGATCTTCCCCTCTTTTGCCACAATGTTCCTATATAAAATTTGAGCTATCAAATGTCCCGGAGCTGTATTTGCGGAGCGCCCGGTCTTTTGCGGGGCCGTGGCCTCTTCCGCTGCTTGCAAGATGGAACCTGTTAGATCCTCTAGCGCTTGTTCTACTGTTGTGACAGTAGGTGTCGGATCGCGAGCAATAGCAGAGGCGACAGTTTCTCGATATCGCTTCCAGTCTGTACGTTTGTAAGACGTCTGGTACTGTGGGAGTGTTACACATTCTCCCACAGCGATGTCTAGAATCACTGCATTGTGGTCGGAGGACATTCTGTCATATGTCCTTGCGGCCACATACTCCGAGATCTTCCTAGTGAGGGCTATGTCTAACATGCCGGGCCTACCTCTAGTTTTTGGATAGTGTGTGGACTCGACTGTACCCCACGTTTCGAATTGGTGGTCGCGCGATAGTCGCTGCAGTTTGACGCCTGCTCTGGAGGTTACTCTAGAGTTCCAATCTGGTTGTTTGGCATTGAGGTCACCTCCTGTTATGTGTATCCCTTCAATATACCCAGGAGCAGCTATTTCTCCCTCATCTACCTGGTCTTGTGGGGGTCTGTAGATTGCAACGATTGTTAGGGATCAGCGCAGCGATTATTACCACCGCCACAGCTTCGATTTTATTGGTACCTGGCAAGAATACCTGATGGTGAGGGATCGCTCTTTTTATGTAAATGGCCAAATGGCCGCTTCTCCGCCTGGGTGGGCCTGTCCTTAAGTAGTTAACATAGTTGGGGACTGTCGTTTTTATTCCCGGTTTTAGGTGGCTTTCCCCATCTTGCATATGTCGTCGGAGAACTTTTTCATGAGTTCTCTGAACTCGACCTCTTGATTAACATTGCTGTCTGTGTTAAAGACTGTCCGCAGCTCGTGGTCTTGCGGTAGCGTTCACGATTCCCGCGTTTGGATTCCCGGGTTCGATTCCCGGCGTGGTCAGGGATTTTCTCTGTCTTGTGATGACTGGGTGTTGTGTGATGTCCTTAGGTTAGTTAGGTTTAAGTAGTTCTAAGTTCTAGGGGTCTGATGACCATAGATATTAAGTCCCATAGTGCTCAGAGCCATTTGAACCATTTGTGTTAAAGACTCACATTGTCAGGCCTTGGATATTTGGTCGTCTATCCATAATGGTGTTTTGAAGCTACTGAAGAAGTCGCATAGGTAGCGACTGCTGCACTGCTGCCTGAAGGGCAACGAGGATCTGGGTGTTCTGCTTCTGGGCCTCCCTGAAATCCTTCATCATTTCCATGACAAGATTCAAGGGGTTGGACCATAATGCCCAGTACCTGATCCGAGGGGGTGGAATGTGTGTGGGGTTCCCTAGGGCTTCCTTTGTATTGGTGGACCAGGTCTTTGTTGTTGTGTGTTTCTCTGTGTTTTTCTTGTGACTGTGTTTGGTATTGTGGTGATAGGGCTACGTTTTCATGGCATCTCGAAGGAGAAACCACTTCCGCGTATGTTGCCCTCGGTGTATCCGTTTTTGGTTTTACCCAAGCCTTGCCCGTGTGTTTTGTTTTGTTTTGTTTCTTGGTGTGACAGTTTTGGGTGGTGGTGTTTTGTTTGCATGTGTGGTTGGCGACCTTTGCGCCCTTTACGAGCTGTGCATGTCTTTTGTGGACCTCACAACTTTGGTAACCCGCTTTGTGGTTTTTGCCACAGCGCGCACCTTATTTGTGGGTCAGTGTGTTTTAGTGTGCAGGATCGCGTGTTATGGGCTTCGGCACACTTCCTGCATCTTATCGCCATGGTGCTGTGTGCGAAAAATGGTTTCGGCCTTGGCACCTGAAGCGCTGCACGGTCTTGTTTTGGCAGTGCAGTGGCTCAGTGGTGACTGGCACAATCAAGACCATTTTTATTTCCCTCTTGTTTTGGGCGATATCTGGTAGTGTGACCTGGTATAGGGGCCACTTATTTTCTACTTCGCCCATCTGCTGCACAGCCTTGATGACGTATCCCTGGCCAGTCAAGTCTGTTTTGACTGCCTGCAGGGACAGTCGTCTTGGGAGGTCTCTGGTTACAATGTTTTTGTTTTGTGTTTTTGTTGTGGGGAACGTGTAGTGGGGTATGTTATTATATGTGAGATGTGTTTTGGTTGTGTGGTAGTGTTCCAATGTGTGAAGTGTTTTTTTTTTATTTTGTCACCACCAGAAGGTTTTGCCTTAAACCTGTTTTCCCCGATTTCCGATTTTAACAGTTCGAAGAGTTCCTCGTAATTCCAAGAAAACTCTGCGACAATAGGAGTGAGTTGGTGGGTGACTTGTTTCTGTGTTTCTGTGTTGTGTTGTTTTGTTCTGTCTCTGGCTCATGAGCCACCACCTGAAACCTGTTTTGGTTGGGTTCCACTCCCCGGGCCGCCGGAAGACTCGGCTGGCGAAAGGTTTTCCTCGCCAGCACGTAACCGTCCGAATCCTGCCCAGTTACGTGGATCCCTTCCAGGGCGACAGTTTCCTGCTTCCCTCCCAGGGCGACTACAGGTGCTGTCGGGGGCGCAGGCTCCTCAGAGGGTGATGAAGTGGTTGTGGTAGTAGTGGTGCAGCATTTCTTGCTCTTAGGGTGCTTGTGTTTGCTGTCCTTCTTTGCAGGCCGCTGTTTGGATGAGGTGAACTTGTGTGGTGGGGATTTAAGGTATTTAGATCTGATATAGGTTTGGACAGAGGCAGTGGGTTTGGGGAGGATTTCGATCGGCAGACAGGTTATCTGCTTGCCTTTACTCAGGTACGCATTGTAGTTTTGCAATGTAGTTCGGTTGTTGGTGGCGTTGGCAGAGAGAAGCGGACTTAGGATGTGGGGTGGAGGGGGGGGGGGGGGAGGATCGCAAGTACTGACGATGTATGTTGATATCGGCGTATTGTGTATTACAGTATTTGGTGTTTTCCTCGCCATGGGGCTGCTGCCAAGGGAGTGCCGGTTACCGCCATCGTTGTCACCTGCACTGCTGTCCCTATTCTTCTGGTGGACGTGGAGGTCTGGACGGCGGCGGAGAGAAGCTTCTCTTCTGTTTTGCGGCTGGCTTCCAGGTCCTGGCCCACATTTTCCTTAACCTTGTGGGGGGGGGGGGGCAGAGCCTGACTCTGCGGCATCTGGAGTGCTAAAAATGGCCGGAGACGCGGCCCGCGGAAACAACAAGATGCGCCTCTTGTCGACAGCAGTAGACCGCTTCGACCACCACTGGAGCTCGACATCCCGCAAATCGAAAAGGAACATGACAATCCTGCTGTCGGGCGCCGGCGAAAAAAGTATCCTGCCCGCCGTAATTGCTTAATGCAGGCCTCAACTGAGTTCCCGCCGATGCTTTAATAAAAGCAACGCTGAAGATACTCCTGGTTTGTCACCCGTGCAAGTGGGAGCCTATGGCTGAAGGTGCGCCAGTAAGAGGAGCAGATGCTCAAACCTTTATTCCCACTCATCGAGTATCGGGATGCTGCGTTCTGCATATTTATATAGCTGCTTGGCTGACGTCCGCTACTGTAGACCAGCCAATCACGAACCGGCGTCGATACCCGGTGGCTACCCAATCTGTCTGCAGACGCCGCTTCCTTCAGATCAGAGCGTTCCTGACGTATTTTGTCAGTTGTGGGATTCCATGCTGTACTGAGATGAAAACCGCTGTCCCTGTTTACTAAATTGTAGTGCAGACGTATCTCCACTTCCTCTTTGAAGATCGAGTCCCAGAAACCGTTGGCGCTGCACAGCTTCTTCGTTTTTTCGAAGTCGAAGGTGTGTCCCTCGATAATGCTACGTTATGCTACAGTGGACTTGTTTGTCTGTCCTATTCGTTCGTTCCTGGTGTGTTCAGTTCAGTGCTGGGAGATACATAGTTGTGGCGGCCCGATGTAATCCATCCCACATTCGCACTCAATACTGTAAATGCCCGGTGTCTGCAGCTCCAGTTGGTCTTTGGTTGAGCCAAGTAAATCTTTGACTATTTTCGGTGCTCGAAAGATGGTCGTTATTTCGTGCTTCTTTAATATTCTTGGGATCTTGGCTGTTGGCGGTCCAGCAAACGGCAGAAACGCCTCACGTTTTGTTTCGTCTTCTTCTGATTTCTCCTCCCGCCTCTTGTCTGCACGCGAGGCGTGTCTTATTTGTGTCTCGGTGTAGCCACTCTTATGGAAGGTTTTGCGCAGATGTGCTAACTAATGAAGCAAACTCTCGCTGTCACAGATCGACCTAGCTCTTTGTACTAAGATGTTCATTACTGAGTCACATTGTGCTGAATGGTGGCAGCTCCAACGATTGAGATATAAGACCGTGTGCGTCTTCTTCCTGTAGACAGTGTCCCAACGAGGCATACATGACAGCATCAAATTCACCATGGAGGTAGAATAGAATGGCTGTCTTCCCTTCTTGGATATTTTGATCAAGAAAAATCCAGATGATACGTTGGGCTGTCCAGCAGATGGGCAAAGTTGAAGGTAAGTGGCCCCTATACCAGGTCACACTACCAGATATCCACTAAAACAAGAGGGAAATATAAATGGTCTTGGCAATGCCTGTCACCACTGAGCCACTGCGCTGCAAAAACAAAACGGTGCATTGCTTCAGGTGCCAAAGCCTAAACAATTTGTCGCATACTGCACCATGACGATAAGATGCAGGAACTGCACCGAAGCCCTTGACACGCAGTCCTGCACACTAAAAGACACGGACGCGCAAATAAGAGCTGCGCTGTGTGGCAAAAACCACACAGCGGGTTACGAAAGTTGTGAGGTCCACAAAAGACATGCACAGCTGGTAAAGGGCGCAAAGGCCGCCCACCACACACGCAAACAAAACACCACCACCCAAAACTGTCACATAAAGAAACAAAACAAAACGAAACACACGGGCAAGGCTTGGGTAAAACCAAAACCGGATACACCGAGGGCAACATACGCGGAAGTGGTTTCTCCTTCGTAGTCCTATCACCACAATACCAAACACAGTCACAAGAAAAACACAGAGAAACACACAACAACAAAGACCTGGTCCACCAATACAGAGGAAGCCCTAGGGAACCCCATACACATTCCACCCCCTCGGATCAGGTACTGGGCACTATGGTCCAGACCATGAACCTTGTCATGCAAATGATGAAGGATTTAAGGGAGGCCCAGAAGCAGAACACCCAGATCCTCGTTGCCCTTCAGGCAGCAGTGCAGCAGTCGCTCCACTCTGCAACTTCATCAGTTGTTTCAAAATGCCATTATGGATAGACGACCAAATATCCATGGCCTGACAATTCGCGTCTTCAACGCAGACTACATTGTTAATCAAGAGGTCGAGTTCAGAGAACTCATGAAGGAGTGCTCCATCGACATATGCATGATGGGGAAACCCACCTAAAACCGGTAATAAAAACGACAGTTCCCAACTACGTTAACTACCATGAGGACAGGCCAACCCAGGCGGAGGATTGGTCATTTGGCCATTTACATAAAAAGAGCGATCCCTCACCACCAGGTATTCTTGCCAGGTACCAATAAAATCGAAGCTGTGGCGGTGGTAATAATCGCTGCGCTGATCCCTAACAATCGTTGCAATCTACAGACCCCCACAAGACCAGGTAGATGAGGGAGAAATAGCTGCTCCAGGGTATATTGAAGGGATACACATAACAGGAGGTGACTTCAATGCCAAACAACCAGATTGGAACTCTAGAGTAACCTCCAGAGCAGGCGTCAAACTGCAGCGACTACCGCGCGACCACCAATTCGAAACATGGGGTACAGTCGAGCCCACACACTATCCAAAAAATAGAGGTAGGCCCGGCATATTAGACATAGCCCTCACTAGGAGGATCTCGGGGTTTGTGGCCGAAAGGACATTCAACAGAATGGCCTCCGACCACAACGCAGTGATTCTAGAGTTCGCTGTGGGAGAATGTGTAGCACTCCCACTGATCCAGATGTCTTATAAACATACGGACTGGAAGCGATATCGAGAAAGTGTCACCTCTGCTATCGCTCGCACTCTGCCACCTACTGCCAAAAGAGAAGAACAAGCGCTACAGGATTTAACATGTTCCATCTTGCAAGCAGAGGAAGAGGTCACGGTCCCGCAAAGGAACGGGCTGCCCCCACAATTACAGCTCAAATTCAACATATGATCATACAGGAAAAAGTGTGGAAGATAACCAGTGATAAAGCTACCAGGAGGCTACTCAATCGTCTACAGAGATAGCTGAAGGTCGCGCTCAATGAGCACAGAAACCAGCAATGGCAAAACTGCTTCACAGCTCTCAAAGTAGAAGATCACACACTTTGGTAAGCAATCAATCAATTCACAAAAAGAGGCACTACGATGCCGCCACTGCACGGCGTCTTGGGTCTGGCCCACAACCACGCTGAAAAAGCCAACGTCCTCGGCAACACCTTCGAGAAGCGGTTTCAAGCGGCAGAATCCCATGATGAAGCGGTAGTCCGTTGTCAACTGACCGTCTTCCTCAACGATGAGGAGGACCCAGAGGGCGAACCCACACTTTTCGCCCCCAAGGAAATGGCAAATGTAATTAGGTCTCCCCCCACAAAAAAGGCACCAGGACACGACAGTGTTACCAATCAGTTAGTTAAAATACTCCCACCCTCGGCGATCACACACCGTGCGAACCTCTTCAACGGGATTACTCGTTCCCACGAGTTCCCAGCTTGTTGGAAACACGCGGAAGTTGTCGCGATACACAAACCATGGAAACACCCTCTATTCCCGCAGCACTACAGGCCGATTAGCCTCTTGCCAACTCTCAGTAAGATCTGTGAGCGCTTCCTACTAAAACCCATACAGGAACACATTACCAGAGAACAACTTCTGTCGGACTTCCAATTCGGATTCCGGCAGAACCACTCTGCCCCACAACAGATCATCACAGTGGTTGAAGTAGCCACAGAGGGCCTCAAGCACAGAGGCTAATGTGGGATAGTGCTACTAGACGTAGCCAAAGCTTTTGAATCTGTATGGCATAGAGAGCTACTCTACAAGTTATACACACAAGGGTTCTCTGGTAGCATAGTTAAGCAGATCAAAAGCTATCTCACGATTAGGACGTTCTCTGTCAAAGTAGAAACCGCCACTTCCACCAAAAGGCGTATTCATGCTGTGGTGCCACAGGGACCGGTTCTGGGGGCCGTTTTGTACAGTCTGTACACCGCGGACTCACCAAGTGCAGTACGCAGACGACACAGCCTTCTACACACGAAATGCGAATAAGGATCAGGTTATCCATAGGCTACAAAGGGTTTTGATGGCACAGAAATTTGGGCCCGTCACAGGCGCATTACCATCAATTCTGAAAAGACGAAGGCAATGCTGATCAACTGGAGGTTTGGAAGGTGCGGACCTCCTCATCGCCCCCCACCACCCACCTTCACCTAAACGGAACCCAACTCCCCTGGCCGTTCTGCGCAGAACCGCCAAGTACCCTGGCGTAATCTTGGATTCTCGTCTTACATGGAAATCCCATATAGACGAGGCCCACAGGAAGGTCTGTGCCAGAATGTATATCCTATACCCAACCCTAAACCCAACCAGTTCCCTTCTCTGTTCGGTAGGTACGAACGTGTATCAGCCCCTGATACGGCCAGTAATGGAGAAATCATGCCCTGTCTGGCGTTACGCGGCGAAATAGCACCTGGACAAACTCTAGAGGTTGCAGAACCGCACCCTCAGGAGGGCACTGCGCCTACCCCTCGGATTCCCTTGTATTAAAGCTCTTCCTGCTCAGGAAACGTCCTCATCCACTCCCTAGTTTGGTATGACTTGACAACCACAAACACCCAATGATGATCTTCGACGACTAAATCCCTACCCCCAATTCCTGATCCTCTTCCCTTCCCCATAATATCAATCATCTCGCGAACACTAGGCAAGTACCAGACACAAACAGAACAAGCATCACATCACACAGACAACAAAATCACAGAAATAAACACACACACACACACAAGTACCAAGTGGAGTAAGAGCCGCTAGGCTACAAACTCCCCAAAACACCTCCCCACAGAGGGGAAAGTATCAGGTGAGAGTGAGTGATAGCATCCCGACTCTTCGCCAGAAGATGATGGGTACGAAACTCATTGAAACGTTGCGACAAGCTGACGGCGCCACTCGACTGATAACCCGAGAAGAATTCTTCAGAATATGATTTAACCGTCCCCTCACTACACATTTAGTTCTAAAAATATGTACAACCACTGAACACTTAACCCTGCTGCTCAGGAATTAATAACGTCTACCAATATTATACAGCAAGGAACTGTCTAGAACTCAAAATATTTAAAGATGCGGCAATAAACACAACTTCATGTCTCACAGTAACAAAAACGGTAGACACGTGAAACTAAATATGATGGTTTCTGATGAATATCCCTTAAATAATTTTACAATCGGTATCCAAATTCAAACACCAGTGCGGGAAGTTATTTGTCCGTAGGCACAATCTTCTCCAGGTACAACACTCTAATCTGCTCTGTGATAAGATCTGTAGTAAGAGTCTGGTACATGTTGTCCAATGGCTGATTTATCTTGTTATTGTGTTGTTATTGAGCAGTTACCTTATCCGTGGAAGACGTGGTTACCACCAGTAAAATAAATCCGGGACCCGAACCTTTTTGCAAGTAGGCCACCAAGTCCTCATTCCCTGCTCAAGGGATAAATTATTTAATAGTATTAGCTACAATCGAATTTATTTCATTCTCACGACATCTTCACCAAGTGTCGCCACCTAATTCACTCCTTCACCCCTCAACACTAAAAGTATACTGGGATAGCGACATGCACATATAAAGACGGCTTTAGTATCGTGTGTACGAGGCACAAAAGGACATTGGGTTCGCGGAGCTGTCATTTACGCTATGATGATTCATGTGAAATGGTTTCCGACGTGATAATGGCCCCATGACGGGAATGAACAGATTCTGCACGCGCAATGGTAGTAAGAGCGAAACGCCTGGGACATATCATTACGGTAACACACTGAAGCACCAAATAAATTGATATAGGCATGCGTATTCAAATACAGAGATGTATAAACAGGCAGACACGGCCCTACAGTCGGCAATGCCTTTATATGACAAAAAGTGTCTGCGCAGTTGTTAGATCGATTACTACTGCAACAAGATGGCAGGTTATCAAGACTTAAGTGGGTTTGAACGTGGTGGTACGGTCGGCGCTCGAGCGATGGGACACATAATCTCCGAGGTAGACGTGGGCATTTTCCCGTATGACCATTTCTCGAGTGTACCGTGAATATCAGGAATGCGATAAAACTTCAAATCTCTGACATCGCTGCTGCTGGAAAATTATCCTGCAAGAACGAGGCCATCGATGACTGAAGAGAATCATTCAACGTGACAGAAGTGCAACCCTTCCGCAAATTGCCGCAGAGTTCAGTGCTGGGCCATCAACAAGTGTGAACGTGCGAAACATTCAACGAAACGTCATCGATATGGACTTTCGGAGCCAAGGCTCACTCGTGTACTCTTGATGACTGCACGACACTGAGCTTTTTGCGTGTCCTGGGCCCGTCAACACCAACATTGGACTGTTGATGACTGGAAACGTGTTTCCTGGTCGGGCGGGTCTTATTTTAAATTGTATAGAGCGGATGGACGTGTGCGGGTATGGAGACAAGCACATGAATTCATGGACACTGCGTATCAACAATGGAATTTCCAAGGTGGTGGAGGCTCTATAGTGGTGTGATGCGTGTGCATTTGGAGTGATATGGGACTCCTGATACTTCTAGATACGACTGTGACAGGTGACACGTACGTAAGCATTCTGTCTGATCACCTGCAATCCATTCATGTCCATTGTGCGTTCCGACGGACTTTGGCAGTTCCAGCAGGACAATGTGCCATCCCACACGTCCAAAATTGCTACAGAGCGTCTCCAGGAACACTCTTCTGAGTTTCAGCACTTCCGCTGGCGTCCAAACTCCTCGAAAAGTAACATTATTAAGCATATCTGTGATACCTAGCAATGTGCTGTTCAGAAGAGCTCTCCACCCGTCGTACTTTTACGGATTTATGGACAACCCTGTAAGTTTAGTTGTGTCGATTCCCTCCAGCACTATTTCAGACACTAGTCGAGTCCATGCCACGCAGTGTTGCAAAGCTTCTTTATGCACGCGGAGGCCCTACGCGTTATTAGCTATGTGTACATGTTTCTTTGGCACTTCAGTATTGTTAAGGTATTCAGTACGTGGAGATCTCCGTGTTTCATTGGCACTACCAACTTCTTTGGGTAAAAGTCTTAAATCTCTAGTTAAAGTGACTGAAAGCAGCACGGAAGCAACCGTAGAGTATTGCGGTAAGAGCACTGGCCGTGAACCGCACTCTGCCTACATGTAAGCCAAAGTAACACATGCGCAAGTGGGTTGCGAAGCGAGGATAGCTCAGACAGCGGCAAACGGCAAACATCCCCTATGTATCAAGTGTGTCGTTGCCACCAAAAGAGTCTCTTTCGTATGGGCGACATGACCAGACACCAGGTTTTGAAGAAACAAACGGACAGTAACGCAGTATAAATAAAGGTCAAATGGCTCTGAGCACTATGCGACTTAACTTATGAGGTCATCAGTCACCTAGAACTTAGAACCAATTAAACCTAATTAACCTAAGGGTACGCGTTGTCTAGGGGTTGCGTCTTTGATTTATAATGAACACGTCTTCGGTCTCGGGTTCGATCGCCGACACTGCATAAATTTTGATAAATAGTCAGCGTTGGCGGCCGAAGACTTCCGGCATAAGAAGTCAGCCTCATTCTGCCAACGCCCTTGTCAAAGAAGGCAGAGGAGCGGATAGAGGTTCGGGGCACTCTCTTGTCCTAGGGGTGGGAAATTCCCCCAAAGGCGGAAGAATCAGCAATGATCAACGACATGAGGATGCAGAAGGCAATGGAAACCACTGCATTAAAGACACGTAACGTGTATCCACAGGACATGTGGCCTGTAATTGAAGAAGTGTCTTGATGATCTCTCCATTGGCAAAAGATTCCGGAGTAGTCCCCCATTCGGATCTCCGGGAGGGGACTGCCAAGGAGGAGGTTACCATGAGAAAAAGATTGAATAATCAACGAAAGGATAACGTTCTACGAGTCGGGGCGTGGAATGTCAGAAGCTTGAACGTGGTAGGGAAACTAGAAAATCTGAAAAGGGAAATGCAAAGGCTCAATCTAGATATAGTAGGTGTCAGTGAAGTGAAGTGGAAGGAAGACAAGGATTTCTGGTCAGATGAGTATCGGGTAATATCAACAGCAGCAGAAAATGGTATAACAGGTGTAGGATTCGTTATGAATAGGAAGGTAGGGCAGAGGGTGTGTTACTGTGAACAGTTCAGTGACCGGGTTGTTCTAATCAGATTCGACAGCAGACCAACACCGACAACGATAGTTCAGGTATGCATGCCGACGTCGCAAGCTGAAGGTGAACAGATTTTTTTTTTTTTTGGTCATCAGTCTATTGACTGGTTTGATGCGGCCCGCCACGAATTCCTTTCCTGTGCTAACCTCTTCATCTCAGAGTAGCACTTGCAACCTACGTCCTCAATTATTTAATTGACGTATTCCAATCTCTGTCTTCCTCTACAGTTTTTGCCCTCTACAGCTCCCTCTAGTACCATGGAAGTCATTCCCTCATGTCTTAGCAGATGTCCTATCATCCTGTCATTTCTCCTTATCAGTGTTTTCCACATATTCCTTTCCGATTCTACGTAGAACCTCCTCATTCCTTACCTTATCAGTCCACCGTAGCGGTCGCTCGGCTCCAGACTGTTGCGTAGAGCCGCACGACCACTCTGGCCGGCCAGTATAAATAAGGCTCAATTTGAGGACAGGACGTCATTCGATCCGTGGACTTCGTCAATGCCGAGCAGCCGCATTATGGTGCCAGAGCACTGCCGGACAGCGAGATGACTGGGCAGCGTCAAAAGCAGCCTCCGGCTCGAGACAGGCTGCGTCTGCCGGTCCACCGGGCCCTTCACGCGTCTTGGTGCCACTGCCAGGCCGGCCTGCTGCCCCCGAATCTGAGCCCCAGGGAGGGACTCTGCGTCCCATTGCCAGCAGCCATCCACCGCCCGTCCGAGAGTGGCAGGTCGAGACCCGCGCCCAGCCGCCTCCGCCTGCCGTGTCGTTCCGCTGGGAACGCTACTGTCAAACTGGCAGCGGCCTTGTCTTCACCGCCGGGCCGGAGTCCTGGCGCAGCAACGCTGGACGCAGTCAACTGACGTCAGCTGCACCGTGAGGACGAGATGCAAGCCTTCTTTATGTAGAAATAAAGGTATAATGTAATATAAATTTTACTGGTAAATTGTCCACAGATTTTGCATTGGTTCCCCACCACCCTATGGCATCACCACACAAGTACCACCCCCTATAGAGGAACCACTGCGGAGTGGTCGATACAGAGCGGCATCAGGAGGGCCGCCATCGCGGCAGTCAACACTGGAGTGTGTGCTACCCCGTAGCACGCCTTTCCAGCCTCCTCACACAGTGTGGTCACAAGGGTAAGTGAGACTGTTTTGTTCTTGTGCGATGGTAATGGTGGGGTCGAAGTTTAGGTAGTGTGATTTTACGAAAGTTACAAAAAATGGTTCAAATGGCTCTGAGCACTATGCGACTTAACTTCCGAGGTCATTAGTCGCCTAGAACTTAGAACTAGGATGTCACACACATCCATGCCCGAGGCTGGATTCTAACCGGCGACCGTAGCAGTCCGAAAGTTACATTTCAAGGAAGTTACATTAACAAAACTAGAGGGACCTTTGAATTTGTGGCAGTTTTGGAATAACGGTAAAGATGAATGGTTAGTACTTGTACGTTGCACTCAGTGTAATTTACTAGAGAATTCTGAGCCTTGTGCTGAATCAGTAGCGGAACTGCTTCACTTGTAACTATTTTGGGCACACCGCTATGCAATGTGTTGTTTCCAGGTGGCTCATGATTAAAGAGAAGTAACATGCTAGAACAGTTGGGGACTAACTGTCCACTGGTTATTGTTTTATTGTATCGTAATTTTTATGGTGGGTTAATGGAAGCAGAGGCAGACTCAGAATGTGTCACCGGTGGAGAAGTGGTGCGATCATTAGTGGATCAGGTGGCTCAACTGAGAGCGGATAACGTGGTTATGTTCAGTGAACTAGCAGGAAAGAATCGCGAGTAGAACTAAAGAGTGGATCTGACTGTGGTGAATATTGTTCCTCTTTTCTCTGGTTGGCCGTCTGAGAATGTGTTCGCTTTTATAGAGGATCTTAAATCGTTAGCTGACATAGAGAGTTGGTCAGATAAACTATTGTTTGTCAGAAGAAACAAAATTATTGGTAAGGTCCACAGAAGCATTGCGAAATGTAGAATCTTTTGACCGGATAAGACTGGAGTTGGAACAACGGTAGGGGAAGCATAATTGTACACGGTTTTCTCGATAATGGTTGGATATGGCGTCTAGGAGACATAATGAAGCATTAGAAGACTTCTCGGATGGAATTAGGAAACCGAACATTAACACGTATGAGTTCTCATTAAACGAGGAGCTAATTAAAGTGGTGCTGCAAGAGGTCGAGCAACGGGTCTAGGGAAATCCTAACGGGCGCCCTTAAGCATGTTCATAAACTGGTTACATCTAGAATACGAAGAGATCGAGAGGTCGACATAGGTATGAGAGCAGAAACCGGTATTTACATCGAATACTAAGTGTTTTAATTGCCGTCGAAAGGACATGCACAAAGGCAGTGTTACCAATTACCGAACCCACAATACAACTCGAGTAACTGGAGTCGGCAATAATTTGGTGGAAATGGCAATAGAGAAGGTTATGGTCAACGGCACGGTTATAGGGACAATGGTACAGGTAGTCCAGGGAACTGGAAGGGTCTGTTAAACTTATAAGGGCGCCCTACATGAGTTCCCGTTAGGAATAAGTTCATTCAGAACGAATGCAGAGGCTCAATGTGCCATAATGGGTGTTGTGGGTGGAAGACAGTATACAGTATTGTAGGACACAGGCGCATTAGCCTCGAGAGAATTAGTAGAGAGCATGCAGGCAGTGTAAGCCACCACAGTATGATTTACGTGAGACATGGGTAATGATATACGACCATTGAAGTTAGCAATGGTGAATCCTTCGGTTCGAAACCAAGTTTAGGCAACATGTAGAAGTGGGTATCATGTAAGCTAGGGGCACTGCATGATCCTAGGATTACATTTTCTGCATCTCCATTATCCCACAAGTGTAGTGGAACTGAGTAGGAAGACATTCCGATTTGGGGTAACTGTTGTCAATGTTAATCTGATGCCAGGGGAGTCTATTACACAAGATGGTCCAGTTAATCCGCAAGCAACAGTATTAAGGATTGGTTCGCTTGATACTGTGCCTAAAGGCACCGGAAAATCAGTATGGGTGAATGTGGAACCTAACTTATCAGTAGGTGTGATACGTGTAATAGAACTATTGGAGGCTAGTGAAGTATTAGATACAGAATATTGTTCGGTGAAACATAGAGCTGTACACATACAGGAAAGGGGTAGATGGAAATTGGTACCCGTTATGTGGTTGGTTTAGGCGCTGAAGACGTTGAAGGGAAAATCGTTACCTACATTAAAGATTCTGGATGAGGAAGATTGCCACACAGGTGGTGAAAGCTACAAGGGGGCATAGGGCGCTGCTAGGACTGTACTTTGTGGGACGTTGAAGCATTTGGATGGAGCAGAAAGAGCACAGTAGGAGAACCTGTTGCTAAAATTCCAGGGTATGTTTTTGCCTCACCAGTAACACAACACAGAATTCCAATGGGAAATGAAGCACCAGTATACCAGAGACCATTCTGAATACCATGGGTCGTTGCAACCAGTTTTATAAGAGTTCATAGATCAAAAATTAGGTGAGGGAATAGTAGAAGAAAGTAATGGTTCCTAGGGTGGGGGGGAATTGTAATCGCACCCCTAAGAAGTCTATGGCTGACTTGCAGAGATATCGGACTTTTTCCAATTATCACTATTTGCACAGCAAGACTACAACAAATGCATGTCCCGTTGCAAATAACAGGAGACCGTAGACAGCCCCGGGCAAAAGCAAGTATTTCTCGTCTTTGGACTTAAAGAGCGGATATTGTGAGAAGTGGCTCCTGACGATAGAGCAAAAACAGCTTTCTCAGCAAAAGGGGGACACTGTCAGTATAGCAGTATGCCTTCGGTTCCTGGACGGAATAGTGAGAGGATTGAAACCACGTCAGTTAATAGAATATCTCTATGATATAATCGTCCTTTCAAGGGATGCAGAGGAAAATAAACAATGTCCAAAAGAAATATTATGGGCTTCGCATCTCACACTCAACGCTGAAAAATGTCATTTTGCCCTGTAGGAAGTTAACTATTCGGGCGATGTCGCAAGTAAGGATGGTGTAACGACTGATCCGAGGTTGGTACAAGCAGTTTAAGAGTTACCGGTACAACAAACTATAAGCGAGTTACAATCTTTCCTCGGCCTCCCGAACCGTTATAGAAGGTTCTTGAAGGGACTGGATACAGCAAGACCGCTTACGCAATTGTTGAAGAAAGGGGTTAAGTTTGTGTGGTCGGTGTAATGTCAGGGAGCATTTGACGAGTTAAAGAAGATGTTGACATCCTGTCCAGTGTATGTGTTTCCAGACTTCCAGTAAGATGATATGTTGTCATGTGATGTGTCAAACTACGCCCTTGACTGCGTTTTGAGCCAGGATGTCGATGGTCAAGAACACCATGTTGCGTTTTCATCAAGACAGTTGAATGCCACAGGAAGAAATCGTTCTACAGAGGAGAGAGAGAGCTTAGTCTAGCATACAGAATAACATACCTTCAATGTTATGTGTGTGGGAGGAAGTTTAAGGTCTAACGACCTTGCAGCTTTAAATTGGTTACTAGGCCTGAAGGACTCGTCTTGCAGATCAACGAGATGAGCATTGAAACTCACTGACTTTGAGTAGGAAGTAATCCACAAGTTGGGAAGGAAACACGGAAATGGAGATGGGCTAAGTAGAGATAGCTGTAATACAAGCACTAGGTCAGGATCTTGCGGAACAGCGAGTAGCACACAACGCAGACGAGGAGTGCAGGCAGTGCTAGAAACAGCAGCAGTCCGATATGCACGACGGATTATTGTGCAAAGAGGCAAAAAATGAGCGTTACGTGAGATGCATGTTCATATTTTGCCAGGCCATGGTGGATACAAGAGGACAAATAGAAGGGTGTCAGAGGAATATTGGTGGAGAGAAAGTTGGAAATGTATGGTAGATGATGTGGATCGGTACGTCAACTATTGTGTGGACTGTGCACAGAGGGAAAATTTGAAGCAGGTAATGTTACGAAGATACACAGATTGTCAGAAGGAACAGAAACCTTTAGTTTTGTTTGGATGGACGTGATACAACCATTCAACCGAACACAATTTGGTAATCGTTTTGTACTGGCCATAATAGATTATTTTTCTCACTGCATCGAGATGGTGCCAATGCTGAACCAATAGGCAATCATTGTTGCACAGGTGTTAGTTAATAGGTGGATACTGAAGTTCAGAGGGCCGCATACAGTGATAACAGACAAGGGGATGAACTGCACATCACACATGATGAAAGAATTGAGTCAGTTTCTTGGAGTGAAGAAGTTGAGCACTACATGCTCAAGCTAATGGAAGGACAGAGAGAGTTCGTAGAACAACTGGGAAAATGCTTAGATACTATGTGGATTCAAATTCCATGAGCAGTGCTAGTAAAGACAAGGAAGGATATTAAGAGGAAAAAGCGAAACGATGAGCAAGGGGCAGAAAAGCCCGGATACCTTAGACTCGTTGTACATTAAGGTCAAGATACTAGTTACGTGTATATATTTTATGCATTTTATTTCTGTTTGTAGCGTAGGACGTAATGATGACACATATATTTGTTTGTGGTAGTTTTATCAGTAGAACAGTAACATGACGGCTGTTCAGAGACAGCAGGCTTCTTGCTTCTTGGGGGAGGGGAGGTGATATGGCTCCCTGTCCTCGGGCTGCCAGGCGAAGGAGAAGAAGAATGCTAGTTGTGGCAGTGGACGGTGGAGTGTTGTTTTCCCGACAGCCAGATGTGGTATATCCTGGCCATAAATCGTCTTTAAGTTTGTTGTGTAATGCTGGGAGTTACGAAGGGAAATCAGGAGGTTGGAACCAGTATTAGGGGAGCAACTAGAGTTGCCATCGGAATTATAACTAGGAGGGAAAGACTCACATTTAACTGCCATAGTTCAGCAGAGGGTGTAGTAATAGGTAGTGTATTATTGTACGTATCGATTAAAATACCAGTAGCTGGGAAACACGCAGTATTTAGGTGTTACCCAGAGGGCACTTATCGGTGAAGCTAGCGGCAAGTTGGAAATTTATGCAAGTAAGGGATGAAAGGGGTGTTACTACTAGCAGAAGACGGAGAATGACACGTTTAGATGAGTCCGGGCGAGCTCGAGGAATGTCAGAACGGGGTGGCCACCATTTGCCAAACTAGCGAGGCTATAACCAGCAGGGAAACATGCATCCTGCAACTGTTTAAGGGAAAAATGGGAGAAAATCTTTGCCCAGAGGAGGTGACTGAACTAAAATCTTGCTTTCGGTGAGCAGGACTCCACTGTTTGTGTACATTAATACGGTGGTGATCGCTGGGTGTTATGACCAAGGAAAATTCACGGGGGCAAAACATTTGCAGTTGCGAGGCAGCGGATTAATAATTAATGGTACTAGGATCTACGTTTCATTTACCAGTGGCTACGACAGGTGTTACTTTATTAAATGTGACACAGCCACAGCTGTAGGGAAGAGTCATGCAGTATCGGGTGGCCACTACTGTCATTTCCCTTTCCGCCACCAAATGGCAGGAGAGTGCATTAAGCAGAAGAAAACTTGTGTATCCGTGGGCACTGGTGTCAAATATCTTCTTCTCTCTTCATTCCTTGGTTTGCTCTGAGTGCTCGATGGTATTGCTGTAGTTCTTAGAGCACGGAAGATATTTTGGAGGCTATGGTGCTCACTTTTAGAGTAAGTGATTCATCTCTGTTATCTACGTTAGGTAAGGAATGACATGAAACAAACATTTCACGGTAACTTCTATGAAAGAACGTATAGTATGATGAAATCTTAGTGCGTGTTTGCCGTGCAGTACCGGCCACTCAATACCCTTTCAGCACCGGCAACAAGTTATCTCAATTTTTACATTTTATTTTCTCCTTCTCTCTTCTCTTAGGACTGAAATGTCGGTAACATGACAAAAATAAAGTCTGAAAGACTGTTGAAGAAAGCTCAACTTAAATTACGTGTTGCAGAATAAAATAAACACACAAAGGACGGCCACGGAAAGTGAAGAACACTCAAATTTAGTGAAAGTAATTGGACAATAGAAGAGACTAAAAACTGCATATGTAGTATCTGGGCATACGTTGAATGTTTGGATCAGGAGAACATTTTGTACTTCATTTGTGGAGCCTGTAAAGCAATGAGCTAAACAATGGTGAACCTAGCTGAGATAATAACAATAAGTTATGCTTAGGTTTTACATCATTACTCAATAAGTATCATTGCATTGTATAATTAACAAAAAGGATATTATCACAAACAGAAAATGGTCGAAACTGCACGACACTTTCTACAAGTCTTTTATTTGTAACTCTTTTATTTTCGATGTAATTAAGAATTACAAATAAAAATAAAAACCAATGGTTTGTGCTATACGTAGAACATGTATTGAGGTAATTAATAGTATATTAATATTAAGAATGGCTACCACAGTTACCCAGTAAAGTAAAGAAAAGTGAACCCACTTTCTGACAGATTAAAACTGTGTGCCGGACCGAGACTCGAACTCGGGAGAGAGTGCAGAGTGAGAATCCCATTCTGAAAATTAACCCAGTCGATACATCATGAATTTCCACTACTGGCCAGATGAATCAGTACTGATCTTATCCAAAGAGCATCTTACCTTTGTGAGAGATAATTTGGAGCCATATGAAGACCAGTCCTTAAGACAAATGATAGTAGCCCTAAAAGGGTATATAATTGTGGGAACAAATGGTAGTGTGTATCGGAACAGAAGACGTCAAGTAACAGTGACTTAGTGACTTTGTCACAATTCCTAACAATGTGGTGATGTGGAGACGTGGAGATTCTGGTTTGATTTTGCTATGCTTCTCGTATACATATACACATATTGCGTGAGGACTCCCGATCCAGTTCAGAGGTAACACAACTTCCTTTAGAAAGCATTCCCAGGGGAGGAGATGACGGATAGATTGACTTATTTGATATAGTACTTACATAACAATTAGGAATAGACAGGTCCGAGTACCTGTACAGATAAAGAGAATTGTTGCAATCGAATTATCGTAACCGGCTGTAGTAAGACCCGAGGGACTTAATCTTCTCCATGAAGGGATGCAGTGTAGCCACAACACCCAGTACATTAGGTAAAAGTATTAAATCTTGAGTAGAAGTTACTGAAAGTAGTATGGAGAAGCAGCAGAGTATTGCGTTAACAGCGCTGGCCGTCAGCCATGCTCTGTAGGCATGTAGGGCACAGTAACATGAGTAAATGAATTGGGATAGCTGAGCGCAGTGGTAAAATGTGCCGTGCAGTAAAACTATGCAGTAAATCGGTCATTGCCACCACCATCGAGCGAGTCTCTTTGTTACATGCGACGTAACTAGACAGCTGGTTTTAAAGAAACAAAGGGGCACTAACGGAGTATAAGTGAGGCTGAATTTGAAGACAGTACATCATTCGATTCGAGGCTTTGGTCATCGCTGAGTAGCCGCACCACGGCCGGACTGCGATGTGACTCGGCAGCAGCAGTCTCCAGTTCGAGACCAGGCTGTGTGCGCCAGTACGCTGGGCCCTTCACAGGATTTGGTGCCACAGCCCAGCCAGCCTGTTGCCCATGCCTGCTGCCGCCAACGCAGAGGCCGAGGGACGGACTTGGCAATCTCAAAGTCCACCGCCCGTCAGAAGGACACGAGTCGAGGCCCACACACAGCCGCCTCCACCACTGCGGAACAAAGAGCAGCACGGCCCCACATGGCATGTACCTCCGCAGGAAAGAGCTGCTGTAGCAGGGGCCAGGGCCTCCTTCATTGCCAGGCTGGAGTAGTGACGCAGCATCGACGGGTGCCGTCCCAGCAGTCGACACCAGCTGTACTGTCCAGAGCTAATGTGGGGATTTGTGGACAACATGGTTGTGGAGAGAAGCAGCGATTAGTATGATTAATCAATAATTCAAAAACAGTCTTAATCGCATTTATCATTATTATTATTATTATTATTATTATTATACCGCCAACCGTTTTCAACCCGACGTAAGGGTCATCTTTTGGGCGTTTACACCATTGGTCGACTGCTGGTGGTGTCACTCCCCTACATAACGGCAGAAAACTGTCGTTGATTACTCATGAGCGGAGCTGTGCCTCATGTAGACCTCGAATAAATTCTTATATTGTCCCCACGCTGTCTCGTGGGCCCCTACCACCATGGCACAGCGCGTCCCCAGGTTGCGGATAGGGGATACGGCATTCAGATATGACGGGTACCAGCGAATACAAAAAAATAAGCCGTTGCGGACAGCCGGTGGGGAGCAGGCGATGGCGTGATGAACCATCCCTGTTTCTTCTTCTCTTACTATCAAATCTATTCATCAAGAATCAGCAATATTAACGGGCATGGGTCTCTTTGAAGTAAAATATTCCGGAGGTAAACTAGGTTCCCATTCGGATCTCCGGGCGGAACCTACTTCGAAGAGATTCAGGCCGAAAGGAACTTTCAGTTTGGGAACATGGAATGTTAAAAGTTTGAACAGGCCAGGAACGTTCCAGACATTATTAGACGAATTAGACATTACAGCTATTTAAGAAACTCGGTGGCAGGGGGAGGGTAGCATAAAGAGGGGTAACTATACATTTTTCTATGGAGGTGCGGAAGCTCACAGTTTCGGAACAGGTTTCGCAGTACAGAGAAAAGTGCATCACGCAATCAGAGAAATAAGGTTCATTAGTGACCGACTATCAGTTATACTGTTGTCCGGCAGGTGGAATAGACTACTAGTAATTAATGTACAGGCACCAACTGAGGGCACTGAAGAGGTTGTTAAGGACGGCTTTTATGAAGAACTAGATCAACTGTGGGATGAGTTTCCCTCGTATGGTACAAAATTTATCATAGGTGATTTTAATGCGAAGATAGGGAAGGAGGAAGCATTCCGGCCTACAGTTGGGAAAGAAAGTTTGCATAACATTTCGAATGGTAATGGCACAAGGGTGGCTAATTTTGCTGTTTTAAAAGACGTGATTGTTGAGAGCACATACAGTATTTCAAAAGGAAGGACATTCATAAAGCAACTTGGGTCTCTCCGGATGGACACACTCGAAACCAAATTGATCATGTTCTTGTAGATCGGAGATGGCACACTAGTATAGGAAATGTTAGGACGTCCAGGGGAGCAGACTGCGATTCTTATCATTTCCTTGTAGTTACCAAAGTTGACCAACGGCTATCTACAGCAACATCAAGGTGTCACAATGCAGAACGTGTTAGGTTCGACACTGACAAGCTAAATGATGAAAACTTTAGAAGAAGGTACATGTTAGAAATTTCAAATAGGTTTGATGCTCTCAGGACACATGAAGATCAAGACGAGGATGTAAATAAACAGTGGATCACTGTGAGGAGTAATATCGAAGAGGCAGTACAATTAAGAACAAGAGGAAACCGTGGTTTCATGAGGAATGCAAGAAATTGGTAGAGGAAAGGAGAAAAGCACGATTAGATTGGGATAGAATGGGAGACAGAAAACGAGTGTGTTCTTGAGAAGGGAAGTTGGACGTAGGCTATGGGCAAAGAAGAGGGATTATTTGAACAATCAAATTACAAAAATGATGATGATGAGCGTGTGGCGTCATTGGCCGGGAGGCCCCTCGCGGGGCAGGTCCGGCCGCCTTGGCGCAGGTCTTATTACATTCGGCGCCACATTGGGCGACCTGCACGCCGGATGGGGATGAAATGATGATGAACACAACACAACACCCAGTCCCTGAGCGGAGAAAATCTCCGACCCAGCCGGGAATCGAACCCGGGCCCGGAGGACGGCAATCCGTCACGCTGACCACTCAGCTACTGGGGCGGACATTACCAAAATGGAAACAAACAGTAAAACATAAAAACGTCAGGGAACTTTACCTAGACATAAATGAGTATAGAAAGGGCTTCAGGGCTAGGACAAATGCACTTCAAGGGTATGCTGGGGGAATACTGACAGACCGCAGTGCTATATTAAGTAAATTGAGGGCGCATTTTGAGCATCTATTAAATGTACACCAGGAATCAGGAAATGAGCAGGCGTACGAAATACATACAGCAGAACCCCAGATACCTGAGCCAACGTTAAAGGAAGCAAGAGATGCAATCAACAAATTGAAAAACCATAAAGCACCAAAATCAGATTGCATAACTACAGAATTAGTTAAAAATGGGGGACAGAAATTGGTGGAAGTAGTTCACAAAGTGATAACTAAAGTATGGAACTTAGAGATGATACCTGAAGAGTGGCAGCAGTCGATTCTGATCCCAATTTTTAAGAAGGGCGACAAAATGAATTGTAGTAATTATAGAGGGATATCGCTATTACCAGTATGTTCGAAAATTTTCTCGAATATTCTGTTAAGCAGGCTTACACCATATGCAGATGAAATTGATGGGGATTACCAAGCCGGCTTTCGGAGGAACAGATCATCTATAGACCAATTATTCAACCTGCGTCAAATGTCAAAAGTAAATGGGAGTACAATAAACCAGTTCATAACCTTTCCATAGATTTTAAAAAAGCATATGATTCAGTATTGCAATCAAAATTGTACAGAATTCTTTTGGGAACTGGAATACCAAATAAGTATGTTAGACTAATAGAAGCAAGTTTGAAAAACACAAAAGGTAAAGTACGCGTGGGGAAATTGGAGTCAGAAGAACTTCTAATAAAGTACGGACTTAGGAAGAGAGATGCCCTGTCTCCGCTACTTTTTAATTTAGTCCTAGAATATATAGTACGAATGGCAGCAGATAATTCAGAAGGTGTGGAGTTAAATGAAAATATTAAGATATTAGGATATGCAGATGATCTAAACATCATTAACGATAGGAAAGAATCTGTAACAGCAAATGAGAATGCGTTAATCAAGGCTAGTGAAGATGTAGGTCTAAGGATAAGTGAAGACAAAACAAAATACCTGGTTACTACTAGAATTCCAACAGCAGTAGATCAGGAAATGTTAAGAGTTGGAGACATGCAGTTTGAAAAAGTGAACACATTTAAGTATCTAGGCGTGGACATCTCTTCGAGAAATGTGATTGAATCCGAACTGAAGAAGAGATTACGGGCGGGAAATGCGTGGTACTTCTCACTGAATTGATTACTTTCATCACGGATATTGTCTTGGAATTTAAAGGGGTAGAATATACAAAACTATTATTCTACCAGTTATGCTGTATGGGTGTGAGACTTGGTCTCTCACTGTACAAAATGAAAAGCCGTTTCGAGTATTTGAAAACAAAATTTTGAGGAAACTTTTCGGAGAAAAAAGGGATGACATTAGCGGAGAGTGGCGAAAACTGCATAATGAAGAGCTTCACGAACTCTATTCAAGCCCTGACATAATCAGTATTATTAAATCACGTAGGCTGCGATGGGCGGGTCACGTAGCTCGAATGGATGAGGGCAGGGCAGCGCGCAGAGTACTGGTAGGGCACCTAGAGGGAAAACGTCCTGTGTGGAGACCGAGGCGTAAATGGGAGGACAATATGAAGGCTGATTTAAGGAGTCTAGGTATTGAAGGTGAATGGTAGGAGACAGTCCAAGACAGGGACAGGTGGCGAAATTACGTTGCTGCGGTAATGGACTCTCGAGTCCAGTATGACCTGTGAGTAAGTGTGTATTGTCCCCACGACCTACAGCCACACCCCCGACAAAGGTGCCATACAGAGTGGTCTGCAGAGTGTTAAGAGTGTGCCAAGAACACCAAATTTCAAGTGTTATGTCTCAGCACAGACCATGCAAGGACCGATAGCCTTCATTTAACGATAGGGACCAGCAGCGTTTTCAAAGAGGATTCAGTGCTATCAGACAAGCAACAGTGCGTGAAATAACCACAGAAAATAATGTGGGACGGAAGATGAACGTATCTGTTAGGACAGCGCTGCGAAATTTGGCGGTAATGGGCAATGGCAATAGGCGATTAATTCGAGTGGTTTTGCTAACAGCACTACATAGTCGGAAGTTGGTCTTTTGGGCTTGTAACCATATCGGTTGGACCCTAGAGGACTGGAAAACTATCACTTGGTGAGATAAGTCCCATTTTCTATTGGTAAAAGCGGGTAGTAAGATTCGACTGTGGCGCAGTTCCTACGAAGCCATGGATCCAAGTTGTCAACAGGGCACTGTGCAAGCTGGTGGTGTCTCCATAATGGTGTGAGATGTGTCCAGAATGAGATTTTCACTCTGCAGCGGAGTTTGGAACGTAGGAGACGAGATGCTGGCGGAAGTAAAGCTGTGAGGACCGGCCGTGAGTCGTGCTTCGGTAGCTCAGATGGTAGAGCACTTGCCCGCGAAAGGCAAAGGTCCCGAGTTCGAGTCTCTGTCGGGCACACAGTTTTAATCTGCCAGGAGGTGTGAGATGTTGTTTCTTGGAACTGAATGGGGCCTCTGGTGCCAATGAATTGATCATTGACTGAAAGTGGTTATGTTCGGCTACTTGGAGACGATTTGCAGCTTCATGTTCCCAAAAATCAGTGGAAAATTTGTGGAAGACAGTGTGCCATGTCACCATGTATTGTTCGTGATTGATTTGAAGAATATTTTGGACAAATCGAGGGAGTGCTTTAATCATTCAGACCTTTCGACATGAAACCCATCGAAAACATATAGGACGTAAACGAGAGGTCAGCTCGTCCGCAAAATCCTACATCAGCATCACTTCCTGAGTTATGGACGGCAGCGCTCTGTTTTCTGCAGGGGACTTCCAGCGACTCGTTGAGACGATGCCACGTCGAGTTGCTGCACAACGTCAGGCAGATAGATGTTCGACACGATACTGAGCGGTATCCAATGACACAAGAATGTATAATGCAGTATTGGCGGAAGCGCTACGGGCAGGGAGGGGGGGGGGGGGGGGGGGGCGAGTGGCGGAGATGTAAACTGCAGTCTCTTTACACTATTGGCACTATTGGCCATTACAGATGAATGTTGAGTAAAACTATTTATGTTGGCAATGAGGACAAATATTAGATGACTATAAAAACGTGGAAGTCCCAAAGGATTAGTGTATTAAAGGAAATGAACGAAAGCCAAAGTCACCTGTGAGAATTTATCCGCGTGGGGACGGAGAGGTTTAATTGACCTTGCCATGAGAAAGCCGAATTTGGCCGGAATGGGTGGAACTCTCCATGGAGCTGTGTGAGAGATCTGCGGATAGCCTGCCCTGGAGGAACCACTGAGGAAGGCCGTACACTATAGGTACGACGCGTCTCGCAGATACCGACTGGCCTGGCTGTCCCCTCTGAGACTTCAACGAGAAATACTTCTCTTCGTTCCTCCAGCTGCAATAATTAGACGGGTGTTAATATTGGGAATGAAGATTCCTGCGTCTGCTACACTGCGTAGACAAGGCCAAACACAACCAGATCGAAAACTTGCGCACGTATCAGCAAAGATATTGCGGGAAAGTGTTCATAAGTTTGTAGAAGTGATTCTTTGTGCCGCTTCTCTAGTTTACCATGGATGCTTCATTATGAATGTATTTGTAAAAAATGCATTCAGACATAATTTATTGAAATATTCCTCAATATTAACATCATATGTTCCATCCTTTAAGCACTTTCTTACCAAACGTTTAACTGGGAAGAATTACAGAGCAGGTACGGAGCTGCTGATGTCGACTCAACGATTTCAGCACCAAGAAGATGTCGAAAATAGAGGGGACGAACTGTGACCATATAGGACAACAGAAAACCAAATTCATGCCGTCTATTGACTTTTTATGTCCTCTTTCATTAACTGACACTGTTATTTCAAATTTTCAGTATTCTGCTGGAACACAGTTAATCATTGTCATCCCAGATGTAGGAATTATTTTAGTTATTAATCTTAAGCTGAGGTATTTTCAGTTATTAACATTGGTTGATGAAATCACTGTATTTTATTCTGGTATCAACTATCCTCAATTATTTCCACTAACTTTAGATCTTTCAGCATTGTTGGTGAAGATACATCACTCAGCACTCACATTCACATTCAGTTATGATAGAAATATTGAAAGTTATGCTTTGTGATGAGTCAGTGTTCTACACGACGACTGGAGCAGTCAGGCATCTAGCAGAACACCGAATTCTCCCGAGGGTGCAGCCCCACCACAATAGTGACCAGCAGTGGAGGAGAGTTCTTTTCATTGTGTAATCGATCACATTCCGAGGCTGGACAGTAAAGGAGATCGAAAGTGCTAGCTGGTAAGAGGAACGCGCGGTTCTTTCGACAGTGAATAGTTAAGACACAAATACCATAGCCTAAAGGGCTTCACATTGTCAAAGTATTAAGACAATAGCTTTTGTGACACTTTATCCCTCAGTGAAGCTGGTGAAGTAACAGAAGCTGAGATGAACCACCTTTCTTCCACATAACCGTGACACTTACTGAACAAAGTGGTATTGTCCCTACGTGAAAAGGGATAAGTAACATGGCACCATCACCTAAAGAAAAGGCACCGGCGCGGTCGTGTGACATCACGCATTGTGAGCCAGGGTTCCCGCCGCACTGCATACTGATTCAAGGCGTACATCCTGCAGTCTTTCTCTAAATATCTTACAGAATATTTTCGGAAAAGAAAATGGAATTCTGTGTTACCTGTAACTTTATATGTCAATTTCGTCTTGCAGTGAAACACGAAATTCGAAAACGAGGCAACGAAAAATAGGGGTCGCTATGAATTTGCGTTTGTAGCATATTAGACTAGATATTACTGTATATGAAGTGTAGCTAACATTTGTAATTGTTCTGTAAACTTGGGAGCTGATAAATATCTGCCTAGAGACTCGAGGAAATCGTTATATATAATGTTCCCTTCTGATGGCACGTGTGAAAAAATAAAATATTCATAAAATCCATCATGATGCGTTCAAGATATCAAAACGAAATGTGTCAAATGATAGCACGCAAAGAACAGAGTATTTTACTGTTTTAATGTATGGTAAACACATGCAACTTTCTTATCTATGGCGATACACCAGAAGCAGTAGATTTTTTTAATTTTTTTAAACCAGTACTGCAATTATCAAAAGCCATCCGCAGATAGTGAGTAGAGAGTCTGTTAGTATGAAAAACATGAAATTTCTGCTCTTAAATTACTGTAAAGCGACACAGTCAAACTCGACGAAATTAAGGAAAGTAGCTATTACGACAAAGTCCTGAAACAGAATGTCTTATTCCACAAGAAACTGGCGACCGTAGAGATCAGTAGCTTACGGGAAACCGAATTTATCGATTTACAATAACATAACAGAAGAAATTTCATGTTATCCATACTAGCAAATTCTCTTTCCACTAGATTTCGATGACTCTAAAAAAATTACCGCTTTGGTTTGAAACGAAATAACTTGAAAAGCGTAGAAATTCGACACTTTTGTGCAAACGATTTATTAAAGAGGCATTTCACAAGTTGCGACATAGTAGCGAATACAAACAGTGATTCAGGTACTGTCAAATGTTTTTATTCCAACCTTTGATCACAATGTAAAGTCCTTCGACGATGACCGGTTTCAGTCAATAATGACCAAAATCATATCTTCGTTCATCCATTATGGACCGTGGGACAACGACTGGCATGTATTTCTCGATGCAATAATATACCAACAGCCGTATGTATTGTAGAAATTTATTTTATGAACTTCTTATGTGCTACCAGTTTCGGCATTACGTTGATCCCATCTTCAGGCCTCTGTACAATGAGTAGAACAGATGTACTATTATGAAAAATATAGAAAATACGTTAACAATTGACAGATATCATGTTGACTATGTAAGTGGCTCAAAAAGACATATTGTATTTCATTAAAACTATATGTAACATTAGGGCAAATATGCTTCTGCCTATGTCATGCTTTGTTAATAGTTTTCACTGTTTTACTTGAATATAGCATGATGGGTGAGCATATGTATACGCTATTATTCATAAATCCGTACCACACAGTTGTAATACGCCATACAACACATCAATCAAATGTACTGCATACAATCATATGTCCAGTGGAATGTTTTTAAAATAATTAAGTAATGTAAACAAATAAAGTAAATTAAAATACAAGAAAATGTGACATATTTTAAATTATTTCTACAATACATACGGCTGTTGGTAAATTATTGCATCAAGAAAAACCATCATATCTGTTCTACACCAAGTCGTAATTTGATAAAACTGTAATGGCATCGTCAAAACATATAAATGCATACAGTAATAGTTCTACGTGACGATGCTTTGCTGAGTGTATTGAAATGTTTTGACGATACCATTAGGCCTTTATTACATTAGGACATGGTGTAGAACAGATCTGAAGATGGTTATTCCTGACTGAAACCGGTCATCGTCGATGGACTTTACATTGTCATCAAAGACTGGATAAAAAAATGTTTGGAAGAGGCATTTACCTGATTTAAGCTACTCAGTGGTGCTCACCATCGACGTATGTCATTACAGATATTTCAGTAAAACTTGTATAGCATATGCTTGTTTAGTTCTTTGTCTATAGCACGCTTGTGCTGGTTTGTGCAGTATGTGATACTGTATGTTGTCCGTCGTATGGAACTCGAACTATCAAGATGCATATAACGGCCCAGTGCCTCAAACCTAGGCAGGCTACATAATAAGGAAAAGAACCGTTCCCAATACAGTACCGAAAATCAGTAATCAGGCGTGGGTTCCACGAAAGTAATAGTACAATGTCTTAAACATACTTGTATCGAATTTACGATCAGAGGAGTACATACACGTAAGACAGAAACATTCATATAGAATTACATAGTTCCTTTCACAGCACGTATAAAAAAATAAGGCATTTTCTTTTCCTGTATCAAAATTGTAATAAAGATACTCAGTGTCTGTTGTGCTATTGTACTAGTAATACTTTCTACAAACGCCATTCTCTCTACTTGCCTCAGAAATCCTCTTCAGCATTGATTCTGTTAGGGTTTGTACCCGTAGTTCTTGCAGTGAAGTTGTCGTCTACTCTTTTTATATCGGCCTTTTCAGTTCACATACAGCCTCAGATGTCCTCCCATTGCGATAAACAAGCTTTGCGAATATTCCCCGAAGGTTTTCCACGGGGCTCAAATCCGGGCTACGTGCAGGACATGCCAAGGCATCGATTTCTTTATCTTCATGATGCTCCCTATTCCACCTGAATCGTTGATGCTATAGACCATAGTACTGACATGCAATGCGGTACCATTTCACTGCATTTTTTGGTATACTGTATTTCATACTGCTTCACATACATTTTACACAACCATTCCAACCGATAATGTCAATTTTCGTGCAAATATCCAGCCCTTTATACATATATCCAGTAGTGTATTTTTTTCTATTCTATGTTCACTAGTAGTTGCAGTACCAAGTCATTTCGGTTGTTTATTTGTAAGTTAAGTGCAGTCTGAGGGGCTCTGTGCAACTTACCTTTATTATTGCGGTGGTTTTGCTGAGAGTACATCTTCAATTCGTCAATTCTTTTACCATTGAAGTAATTTAAGTAAATTTTAATTCCTATGGCTCTGTTAGATTCCAGAATAAGAGTCAGATTTAGTTATTCGTGCAATGCTGAAAAACTGCTTACTTCTCGATTCCCATACTGAATAATTATGACGATTCAGCTTTATTAATTGGCTAATAATTTGAATTTTATGTATGTTTCACGGCAAATTGTTGTACAGAGTACAGGTTGTATATTTGTTAAAAGTGTGAGAATATTAATCAATGTCCAATGTGTTAATGTAGCTATGACTCATTTAATCGTTTCCACCGTTCGTTATCCTATGGCCCCAGTAGCGCTACATGCTTATATGCACGAGCTCACCTGCAAGAATTCATATAGGTGCTTGTTCTTCATTATCTTTTCAGCCAATTTTAATTCAGTATGCTGCTGCCCGTGAGGGATCGTCATAAATTTAGTGTATTTCTAGCACCAGTCACAGTATTTACACGCTATGAACGCCCTATTAAGCATGACCACGCATTCATGTGTCCAAAACTTACTGTCATCTTATACGTCATTAGACGAGTGAGAAGGACCCCTGCCGACAACCATATGAACCAGTTAATTAGTACTGGCGCCAACGTATAGGTTTCGCTACGTTCCGAAGGTCAAAATTCATTCGTCTGGAATAAAATCAGATTTTTTAAAAAAATTCTACAGCATTTTGCGAAATTGACCCTTGTTAGTAAACAGAAAATGATTCACTAACCGTCTGCTGGCACATGTGTGCAAAGGCACATCTCCTGCCAACTCAGTCTCGAATATTTCGCACACGCTAAAATAACGCGTGTTCATTGCCAAGCAAAGCACAATTTTGGAGAACATGTGCGGACCGGATTGTGCAAGAATTTTCGGTGGTAGTGTTCTGGTAATGAAGTGTGCAATACGAAGCTAAGTAGCAAAATGGCGCGAAACGCGCTCTGCAGTGAGTCGAACATCAGAAAATGCACTGCTCGATGGAAGGAAATCTTGGAACAAAGACGGACGAAATCTAAGCGCCCTTTATCTGTGCAAGTAGGAATTAACATTACCAAACGTTACCAAAAGGGTCGTGCTCCGTTTCGTCATTTATTGTCACGTATGTGTTAAATTAGTCAGATGAACTTTCGCATGGTGGGTTATATCAGCAGATTCTTAGTGAAGAGAATCTGGACTTCTGGACTTTTTGACTTTAATTTCTTCAGATGAGGCTTGGTTCAGCCTGGCAACGTATGTGAACTCATAGAACCCGTTCTGTTATGCATCAGAAAATCTCAATCAGTGCTTTGAAGACCTGCTGAATAATCACAAGATTGTTGTCTGGTTAGTATTGTTGTGGGGTCTACAATGTTTATGCTAACCGGTACGTCCAGAAAACATTTAATCCAAATATGGAACAGTTCTCAGGAGACGGAAAACTTCAACGATACTTTCATGAAGGCAGACCAATAACACTCACCAACATCACAAACTCGTTATGAGTGCATGAGTTGATAATGGAGGAGAGGACAATCAGCAGAACCAGTCCAATCTCCTGGCTACTTTGTTCGGCTGATCTCTCTCCCAATGATTTTTATCCGTGGGGCAAATTGAAGAGAGAGGTGTATTCGAATTGTTGTCATTCACTGGAAGAACTACAACAGAACACTGAAAACGCCATTGCTGCTATTCCTCAGGTAGTATTGCTACACATGTCTCACACTTTGATAACTTGACCACAAGCTGCAACGACGTCAACGCTGACCACTTAAAGCATTTTCTTTGATGTTTAGTAAGAATGATAAATCACGAGTCAGTCGTGCAGTGCTCGTAAATATTTTCCGGCCCATCTCTATTTTTACTATCTTTTACACTCAAAATACTCCAAGGAACTCTCTTAGAAAGAATCCAAGAGTTGATTCATCACTAAAGAAAAGCGATTTGCTGTTTCATTGTGTTCATTCTAAGAGGGATACGCTTCTTGTCTTTAGCCTGGACCGATCTGTAAGGAACACAGGGACGGTGCATGCAAAATTTACACAATGTAGCGCAGCAGGAATGGGACGGGACCTCTGTCAGAGCGGGACTGGGCGGTCCTCGCGTTAGCTCAGTGGGTGGGACGTCGGAAAACTTGCGCCACGCCACTGCCGCCTACTGCGAATCGGGAATCGATGGGCGCGCTGTTTGCAGATGGCTCAACGCCCGCCGTGCCCCTGAGGCCAGGCAACCCGGCGTGCTGCCGCGTCGAGATCGAACGCGATCCATCTGCTAGCGCTGATTGAAAAGTTTTTTCCCGAGACTGTAGCTGTTATTCCGATGAGAGGCATGGCTGGCGCTTTATCTTTTCGCGATTCTGAAAGCCGAGGCAATCTGTCGTAGCGAGAAACGGTGTACTGTCCTCGTCGCCCCTGCAACTTATTCACCATGCGTGTAACCATTGTATAGCCCCTACGTCGATTATTATCCATTTGAAGGAGGTTCTTCACGAAAGTCTGTCATTGCCGGAAGCTTACTACTCTTTTGCGAGTAAATCATTTCATTGTGCTTAAGGAACGTGACGGTGTGCTGTCATTTATCGCTTCTTCTTTAAGCGTATAAATCTCACCACCTGACATATTCGCGACACAAGTCTTAAAAATTTTGTAAAAATAATCTTGTTTATCTTTTGCTCCACAGCTGATTGATGTTGATGTTATTAAGTACCACAATTGTATTAATTTACACTTATTACGTGCTGAGAGGCTAGGTTCAATGTACACCATCAGGTGTGTGCGTGGCACAACAGCCGGTGCATGTTTCCGGTTGGACACCACTTGAGCATCTTACGTGCCCCTGATATCCCCCAATAAACCTACCGCGTAAAGGGGATCTGCAGTTTTACGTGGAATCCGAACCACGTGTTCTTCCTGGCAAATCTTCAAATGATTGGAAAGTGAAGGCTAGTTTAAACGCAGACGGCACTGCCAACAGTCTTCGTAACACATTCTCGCAGAACCGTGCCAATATCGTGACTTACAGGATATGTTGAGTGCAACGAAAAGTGCAATGAGGACAGCGTGTGGGATGAGAGTAAATCAAAGAAGGACGAGAGTAATAAAAAGTAGCAGAAATGAGATCAACGAAAACGGAATACCAGAATTGGTGATTCTTGTCTAAATCTACTAGGGAAGCGGTGCAACCAGCAATCGCGTAAATTACCTCCCTTACACGCTCCACCGTGACTTGCACACGAAGCGCGACAGTGCACGGTGGCGTGTACATAACTCAGTTAAGTTGTCTTCTTCGCTTTGAACTCGTACTCGCAAGTCATACCTGAAGGGCTCCTTCTTTAAGGTCCCCAAGCCAATGACGGTAAGAGTTTCAGTGTTACAAATGACACTTGAAACAGATAAACACGGACAGTTTCCAAGCAGTATGAATGTTACAGCAAATGACGCCCCCCCCCCCCCCCACCTCCGATTATATATGTAGATTAGAATAAAGCAAACGATGTTCAACGTCCAAGGGTAAATGTCTCTTTTCCCTAGAACAAACAAACTTTACGGAATACAATTTTACTCGAACCTCATTTTAACCATTAATCATGCTATAAGATTTTACTGTCATAAGTACGCAGTATATCATACTTCAATAACTGCAATTGGTCAGACCGACGTCGGATCGTGGCGCAGACCCGCAGGCAGCATAATAGACTCAGAGGTAGACCTCGGGCACCACTCCCTGTCACCAACCACACAAGCAAATTGATGATGTAACTACAACACACAGAGCGAAGGTCTCTTAGATTATGCAAGGACACAGCATTAAACCTTTGGCCCCCTTAACATACCGCACTCAAGATAAATACAGATGAGGAAGCGGCAATATTAAAAAATTATTAAAGCATTAAACTAGAAAGTGTTAAAGGCACCGAAACCAATGGAAAATTAGCCTTCACCAAATACCCTCCATAAGGTAGCTTAACCATCCCTGTATGAATGATTCTAGGCTAACCATATAGTCTAGACAAATTTCTGGCACTTCAATCATCTTCAGAAAACAGGTGCTGGAATACTTCAAACAGAAATGTAGCAGCTGTTGAATCCTTCGGAGCATTAAACAGAACCTACTTCTGCCCGGTTTGGAAAGTGGCTGTGGCACCTTAAAACATAGTTAATGCTCCTTGGGATGGGTACCAGAAGGCAGAGTGGGCCTTCCCTCTTAATCCAACAAATTTGTAAGATAAGATCCTGTTTACTGCACAACCCAGCCCGCTAGGTCTCAGAATCAAAAAGCAAATCACAGTTGTTAAATTTTAAATAGGGCGACCACAATCTTTTTAAGAAGAAGAAACCCCATTAGGCATACCAATTGCCTGCGGGGGAGGGATGAGCAAGTGTTGTCTGTTCGTCAAAGCTTAAAATTCTTTTGACACGTTTGCTCTCAGCATTAAACACTAAGCGCTTCTCCCGTGTCTTCTCCCTCTCTGTTACTCAACTCTTCCTTCTCGCCCCAAACTAGTAAAGGCCCACTTACGAGGGCTAGGCACAAAACTTTAACTATCACCTCGGAATAATGAAGCTACGTAATTAATTTATAGTCTGGAGGTACATGTATGCAGTCTTGGTATAGATTAAAATCACCGTTTCTGAGTACCATTGTACACCGAAAGAGAAACCAAAGTAAACAAAATAACGCAGTACATTGCTAAAGTGTAGTTTCATGTGGTAATTCGTATTCCGCTTTTGACGGGGGAAGGTGCTGTACCAATCCGTGCGCAATTGGTGGCTGTGTATGACAAGTATTCGCCATCACATGGCATTGCTTAGATGGTGCAGATGCTTCCACTATGCTTAAAAATATCTTTGTGACGAAGAACGATGTGGCAGAATGTCAGCCTGTGAAGAAGCGGCAAAATAAAGAGAAATGGTGGCCCGAGTACTCGAAAGCCAACGAATAACAATCTATGGACACCTTCGCCATCTTGTACGACATTTTAAATATGAAGATGTCACCGCGAGCAGGATCGTCATCCATAACCAGCATTATAATCCCTGTATTGACCGACCAAGTGTAACAAGCACGGGAACTCCACCCCACAAACTGACATCCAGCACCTGTAAAAGGCAATATAAGCACGTTTGAACGCTTGTATTCAAAATCCTGGTGGCTATACCGGTTATTAACGTGCCACCATTTCACATATCCATTGGATTATCTCTGGCTTACATTAACTTGAGATCTTGCAATTTTAATCACATTAATGTGTTACCCATTCAAATTTGTTACCGAAATTTCATTACTCGACATTAATTTTTTTGATGTTGTGATTTTTTTTGCGGCAGAGTATGTTGTTTCCATTTCTCAGCCTGTCTTAAAATCTATAAGAAAAATTTATATTTTTCTCCTGGTATGACACTGTAATTCTCTGATATGTACTACAGTAAAACGCCCTTCGTCTTACTTCACGTGTTTTCTATTGTAATCTCACAATTTTTTCTTGTACTACTCAGGATTCTACATACAAATTATGATTTTTTTGCCGGAAATAACATGCAACTGTAGTTTGGTTACTGGTAAAGTGTAACTGTGCGTTTCACGCGCTGTGAAACAGCCCACATTTTTTGTGGCCCAAGTTCATTACCAGATCTGTAATAACATTATATATATTCTGTAGACTCTTCGTAATTAATGAGCTGGACAATGACTGCAGCTAGTTCCGAAAAATAGTTCGAGTCGTTTTCGAAGCTTGAGAACAAATTATACTCCACATAAAATTGTAGGAATCAAATGTTGATGGTGTTAGGACAGCAACCAGCCACAAATTTACTTTCAGGTCCTTTATTCAAAGGATACCGTTACTGGTTTCGAATCGTTGTGATTCATCCTCAGACGGTTTACACGCTTTCTTCATGACATGTGGTGTGTTTTTACAGATTAATTGTCCTAAAATATAAATAATACATAATTATAAACACGCCTCACACAGATGGTTGCGTTACAGATTTTTGTTGCATGTGACTTACGTGAAACGTCGGTTTCGAGTGTTTGTTTTCATAACATTCGTCCAACAGATGTAAATGCATTCCCACTGCATCCTTGTTGTTACACACGTAAATAGTTCTCACAGAACACTTTATATGTGTTCTACACAGGAGAAGACAAAAAAAGAAGTAGTCTGAAGTCGTGCTCTCACAGAAACAAGAGAAAAAACATGTACGTTTATCTGTTTTAGCGACAGGCTATTTTTAATATCGCTGGCGGTCGATTAACTTCGATTAAAAAGTCATACAATACATAGAGAACGGTAGGAAATTCTCGGCCAAATATATGGCATTTTGTCATCAATCCATACTACAAAATTTGTTCATTTTACAATTTCTTGTATTTTCATTTTATCTTTTCCACATACAACGAAATGAGGAGGTAATATAGGATTTAGGGGGACTGCTTATTTTGAGCCCTGAACACACCAAAACTTACAAGAACAGAGCAAAATTACCAGTGTGCAAAGTTCGCAGTCACACGAGAATTCCTGTGACATACTTTGTTACAGAAGAGAATTAGGATTTAAGTAAAATTGAGAATCAAATTAAAACAGAAACAGGTGACTTGTACATAGGAAGTTACAGTACACTAACCTAGCATCAGAAATAATACGACTCGAGGGACAGGTTATCCTGGTACCACCCAGCTTTCACTCAAATCCTGCATGACATATCACTCGTATTTCGTTGCCTCTGTGAATCTAATACAGTAATTGTGGGAATTCATGGTGCCTACAGCCGATGTATAGAGCTTCGCACTCGTTTGATTTTATCGTCTTTCTACAGTAAAAATGCTTATTTATGACGATGACACGTATACACGTATCAGACAGAACATTAGGGCCACCGATCTGCTATCGATATAAATCCATGCAGGCTACAGCTACGTCACCTGGAAGGAATGACTGCTAGTGAGACACTCGCACGATGCATGTGGCATCTGTGAGAGTGCTGTTCGTATATACAATGGGGAAGGCTCACAATCTATCTGAGTGAGATCGAGGGCAGATTGTGGCGGCCCTGAAGCTCCGCACGAGCATTTCAGAAACTGCATGACTTGTCGAGTGTTGGAAGAGTGCTGTGGCGAGTGTCATCAACACCTGACGAAACCAAGTTGAAACCACATCCAGACGTCGTGGGGTAAGGCTGACACTCGTCATTACAGATTACGCGCGTCGTAGGCTGGTCAGAGTGGGAAAAGAGGACAGGCGGCGAACTGTGACGGAACTAACATTAGACTTTAGTAGTGGGCAGAGTACAAGTTCTCTGAAGGCACAGTGCACCAAACACTCCTAACGATGGGCCTCCGCAGCCGTCGATGCATGCTTGTGTCAATGTTAATACCACGACATCGGCAACTATGGTTGAAATGGACACGTGACCATGGGCACTGGAATTAATCGCAGTGGCAGAACGTTGCATGGTCTGATGAATTCGGATATCTTCTTCATCATGCCGATGGGAGGACATGAATGTCTTCAGAATGAGATTTTCACTCTCCAGCGGAGTGTGCGCTGATATGAAACGTCCTGGCAGATTAAAACTGTGTGACGGGCCGAGATTCGAACTCGGGACCTTTGCCTTTTGCGGGCAAGTGCTCTACCAACTGAGCTACCTAAAAACTACTCACGCCCCGTCCTCACAGCTTCTGCCAGTACCTCGTCTCCTACCTTCCTAACTTTACAGAAGCTCTCCTGCAAACCTTGCAGAACTAGCACTCCTGAAAGAAAGGATATTGCGGAGACATGGCTTAGCCACAGCCTGGGGGATGTTTCCAGAATGAGATTTTCACTCTACAGCGGAGTGTGCTCTGATACGAAACTTCCTGGCAGATTAAAACTGTGTGCCGGACCGAGACTCGAACTCGGGACCTTTGCCTTTCGCGGGCAACTGCTCTACCGACTGAGTTATCTAAGCACAACTCACGCCCCGCACTCACAATTTTAATTCCGCCAGTACCTCGCCTCCTGCCTTCCAATGTCTCCGCAATATGCTTTCTTCCAGAGGTGCTAGTTCTGCTGGTTCTCAGGAGAGCTTCTGTGAAGTTTGGAGACAAGGTACTGGCAGAATTAAAGCTGTGAGTACGGGGTGTGATTCGTTGTTTGGATACCTCAGTCGGTAGAGTACTTGATCGCGAAAGGCAAAGGTCCTGAGTTCGAGTCTCGGTCCAGCACACAGTTTTAATCTGCCAGGAAGTTTCATATCAGCGCACACTCCGCTGTAGAGTGAAAATTTCATTCTAGAATGTATAGAAGGGTTTCTGAAACATGCACTGAGAAATTGGAGTACTCTCTGACGTTTAATTTTTCACAATTTAAATTTACTAATGAGTGTTATGATGTAGCAAGAACCTATAAATTGTGTAGTAAGTTTAGTATTTTTTAATGTGAATTGATAGATGCATATCTGTGAGCCATGTCGGATCAAATCGATTGCAGTCTGTAGGTCAAATGTCTGATTCGCTTTCTCTCTGGTCGCCGGGCGGCGCCCTTTCCCCGCGCCTGGCGGTTTGAAACGTTTGTGAGACGGGCGAGAATGAAACGAACTGTCACTGGGGAGGCGGAGGAAGGAAATAAGTGTTGTTACTCGCAGGTGGTCGGTGTCCTGACCTATTCGCTCTGAGGGAAACGTTGCAACGCAAATGATTTTGATTGTGATAAGCTGATTTCGAAAGCTGAAAGGGCCCCTCTTTCCAGTTATCGATCCATATCGTGGGATCTACCATGGTTATTCGGAAAGTAAGGAACGTAGGTCACGATATGGAAACCAAAGTGACAATCCGATGAAGTTTTGCACAGGTGTGTTGGAAAGTGTCCCTAGTATGCCCGTAGATTGCATTATGAGATTCCTTTTAGCTCTGAGCACACTGATAACTAGAACAATAGTGTCTCCCGCCAAGTACGAGGGCCTGGTGAGAAATTTCGCCTAAAGCTATGCAGGCAACATTACGTAACTGCCGTGTGTTTTCTTCTTCAAGATAACTGTCACCCACAATCTGCAGGGGAAATGTTCCTGCACCCTTTTCAATTGGAAAAGTTTCATTACTCACAATACAGCCTGTAATTGTCTCCCTCTGAGTTTTATCTCTGCTCACATGAATCGCTGGCTATGAAGATAACGTTTTGGCACAGACAAGGAGCTGTAGGCCGGCGTAGAGAATTGGCGGAAAGCGCTGGCGGCTGCCTTCCATAACGAGGGTAGCGGGAAGTTGGTACAACACTACGACAAACGTCTGACTAAGTTTGGCGACTGTGGAGATAAGTAGCTGGAAGTTGTAGCTAACTGTTGCAAACAAAACAGTTTTGATTGCGACTGAGGTTTCCATTTCGAGACCTATCGTTCCTTACTTTCCGAATAGCCCTCGTAGTTTGTCGGCCTTAGCGGAATCTGTTGATACTGACCTGCACAATATGATTCTTCCCTGAGTTCTGAATTTTACCAGGAGGCGTCGTTCCACTGTGGTCTCTCTATCGTTTATACAAACTGTTTGAGGCTGCCCACCTCGGTGGTTACTGAACGCTCCCTGTTAGTTTCTTGAAAAGTATTTTAGTTTTGATTCCCAGGTGTGACAATTGTGGTGATAATTTTTATTGCTTTGTTTTTATCGCGATTTTTCTTGCCAAATGTTACCTAACATTATTACTGTCACTGTATGTGCAATAGATGTGAATTTGACGGTGATCGCAGGTGCTACTGGTGCTGTCACGAACGTCTATGATTAATATGCTTCTTTATTTATGTCTTAGATTCTGATCTGGACAGATGTGTTAGTATACCGGGTGCACTGCCGGAGAGTTGTGAAATTATCTGTGTTGGCACCGTTGGTTGTTGTAAGGAGAGATTCCCTACCTGATTCTTGGAGCCTGATTCGGTCTGCAGTGCACTGTTATCTGACCGTTACATTAATAATAGAACCAGGATTTCAACCTGGAAGGGAAGTTCAAAACTGTTACTTAAAATCTACTTTAAGTAGCCTTGTAGCTTGGTTATATCAGAGTACTTATTCTTGGTTCTCCTCAGTGTATAATTTGTACTACATTTGAAAATCTTAGTTTAGTCTGTTAATCGCAGTTTGCCAGCTGGGTGTTGCACCTTATTCTGGAGTACTTGTTCAGGCAGCTATTTGCAGAAAGTTTGTTGTCGTATTAAATGCGGACCGCTGTGGCCGAGCGGTTATAGTCTATTTAGTCCGGAACCTCGCTGCTGCTACGGTCGCAGTTTCAAATCCTGCCTCGGGCATGGATGTGTGTGACGTCCTTACGTTAGTTAGGTTTAAGTAGTTCTAAGTCTAGGGGACTGATGACCTCAGATGTTAAGTCCCATAGCGCTTAGAGCCATTTGAACCATTTAAATTCGTAGTAATTGACCTGTGCTTCATTTAATTCAGAACATTTCATTCACTGTTTCAAGAAATTTTGATTTCTAAAAGATTATTTCATTGTGTCATGCTATTGTTCCTTTTTTTAAAAAATGTTTAATAAGTGTGAGTCTCTTCTTAAATATTGAATAATGTCATAGCTAGGAGCCTAGCCCTTCCATGAATTCCTGTTAACCTGGCTTGCCGGAGCCCAAGGAGTAAGTAATTATATATTCAGCTCTAAGCAGTTATTTATAGATGATTGTGTCGCATATTGAGAACAACTAGTGAACTCCCTCGACTGTCTACACAGATCATGCAGTAAACATTCTGGCACAACATAAAGTTTGAAATTGAAAATGCCTACGGTTTATTCATAAAATTCGTCTTTTTCCCAGCTTGCGTGTCTTCCAACAAAAGAACAACTGAGATACGAGACGGTTACCAGAATAACGCTATATTTCCGAACCACTTCTACGACTATCCTCATCCCTTCCGCTGTCTCGATCACTACGCCCCCATGTCGTGCCAACCTAGGGAGAACTCCGACACTGGTGTGGTCCAGTTAACAGTAACGCAGTTCATACAGGACACGCCAGTTTGTATTGGTACATAGCTTCGGGTGGTAGTGTGTGAGACGTTCAATGACAGGTTTATGAAGACTATGAAACAGGTGACAGTGGTTTCTCGGGCTCAGAGAAGCGCAAGTCTGTGTACTACACTTGGTTATACGGACAACAGAAGCTTTCCGTGGTTATTCGCTCAGATTTACGCCCTTTCGGGAGCTAGTAATCATTCGTTCAGGGTCCCGAAGTTGATAGTATCGGTGCATCTCACATTACGGTCTGAAACTCACATTCACATTGCGTGTTCCAGTCGAGAATGAGCAGCAGCGACAACTGAACTGCGCCCCCTTGTGGAGGTAAGTGAGGAGATGCCCATTCAGAGAGAATGTAGTAAACCGCTAGTTGTTTTGAAGCATTAATTCCTCTGTTAAATTTATTATCTGTTAATGTTGTTGACTCATACACTTCCAGCCACATTAATACGACCAGCTGTCAAAAACCTGAATAACCACCTTTTGCGTCCCAGATCACTGCGAGATGTGCACCAAGCGAGTCAGTGATGTTAAGGTTGGTGAAATTCCTGGGCCAGCAGGACAGAGCGACTTAGGCTGCGGAAAAAGGCCAGAATGAGGGTTCTGTCAGTTGCACTCAACATACAAACTTTATTTATCCACACACAATATTACAAAAGAATGCAAAACACTCAAAGTTATAATGGGTATCCTTTGATTAACTTTAGATCGGCTGAAGACCACAGTCAAAACCCAATTCGCAAGGCCTGGAGGTGTCACCTAAAATTATTTTCTAAATCCTCAATCCAAACAGGCTGAAGGGCTTAGCACTTTAATTTTAAATGAACTCGGCTGGAGGCCGCATATTAAGCAATAAGAAGAGTTTCAATCTAACAGCAGAAGGCCTTATCTTAAAACAATTAAAGCAAATTCGGCTGAAGTCCCGATATCAAAACATCACAATCGTATGCCTTAAGGGCAAGACAAGAACATAAATTTAAGAGATATTAAAACTCTAGTGAAGGCCACACATCAACCAAATAACTAAAATCCAGACAGGGAAATTAATACATAGCACACAAAGAACGGCGCTCAGTAGTTTCCGAGGGTCGGCCTAGGATTGTAACACTAGCGCCCATTTCTAAATGTGGAGGCAACCCAACCGGCAGACAGCCGACTGACCAATGAACCAAATCAGTTCCGCTCCACACAACCGGCAAAACGATCACAAGATTTCAATACATGACACCCAGAATATTGGCGTACACAACGACCAACAACACCTCATCTGTCGAACTACACGCCACGCTGGACAGCAACGACACGACGAGGGAAATACACTGCCTAAAATTACGTCAACAATCAGAGCAGGTAACCAGAACGTCACCGACCACAAGGCAGAAGATAGCCCTAGTGAACTTCCATAACAGGGTATAAATTAGGTTAAATTTCACAGGAAGACGGTTGGAATCTTAGCCGACTTAAATACACACACGTTGTGACTCGCGGGAATGTCCCAAAAGGGGCAACCAAGATCAAACGAAGAAATGTAAACAGTTGAGGCTCGATAGTAAGTTAAGTGTGGACTCAACTTTCGTGTCTAAGATCGGTGGGCGACGAACTTCGTAGCACTCGCAAGGAGCACCTCACACTCCAACCATGCGAGCACGCCGACGGCGTCTCCAGCCCGACTCCGCACGATAGGGTGTTGCTTGCTGCTCCACTGCAACCAACCAACTTGACCTCACGTCCGTCTGCGAATGCTGCGTCGCGACTGCACTGCTGGTGCGTCTCCCACGCACTTCCTTCTAACGGACGACGTCCGGAGACACTGGCTTGGATCCTACAATGCAGAGGGAACACAACCGACATCTCTGCACAGGAAGGAACCGCCCCAAATACACGTCGTCGATGAAACGGCCGACCGAACGTCCAACCAACGGTCGTCCCCGCTGGTACCGGCTGTGTGGATCTCACTGGGGCTCCGTCCCCGACTGCACTGCTGCTTCGTCCCTGACCGACTCCACTGCTGGTCCGTCCGCGACTGCCGCTCCGTGCCCGACTGCACTGCTGCTGTGTCTCCAATTCCCCCTTACCAGACACACGACGACTGGGAAGTAATAGCCATCCAGCAAAGATAATACGGCAGGGCTAATATCGATATGCACTGCTGCTGTCACTCACGGGCAGCTAGACAGCAACTCAGAGACACTAATGAAATAACAAGGTGGCCGAACGGTAAAAACGAGATGTTAAATAATAGAGGGCACGAACATGAGCCACGCACAGCTCAGTAGGTAACAAAAGGGATGTGGAGCTATTCCGACTCCAGTGCTGTGGTAAACAGCACAAGGATTCCCAGTTGAGGATCCAGAAGGCGAACAGACGTATCGAAGTCCTCCAACAGATCCTCAACTGGGCCGCTTAAATCCGGGTACTTTGGTGTCCAGGGTAGTGCGGTAAACTCATCCTGGTGCTCTTCGAGCCAGGCACGTACACTGCGAGTTGTGTGACACGTTACATTGTCCCACAGGTAGGCGCCATCGTGACGAGGATAAACAAACTTCATGCAGGAATGGACGTGGTCCCCAAGGATAGAGGCATTCTTGCATTGATCCATTCTGATTCCAGAATGACAAGATCAATCATGCAATACTACGAAAAAATCCCCAGATCACAAAGCTCCCTCCTGCAGCCAGAACCGCTTGCTTTCAGAAGTTTCACGCCGTACACGCCAACGCACATCTATCCGATAACTCATAAAACGTGACTCATCTGGAAAGGCCAACTGTCGCTACTCAATGGACGTCGAGTTGCGGCACTGTCGTGGAAATCCCAGCCCTCGTCACCGACGAACGGCAGTCAGCACGGATACATTAACCAGGCGCCTGCTGCAGAGACCCTGACGCAGCAACGTTCGCTGAACGCTCACTGAGGAGAAACTGGTGGTGGCACCTTGATTCAACTGGGCGGTCAGTTGCACAACACTTACAAGTTTGCTTGCCCACACACATATCCACAGCCGTCATCCACCCCTGTCTTCTATAGTGCGATATGCACCACAGTGTCCTCAGCGCCGGTTTTCAATAGTGGCTTTTCGTCATATAAGATGTACTTTAACCACTGCTGCAATCGAGCGGTTTATCCGTTTCGAAAATGCTTCAACCCTTAGTCCGAAAGCCAATGATCATGCCTTTTCGGACGTCTGGTAAATATTTGCGATTCTGCATTATGACAACAAGGGCATTGTTTTCCTGTCTCCCCCGACCAGACACGCTTTACATACCGTGTTTTTTTTCTTTTATTACGGGTTCACTGTTTTTTCACAAGGTTTGGTACCAATCTTTCGTTTGCTGTTCATGGTTGTGATATCTTACTTTGCCCATTTAATGTGACTGCTTGCTACTAAATTTGTAAATATATTCCTGTCTTGATAAATGTTGTTGTTACGTTTGCTGCAAGGAGGAAAATCACTTGTATCCACGTCCCACACGATAATTAATATGATCTGACGTACAGGACCAGTAGCCATTGTATTAAAGTAGGAGAGCAGTTTCAGTAGTACGTACAAGTGTAATCTAGAAAGTCTTTAGAGTATAAACCAAAATAAGATCTCATAATACTAGCAAACAGAAAGAATTCTCATTCCTCAGTCAGCTTTTTAAGTAACTTTCCAACCAGAACCTTTACCAGTGTTTGCTGTTTAACAGCCTTACAGAGTTCTGTAAGGGTGCTGCAATCGCTTAACTACCTATCTCAGAAGTTAGTAGCTCTATACAGCACGTATCTAAGGTTTATTTTGCCCAAACGGTGATCCGAATAGTTACTCTAGGTAGAATTTAATGACTGCTCTGTTCGCAGAGTTGGCGAAACGCGAGTCCATTTGAGTAAACAAAGACAATAAACAGCGAACTGAAGCAGCGGGTACCGCTGCCTGCTCTTCCCCTCCGTGTAGCCGTGGTGGGAGACGCTCACCAGGCGCTTAGCCGCTTCCAGCTCCGCAGCGACGTAAAGGGGCAAAGCTTTACGACTAGGATGCCGCGCGGAACTTGGGTGTTCACGATACACCCCTTTATGGCGATACTAAAACTGCACACACTTAACGTGTAGCGGCGTTACCTGCGCGTTCTTCTTCGCGTCTGATATTACGCTGTTTTCCCGTTTTTGAAAGCCAACACTATGTAAAAATCACAGGTCTTCCCCTATTAAGATATAGCTACAGTCATTTGCAAACCAGGGAATGCTACGTTTTCACCATTACTGGAAGTTTTAGCTACCATTCCTCTCAGTTAACCTCTTTAGATTCTTAGACGAATCTGGCATCTGATTTCATTTAAAATACTGTTAATTAAACTCATCATCATGATGAAGTTGCTGCCACACTAGAAGATGCCTTGCATCTCGATTTCCTGTCATCTATTGCTTCCTTCTTAAGACTGCTATTTATATTGGCATCCGTTACATCATCCAGGATGCTTAATCTGTTCCATCCTAGCCTCGACTTCCACATACCGCTCCAGCGAGGAACCCCTTGAGACGTTCTAAAAGCCATTGTTGTTTACTTTATTCGACGTCTCACATATCGTCTAATATGCAATCACAATATTGTGCTACGTAGCATAGTTGAACTGATTAGTCGACGAGTAACTCACAACAGTGCTACAGTGCTGATGGCATTGATACGAAGCAGAGCAATGGCAAACGATAAATAAAGCAAACATTGCATTATATCAACAACAACAGGTGGCGAATTTGATATTTCTTCAGAATGAAGTCAAAGGAATTTTGCAGAGTGATAAACAAGTAGCAGATGACATATTAGACTCTTTACAAGATGACGCAGTAGAATGTGTGGTGTCGTATACGCTCGACTGTGTGGGAAATGTACAGAAGTAAAAGCATGATGATACGTGTTTCACGAACGGTGAAGTTCATCAGCCTTCTCGGACAAGGATCCACAAATCCCGTCTCCAATGGAAACGTAGTAAGGACGGTTCTTGTCCAAGGAACGGGTACTGAACGTAATTAATAATTACCTACATGGAAGATCATCTGCAGCGTAGTAAAAAAAATACAATTATGAACGGATTCCGAATAAGTCCGCAACAATATAACCGCGTAGTGCATAAGAAAAGCCATGAATATCCAAGGACGGACAAGACGCACTTGTTACGAAAACTATTGTTGGCGCGTTTCAAGGATGTTCGATACAATCTACACGATGTACATAAAAGTGACCTACTACATTATACACGTCAAACTGCTCGTGACGTAGATTACAGCGATTTTAAAGGAGACGTAGATTACAGTGATTTTAAAGGACGCAGTAGAATTTGCGTAATTTCAAACAGTGCTACAGAACTGGAAGGAGTAAGATAACGAAATTTCAAACAAAGCGCCAACATAACAATGCACAGCAAACTGCGGAAACTGCCCAAAAATTTGTGGAGATAAACAAACGTATCCCATAGTTCAGGAAGAACTTTGTTCTCAACTCTGACACATTGGATTTTGAAGAGGAAAGGCATAAGAAAGGGACCCTTGAAATTAGGGGTACCAAGAGAGTTGTATTAAGATCATCTTACATCAATGCCTTAATTCTTCCACATACAATTTTGCAACTGTTAATCTGGGTGGTCAGTTGGCTGGGAAGCTTTTTATTGTGTTGTGAGAACTAGACGTGCTCTGCCCCTTACGATTCTTTCTCGTTTGCGTGTTCTTGCAAGGCAGTAGGGAATATTTATGTCACAGCAAGCAAGAATGGGAAAATGGGTGTAAGAGAACTAGAATTATGGTATGAGCACTGCTTCTGGCAAATAGTTGGTCTAATTAAGTAACACTTGATTGATTCGCGGTCTGCGTATAAAAAACATTCTCCTTTAGAGCAAACTGTCCCTCTTGAAAAGTGTGTGACTCTGCAATTCATACTACCTGGAATCACTGGACAAGTTCAGTCTCTTGATGTCTTTTTTTTTTTTATTTTCCGTGCCTGTAAAACATATTATGGCACCACCTGCAGCTATGCATTAAAGGATGGCCAGTTACATGATAAGCTCCACGATAGATTGTTTCGGATTCGATTGCATGCCTTCACATTCCATCAGTTTTCATCACCCCGTTACTCTACGTGGTTTCTTCACTTCTCACCTGGCCAATCGTCCTGCACGGTTTGTAACTCCCAAGGAGCTTGCCTTCGGTCTTGATGGTGCGAACCTTCGTGATAACTGTGGCGCGCCACTTTCTATTCGGTGTTCGTGGTTCAAGTTAATGGTTTGATCCAAATATTTCTTGAATATCGACGATGTCCATTTTGTGAAGTGTAATACATACATCCTATAGAAGATATCTGCACGTTCCACACAAATATTTTCTGTCGCCCTCCAGATGCACACGGTGAGTCATTAGCAGCAAATATTTTACTACCATAGTTTTTAACACAATATTGTCAAACGAGTCTTGCTAAAGATACAATTTGTGACCTTGCACTCAAGGTGTTCCATGTAAAAAAGGTGTTTCTTCATACTTCCTTACTTCTTCCTTAATACATTCCTGGAAATGGAAAAAAGAACACATTGACACCGGTGTGTCAGACCCACCATACTTGCTCCGGACACTGCGAGAGGGCTGTACAAGCAATGATCACACGCACGGCACAGCGGACACACCAGGAACCGTGGTGTTGGCCGTCGAATGGCGCTAGCTGCGCAGCATTTGTGCACCGCCGCCGTCAGTGTCAGCCAGTTTGCCGTGGCATACGGAGCTCCATCGCAGTCTTTAACACTGGTAGCATGCCGCGACAGCGTGGACGTGAACCGTATGTACAGTTGACGGACTTTGAGCGAGGGCGTATAGTGGGCATGCGGGAGGCCGGGTGGACGTACCGCCGAATTGCTCAACACGTGGAGCGTGAGGTCTCCACAGTACATCGATGTTGTCGCCAGTGGTCGGCGGAAGGTGCACGTGCCCGTCGACCTGGGACCGGACCGCAGCGATGCACGGATGCACGCCAAGACCGTAGGATCCTACGCAGTGCCGTAGGGGACCGCACCACCACTTCCCAGCAAATTAGGGACACTGTTGCTCCTGGGGTATCGACGAGGACCATTCGCAACCGTCTCCATGAAGCTGGGCTACGGTCCCGCACACCATTAGGCCGTCTTCCGCTCACGCCCCAACATCGTGCAGCCCGCCTCCAGTGGTGTCGCGACAGGCGTGAATGGAGGGACGAATGGAGACGTGTCGTCTTCAGCGATGAGAGTCGCTTCTGCCTTGGTGCCAATGATGGTCGTATGCGTGTTTGGCGCCGTGCAGGTGAGCGCCACAATCAGGACTGCATACGACCGAGGCACACAGGGCCAACACCTGGCATCATGGTGTGTGGAGCGATCTCCTACACTGGCCGTACACCACTGGTGATCGTCGAGGGGACACTGAATAGTGCACGGTACATCCAAACCGTCATCGAACCCATCGTTCTACCATTCCTAGACCGGCAAGGGAACTTGCTGTTCCAACAGGACAATGCACGTCCGCATGTATCCCGTGCCACCCAACGTGCTCTAGAAGGTGTAAGTCAACTACCCTGGCCAGCAAGATCTCCGGATCTGTCCCCCATTGAGCATGTTTGGGACTGGATGAAGCGTCGTCTCACGCGGTCTGCACGTCCAGCACGAACGCTGGTCCAACTGAGGCGCCAGGTGGAAATGGCATGGCAAGCCGTTCCACAGTACTACATCCAGCATCTCTACGATCGTCTCCATGGGAGAATAGCAGCCTGCATTGCTGCGAAAGGTGGATATACACTGTACTAGTGCCGACATTGTGCATGCTCTGTTGCCTGTGTCTATGTGCCTGTGGTTCTGTCAGTGTGATCATGTGATGTATCTGACCCCAGGAATGTGTCAATAAAGTTTCCCCTTCCTGGGACAATGAATTCACGGTGTTCTTATTTCAATTTCCAGGAGTGTATATGTCCAGCCCAACTTCTTTACCTTTTCTTTTATTACATCCTGTAATAATCTTTGCTTTCCCACTCTTCTCAGTACCTTGATGTTTTTCACCTTATTCATACCACTTATTCTTTGTATTCCCCGACATGTCCAGATATCAATAGCCTCCAATCTTGCTCTATACATCGATGAGCCAAGGCATTGTCGACACCTGTTTAACTGTTTTTCCATTTTTCAGAGATTCTGCTTGGCATGGACACTACAGGCCCTTGACGGGCTTCCGGAAGGTTGTGGCACACACACGTCAAGTAGTTCCTGCAAATTACGGAATGGTGGTTTACAGAGCTGCAGCTGGCGCCCGACATGCGTTGCAGTGCGTACAGCTCAGGCACATTTTCTGGCCCAGACATCAATGTGAGGTCACTATAATGCCCCGAAAATCACTGTAGCATGGCTCTTACTTTGGACAGTTATCCTGCTGGAAGATGTCGTCACCATAGGAGAGGACTTCAAGCGTGAAGCGATGTAGGTGGTCCGCAATAATATTCACGTAAGTCACTGCTGTCATGATGCTTTCAGTTACCACCATAGATCCCGTGGGAGCCCAACTCGATGTACCCCATAGCATAATCGAGCCCTCACCGGTCTGTATCTGTGGCACAGTAGTGTTTCACGTAGCCAGTTGTCTGGATGACGACGTTTAAGTACCCAACCATCAATCTGATGCAACAATAAATGTGATTCATTTGACAGACGACACATTTCTATTGATACAAGGTGAAAATTCGGTGATGCTGGTCCCACTGCATTCGAAACTGACGATATCGTTGGGTCAACACAGCAACATGAAGGGGTTGTGTGATGTTCAGCTGCAGGTTCAACAACAGCCTGTGAACGGTGTCCTCCGGAACACTAGAGACAACACCTGCATTGTACTCTATCGTCAGATCTGCCACAGACCGCTTCCTGTCCTAGATTACACAGTGAAGATCCTCTGACATTTACGTTTCGTAGCCGGCCGGAGTGGCCGAGCGGTTAAAGGCGCTACAGTCTGGAACCGCACGACCGCTACGGTCGCAGGTTCGAATCCTGCCTCGGGCAGGCGGGTATCTCACCGACAGCAGGCGGTCGATCACACCATATGGTTATGTGCAGGCGACGTGACGTCATTTCGTCGACCACTTGCATTCGTCCTGTGCGGCTGCTCGCCCATCTGGAAACAGGCACAATATCTCTGCGATGCTGAAGATCCACCCTGGACAGTGTTGATACACCCGATATGCTATGAACCACGCCTCATGAAGCAGTTACCATGAGACATTCAATGCAGTTTGACTCGCGATCTGGTGCAACGTTCATTACACACCTACATGTTACTGACTGCTCACATGCAACGTCTATATTCGCGTCAAACGACGCATCTGTAGTATCTGCATGATTCATGTTTTATGTACACCACTGGCAATTAAAATTGCTACACTAGGAAGAAATGCAGATGATAAACGGGTATTCATTCGACAGATATACTAGAACTGACATGTGATTACATTTTCACTCAATTTGGGTGCATAGATCCCGATAAATCAGTACCCAGAACAACCACCTCTGGCCGTAATAACGGATTTCATACGCCTGGGCATTGAGTCAAATTGAGCTTGGGTGGCGTGTACAGGTACAGCTGCCCATGGAGCTTCTACACGATACCACAGTTCATCAAGAGCAGTGCCTGGCTTATGGTAGCGAGCTAGTTGCTCGGCCACCCTTGACCAGACGTTTACAATTGGTGAGAGATCTGGAAAATGTGCTGGCCAGGGTAGCAGTCGAACATTTTCTGCATCCAGAAAGGCCCGTGCAGGACTTGCAATTTGCGGTCGTACATTATCCTGCTGAAATGTAGGGTTCCGCAGGGATCGAATGAAGGGTAGAGCCACGGGTCGTAACGCATCTGAAATGTAACGTCCACTGTTCAAAGTGTCGTCAATGCGAACAAAATGTGACCGAGACGTGTAACCAATGGCACCCGATACCATCACGCCGGCTGATATGCCAGTATGGCGATGACGAATACACGCTTCCAATGTGCGTTCATTGCGATGTCGCCAAACACGGATGCGACCATCATGATGCTGTAAACAGACCCTGAATTCATCCGAAAAAATGACGTTTTGCCGTACGTGCACCCAGGTTCGTCGTTGAGTACACCATCGCAGGCGCTCCTTTGTGTGATGCAGCGTCAAGGGTAACCACAGCAACGGTCTCCAAGCTGATAGTCCATGGTGCTGCAAACGTCGTCGAACTGTTCGCGCAGATGGTTGTTGTCTTGCAAACGTCCCCATCTGTTGACTCAGAGATCGAGACGTGGGTGCACGATCCTTTACAGCCATGCGGATAAGATGCCTGTCATCTCGACTGCTAGTGATACGAGGCCGTTGGGCTCCATCACGGCGTTCCGTATTACCCTCCTGAACCCACCGATTCCCTATTCTGCTAACAGTCATTGGATCTCGACCAACTCGAGCAGTAATGTCGCGATACGATAAACCACAATCGCGTTAGGCTACAATCCGACCTTTATCAAAGTCGGAAATGTGATGATACGCATAACAACAACCTTTCACTAGGCAACGCCGGTCAACAGCTGCTTGTGTATGAGAAATCGGTTGGAAACTTTCCTCATGTCAGCACGTTGTAGGTGTCGCCACCGGCGCCAATCTTGTGTGAATGCTCTGAAAAGCTAATCATTTGCATATCAGAGCATCTTCTTCCTGTTGGTTAAATTTCGCGTCTGTAGCATGTCATCTTCGTGGTGTAGCAATTTTAATGGCCAGTAGTGTACATCAAATCTTCAAATGCGTCACCCATTCTATGACTTCTAACCACTCACTTTAATACAAATTACTGCGGTGGCAAGTAAGAAACTGAATAATGTTGCCGTTACACAGACGCTATGAATCTAACAAGTTAATGAAATTATGTGATTTGCTTGTACCACATATTGAGATCAATATATTTCGGGATACCATTATGCAGTTAAATGTTTGAAACAATACTCAGTCTTGATCGCAAATTTTGGTTAAAAATCACATGTCAGTGGTAACCGGTATCGATCACATCTAGTTCAACAGACCATGTTTCTGGAATACAAAATATAGCGCTTCTTAGAGCGTAACAAGTACAAGAATTAAACAATCCTTCCTCACAATAAGCTAAGGATAAACGATGATAATAAAATAGAAATGTTTTAACACAATTAGAAGGTGAGCAGAGACGATGAGTGGAGCACTGACATGTCCCGAAAGACACCTCTGGCAACTGCTGAACAGCGTCAAAACGCTATACGTTACAAAGAGGAAGCTCCGCCCTCACATGGTGCATGATCTCGTTGGGAACCAGTAGGGCTTTACATTGGATGACAATCCGCTTGAGAACTTAAAATATCAATATCAATACGATGTGAAAGATTACGTAAATGTATGTTGGTCGTACTAATAATTACATCACGTTAGCAAAAGACAGTTACAGATATGTACCAACAACACAGAAAATTAGTTGTAAGAGCGCCAAAGTGCTTTCTTGGGGCATTGCGTGGAAGTTCAAACTGAGGTGTAGGAGATGAGCATAGAGACGCCAGTTGTTAGAGTGGAGACGGTAGCGTTGAGCCTGTTTATAAATAGCGTCAGTTCGGCGAATATGGGGCGCCAGAGATGTAACGGCAGAATGACGTCATTGGTCACCAAGTAGGGAGGAATCGGTGAGTGGTGACAGGATCGTGGCTACAGAAGTATAAAACCTACAACTCTATGATGAAAATGTATAAGCAGCGAGAAAATATCTGTACGGACGTTAAATTGGTCGCATTTAAAACGTTAGAGTACAATGACAATTAGTCGGAAGCAGGACCTCAGGTACTGTTACAGTCTTATGATGAAATCCCATGACAGATACAGTAACATTATTAGCAACTGCAGAGGCTAATATCTGTCATACAGGGAAATGAGCTAAAATAGACTTCTGACACTTCTCAGTGCTCAGGTCGTCGTCTTTGCTCGCCACCTAATAGTATTAAAACCGTTCTATTTTATTATGATCGTGTATCCACATTTCGTTGTGTAAATGGAGTGCGTAATTTTGGTACCTGTTACCCTCTAAGGAGAATTACTTTTTACTTTAGCGAAACATCGTCTGATGATGATCCAGATACGATGGAAACTGGTTACCACTGACAAGTGATTTTTAATAAAAATTTGCAAGCAGACGTGACTGTTGTTTCAAATTTTCTAATCATATCATTACTTGTTCCTAAAATGTCCTGAACAATTATTAAGTGAGATCTTTGCTCCATCCCTAATAAGAGGTTCAGCACTTCTTTATTTCTATATTATAGTAATGTTACATCAACGATCTCCGCAAAACATAAAAAAGAAGAACAAGGTGGCTAGATATGGCCCCTTCTCGTCGCAGAAAAATGTAACTTACTGCAGTTGGATGGACAACACAATCAGGTGATGTTCGAATACGCTATTAGTGATATGCTGTTCGACACAGTAACTTCGAATAAATATCTAGGCACAACGATGCAAAGCGGTATGAAATGGAAGGAGCAGGCAAAATACATACCAGCGAAGGCCTGTGATAGAATTCTGTTTATTGGGAAAATTCTAGGAAAGTGTAAATCATCTAGAACGGAAACCGCATGTAGAACAATGAAGAAAACCATTCATGAGCATTACTCTTGTGTCTGGAACATTCACCTGGTCGGATTAAGCGAAGATAACGAAGCAATACAGATTTGATAACATTCGAGTATTACGAAAATGCTACGTGAACTCAACTGGCATACCTGGAGGTAAGATGACGTTCACTCAGAAAGGTAACAATTTTGTTCATTCCTCATTACTAGAAGGCCATTCTGTTAGCAAAATGGCG